>NC_143551.1:114381785-114716428 GCF_054136105.1 Typopeltis vanoorti | reverse complement strand
CTGATTTATTATTATTATTATTATTATTATTATTAGGGAAATTAGACGATTGCAGGTATCTTCTTTATTCTCATTGCCTTCCAGTGGAGCCCTGGCACCCCCCCCCCAAAGAAAAAGGAATAAAAAACACTAGAAAATTTAAAAAAAATCTTTTCCTAATCTTTTCCTCTACTCGAGCCGGCCAGAGGAGATCACGGGTATCATGTGTTGGCGATCACTGCAAATGATCGCCGTAGGTCGAATGCGATTCGTAGTGTGCATTCTCAAATGGTCTATTCAACTCGCCCCGAACCCCCTAAGATTAAATCCTGAGTGTGTCACTGCCTTGCAGTCAAGAAAATTGACAGAAATAAACTAAACTAGTAAGGATGGCAGGGAGTGGAGATAGCTGTCTATCGATTTTCAAAACAGTGTATCATTTAATCTGTTCAAAAGGTAAAAACACTGGAGAATTTATTTGCATTTATGATATTGTTTCATCTTATAGCGTTCTTTGCTTCTAAGATGATTATTTAAACTATCTTTTTCTGGAATCTTATGTATTACATTCTTTCATTCCATAGCTGTTCGATGGAGTCGTGATCAGGGCTCCGTGAAGACCAGTTTCATTCTTCAACATCCATCTCTTCTAACTAATTCTTCACTGACCTTGTTTGTTAACAGAGGCACTGTGGTGTTTATACGGGAAAGGGCCTTCGCCGACTGTTTGCCATAAAGATAGACGCCCACAATTATCTCATCATGTCATTATAGGATGCATCCTTAAGAACCCCCACATGGGATGTATTCCATGGTTTTGTCTCTAACAAACTTCACAGCTGGTGCGTCACATTCGAGCAGGTAGTTTTTTCGTTGCACCTCCCAAAACCCAGACTAGTCGGACTGCCAGTGAAATGTGATTCATCACTTCAGAGAACGAGTTTCCACTGCTCCACTAGCCTTTCGCCGCAAGCTTTATACCGCTCCACCTAACTCTAACTTTGTCCTTGCTGATGTGGCTCTCGTATGCAGTGCAGCTAGGTGACCATAGGAACCAATTTTCTTCACTTCCTGCATGCATAGGCTTAGTGCTATTTGTTTCTTAACGAGGCATTTCCGATCTTGGTAGGGAGTGCTTCATCTGAGAACTGATCACTTTTTCGCACTACGAGCTTCATCACTCGACGGTATTGCACTGTAATTTTGCGGTGGCTACTAGATGGTGTCTGTGCTCATAGATGTTTCCATTTCACAACAAATGTTGGATTGTAAAGATGACATCCTATGATAATTTACAAGTCGATAGTCACTGAGTTTTTCACTACGACTAATTTTACTATTAATTTAAATTTATGAACATTGCAAGACCGTTTGCTTTCATTGACCTTTATGAGGCATGATTTTAACATATATAATCATATCTGTTACTATGGAGGCGTGTCCGGATATTTTCGTTCAGACAGTATATCCTTATCACGAAAGAAAACAGGGAATAAACAGATTTTTCATCAGCTAATAATACAATAGATGCTCATATGGTATCTCCTTAATTAATAGCTGAGAGATTCGGTTATGATTGTCACTGCCAAAAAGATTTGTAACAGCTGTGTAGGATAAACAGTTGCCACCAAGCAAATTTCAGTTGTGGTTGATAATTATAAGATTCTATTAATTATAAGAGTGTAGATTCGATAAGATTAGGTAAATTCGATTGTGCGACAAAAACTAGAGAATATTCGTGCACAATAAATATGCTGAAAATTTAAACACTAATCTGTTATCAACAAAATCATTACGAATAATGCTGTTAAGAGAGCAGACTACATACGGAGATTTCAATTCTCCAATAGAAACTATGGGATAGTTGATGCATAATAAATATGCTGAAAATATACACACTTTGTCACTGATTATAATTCACAAGAGATTAGCATGGTGCAGCGATTGGCAACTGCACATGAGCGTATGAAAGAGAATGAGCAATGATCAGATAAAGTGGCAATCATCAGAAATTGCGAGGTAATCAGTTTGGGTAGCAGTACAGTGGATATGGACAAGATTTTTCAAAAAGCTAATTTGATAATGAAAAGATGTTGGAGTTGCATATTTCTCGTTTGTTGAAAAAGCTTACATTGACACATTGAAAGCGCATTTTTTTTTACTTTCTCTCAGTGACAGAAGAATGTCAGGATAAAAAGCACAAAAAAAATCAGCTAACGCCTGTGTTGTTTCACTATAGGGAGTAGGTGGGGCCGTTTACCCTATCTAACTTTTGGAGACTGAGTGGGCAGTTCAATCTCCACTGGTAGCCAATCAGAGAGATAGCAGGCTCAAGGCTATCACTGATTCATCAGTACGCAGTGAACAAGGCGACAAGCTAGTGCCGCCATCTCGTGGTCTCTAACCCTAACACAATATTTTTAATGTCTGAAAATATTGTGGGTCCTACGGTCGATTTTCTTTAGTTTACGGGACGAAAAAACCGCTAGCCCGTGCCAGAGATCAACTAACTCGCGAACCAGCCGAAAAAAGGTTTAGAAAAAGTTCCTCTAGTCGGTGACTAGATTTGAACCACGAAATCCTTTCTCCAATAGAGTGCAAACGTCACTTCTACTGAGCTACACAGGCTCCTTAAAAAGCACAAATGTTAAAGTAATCAAACCCTTTATGAAATTGAAGACGAGAATATGGATCATATGGAAAAATGCAAAATAAGAAATGAAATGCAAACAAAGCAATTAATTTTTCTTCTGGCTGCATTTTTTCTGCGACTTCTTTTTCTTCCTCTTCGAGGTTCTTCGATTTCTAGTTATTCCATTTTTGGCAGGTGAAAGAGAAGATAATCCCAAGAAACACGAATATCATCCCGGTATCTCCAATCTCAAGATGGTCGATGATGATGATGATCATGATGATGATGATGATAATGCTCCTGTAGTTCAGTGAAGTAATATTTGTTTCCACAGCGTTAGGTAGCCAGAAGAAAAAGAAAGGTCTGGTTCAATTCTAGTCGCTAACTAGGAAAACCCTTTCATTCGTCGCCTGGTTCCAGAGTTAGCAGATTTCTGGCATGGATAAGTACTTTTATTCTCTAGGAAACTCGGGTTCCCCCCCCCCCCGAAAACACAAGAAAATCGACAGTAGAGCCCACACTATTACAGACAATAACATATCGTGTTAGGGTCAGGGACTACGTGATGGCGATACATGCGGTTGACGATTCATCAGATGCCGCTTATAATTAGTTATTGACTTGGGCCAGCTATCTCTGATTGGCTACCAGTGTAGATTAAAATGTCCATTCAGTGAGCCAAAGTTAGATATGATTACAAACTAGCCTCTCCTACTCACAATAAGTGGATAGAAGACATTAGCTGATTTAAGATTTATAAAAAAAGTTAATCTGCTAACGCAGATTAACTTTTTTTTATAAATCATCTCTAAGTATTTCACACCCCAAATGCAGAGGTTGAGACCATTTTTATCCCTATCTAAATTTTGGAAACTGGGGAATTCACATCCATAGCTTGCTAAACTCTATTACTAATTTGCTAACCCGAAATATATACTGTTTGAAATCATCTGGTGTTCTGTGGACGATTTTCTCCAGTTAAGGGATGAAAATTTTGACTTTCTGGGAAAAAAAAACCACTTTTCCGAGTTTCAGACGGACAAACTGAAGAATCGGTTGAAGAAGGGTTTAGAAACAGTACTGTAGTCAACAACTAGCATCGAAATCCGAACAGTCCTTCGTGGAGCGGCATAGCAATATGAATAGAAATTATATTTCCACAGGGCTACATAGATCTGTTCTAGATTTTCTATATTATAAATAATAATATAGAATAAGTACATAGATCTGTACATAGATTTTCTATATTATAAATAATAATAATGAAAAACCTATATTATTATTTATACGAGTACTCCATCGAGTCAAAACTCATCGCGCGAGATCCACACTATTCATTATTCAAACAACTTATCATACATCTCCTTCAACGTATTCACTGGTGTGGCACTCACAACCACCAATGGCAGTCCTTTCCCTTCATTCACCACTTTCTAAGAGAAAAACCTAGTCCTCACACCCTTACTGACCACACTCTTAGACAACTTACAAGTTTTAACCCCTAATTTTCCCATACTCCTCATGTACAGAAAACTTTCTACTTTATCAATCTCATAGAATCCCTTTAGAAACTTATTTGTTTCTATCACGTTCCATTTCCTCCGCCAATGTGGGATGTCTCGCATAGAGATATTCAATATAGCTGTTGCTAGTTCAGTCACTAGTTTCTGAAATCCTCTCCACCACTTCCCAGTTCAATACAAACGCAAGTGACCTAATCTATAAAAAGTAGTCAACTTGTGACCATATTATAGCCTTATAAAGAGGGATAACAAAAATTCCTATGTCAATGTGTTCTTCAACATCAACGAAATCCTCTGAGCTATTTTGCCAACTTTTGCTATAATGTCCTCTGAAATTCAGATGTCTATTTACTATCACCATCAAATCTCAAGCCTCAACAATTTCCTGTAATAGAGAACCATCAATATGATATGAAGTATGTAACCCTATCATCCTAAAATATTGACAACCAGTGTCCTTCGCCAACATTGCCAATTTACGTAAGTCACGTTGCAAGCTATGTAAATCGCCTTTATTCTGTTGGTCTACCTAATGTTGAATTATCAGCACACAACTGAATGTTTCCCTTCAAATCTACAGTTACATCATTAATATAAAAATTAAAAACCAGTTGTCCTATTACTGAGCCATGGGGCATTCCACTAGTCTCTAATTTGCATTCTTTCCACTCCACCACACATTCCCTTCTGATGTCTGTCTATTAGCCATACCCATACTCTGCTAACAACTTCATTTCCATTCCAATTTGCTCCAATTTATGTAGCAATTTTCCATGTGGTATTCTGTCAAATGCTTTGCGAAGTCTATCAGTATCATCACGACCATCTCTTTTATCCAATTCCACAGCCACTTTGTTATAAAACATGAACATATTGAGGCAGGACATATCTTTTACAAAGCCATTCAGCACCTCATAGAATTATATTCCTC
Organism: Typopeltis vanoorti; assembly: GCF_054136105.1. Taxonomy (NCBI): domain Eukaryota; kingdom Metazoa; phylum Arthropoda; class Arachnida; order Uropygi; family Thelyphonidae; genus Typopeltis; species Typopeltis vanoorti. The sequence continues at coordinate 114,711,363 of NC_143551.1, read as the reverse complement.
TCCACGCATTCCTTCTGCTTTTAACAAATTTACAATTGAAACTAAATGTAATTTTTGCATTTTGATTTTAATCAATTTTTCCAATACTTTTGGCTTCATTCCAGAGATACTAATTGGTTTGTAATTTGATACTTCTGTCTTGGAGCCAACTGTACGTAAAGGATTAATCTTACCCTCTTTTCACTTACTTGGAACCTTGCGATAACTGACATGTAGATTAAACCACTTCGACAGATGCAGTTCCAGTTTACTCACACATTCTCATAGCAGAAAAGATGACTTTCCATCCTGACCGACTGCTGTATTCACATGAAAATGGGTGTCAGTTCAATGTCAGTAAATGTAAATTACTTCACTTCGGCGTGATTAGATATCCAGTGTCTAACTATATTGGTGGGATTATGCTAGAAGAAATTGATGAGGATAGGGATCTTGGAGCGGTAGGAGATAGGAAGTTGAAGTTAAGGGGGGATCAGGTAGCAAAGATTGCAAATACAACTCAAAAGATAATCGCAATGATGAAACGAACACTCTCATGTAAAAATAAGGATGTCATTTTACATCTTTACAAGGCCTTGATAAGACCTCACTCGGACTATTGTGCACATGTCTGGTTTCCTGGTTCAGTTGTAATTCTGATATACTGGAGAGAGTGCAAAGGAGAGTGTTAAAATACTGATTATAACGACAGATTCAGAATTTGTAGACTGCAGGCACTAGCAAACAAAAGAAAGAGGGGTGATATGATTGGGACTTACAAACTTCTGAAAGTGTCGTATAGGATTTCAGGTGGTGGAATTTTTTAATTTATGGAGGGTGGGGAAAGGACAAGAGGGCATCCTTATAAATAGATTTTTCTCTTATAAGGTGGTGCGTGACTGGAATGGATTGCCATTGGATGTTGTGAGTGCAAGCAGTGTGAATGAATTCAGGAATAAGTATGATAGCTTGTGGTTGTAGTATGTGACCTTCCTTAATGAATCTCTGACTCCCTTGACATATCTCTTAACAACAATAATAGTATTTGATAATATGATGATTACCTCCAGTTCATCCACCTAAATTCTCGAATCAGTCTCTGTTCTGTTTCTAACTGCAAAATCAACACCTGTATGATGTACCCTTGCAAAGTTATCTCTTAGTAAGAGAAAAACATTTTTGCCTCTATAATTTTACTGACAGAAGCAGTGAGAAAAGTTATCTTTCCATATTCATTCTTTCTGTAGCTTGATACATAGCGAAAAAATTCTTTTGAATTTACTTTGGCCTGCCTAATTAATGTTCTCGAAAATCTGGTTTAGCCTTCCCATAATTGTTAGGTTTCTTCTTGAGCTTTATATTGCTCATGAGCATGCTGATCATCTTTTTGTTTGTATTTCTTCTAAAATGAATCCTTTTTTGCAACTGCTGCCTTACATTGCTACTCATCCACTTAATACCTACTCCGTTTTTCCTACAAACCCTGGGTATGCAACCTGATACTGTCTTGTCAAACAATCCTTGTAACCTCCTCTGCATTACAGCATTCATTCCATGTTGTTTCTTATGCCACGGAACTGCTCCATGTTGTGTCTTAGGTTTATCATAATCGCAATCTTTGTAGTTCCACATGAGCAATTTCTTGAGTGCAATTTCCAGACGTTGAGCAACATGCCAGGAAAAGGCTGCATAACTACTTTCCCCGAATGTTGGTAAGAAATAAGGAAGCTGTTAATATTCTTTTTTCAAGAACTGAAAATTATAGGCTGTAGAATGCATCATGGGAAGACTCCCACAGACCTTACGTAAATGGAGTGAAGAAATGAATATGAGTGGCAAGTTTGATGCCACCAGTGCATCAGTCAACTGATGAATTGCTGACTTTGATTGATATTCCTTGTGTTAATCTAGGTTTTAGAAGCAGGTCGCGATAGATGACAGTTCACCTGAATAGTTCCCAATGAAATATCTATAAAAATTACACAATTAGGTAACTGTCAGTCAGAACGTGTTTGCAGATTGTTTGTGGGAGAAGGCTTATTGAGCCAAAATGGCCGCTTCTGATAGAATCAATAATTTTTTCCAGCTTAATATCTCTGCATAAACGTATTTAGGCACTGTCAATAATTAACCATCAAATCAGCTAACGCCTTTCTATTCCCGTATAGCGAATAGGCGAGGCCGTTTTAGGCCTGTCTAACTTTTTGGAGACTGAGTGGGCATTCAGTCTCCACTGACAGTCTATCATAGATAGCTGGCCCAATGTTATCACTAATTAAGCAGCCTGCAGATAAGAGATGTCTCAATAAGTGCATCTCGTGGTCCCTAGCTCTAACAGAATAGTTTAATGTCTGAAATAATGTGGGTTCTACGGTCGATTTTCTTTGGTTTACGGGGCGAAAATCCCGACGTTCCGGGAGAAAAGAAGCCGATTTTCCGTTCCAGAGATCGACAAGCATGGGAATCGGTCGAATAAAGACTTAGAAAAAGTTCCTGTAGTCAGCGACTAGACATGAACTTAAGTCTATCTTCGCGCAGTTTAACATTTAGGAGCGCAAATGCCACTTCAACTTTTCTATACATAATAATAATAATAATAATAATAATAATAATAATAATAATAATAATAATAATAATAATAATAATAATAATAATAATAATAATAATTGTAGTTCTTCGAAAAATTAGGGGCGTGAATAAGTGTCAATAGTGATAGAAGCATATTAAAGATAAATATGTTAGGAACTTGACATTTTCAGCATTGAGGAATGTGCAAGTAAGACTAATCTAAGAGGGCATTGCCAAAAACGGAGAACGAGACAAAAGGCTAGCAATAGCAATACGTGAAGCTAGGATGCTAATCTAGTGAAATAACTTTCTGTTATAAACCTCCCGAAAGATCTGTGATTTTTGTTGATTTGTTGATTGTTTTCTTTAATTTGATGGTGTATTATTGTGATATTTGGTGTGATTGTTGTACTACAGAGTTTTATACCATAATTACAGAAATAATTACGAAATATATACGTATTCGTTACTATTAGGCTTAGAGCAGAACCAGCAGAAAACATGGCGGCGGCTTTGTTATTCCATGATTTTAATTTAGACTTTAGTCGTTTCGTTAGGTGTGAGGTGTACTATATGTATTCTTTTGATTAAATAAATGATTTGTGGATGTTTAGGGCGGATAGAAGGAGGGTGTGTGCGAAGTGCGACCTGAACGAGGAATTGATGAATGCAAATATGAAATTGATGACAGATTAGTAGCGAGCATGTCGCGGGGGAAATGAGTGCACTTTCGAAAAAGAGAAGGATGGTGTGAAGGTGAGGAGAAAGAATGTTAAAAAATCAGTGAAAAAGAAAACGAGTAATGTAAACTCCGACGGATGTTAAAAAGGACGAAAGTGAGGCGAGAGGGGCGGAAGGAAACGAAATTGAGAGAACGAATGAAACTGGAAACGGCATCATGAAGGAATCGAAACTGGAAAAAATCGAAAGAATGAATGATAGCGAAAGTTGGACACATGTTGGACCGAAAGAAAACGGAAGCACAGAGGGATGAATGAGAGAGAGAAAGTGAGAAGAGAGGGTCGAGGGCTAGAAAATTAGGAAGATTTAATGATATAGAAAATGTGACGCGAGATTCAGAAGTTGAATTGGATTGGATGAGAAAAGAGATGAAATGGATGCGGAATCAAATTAAGAAAATTCGGGTAAAATATATTAAAACAAATCATGATGGTACGAAAGACTTAACGAAATATGAACGAGTGGCGTTGTATGGCGACTCCATTATTAAAGGTGTGCTGGATGATAAGATGCATAAGGTATGTTTTCCAGTAAAATGAGTAGAGTGATTGAGGCATTGGATATGAGTCGGGAGCGAACAAAGGAGTTAATGGTTTTAATCGGTACGAATGATTTGACAGAGGACAAAGAGAGCGTGAGAATGGATATCAGGAGGCTGCTTAGAAGGATAAAAGAGAATAGTGTGACATAAGGGTGGTCAGCGTGTTACCTAGGAATGATTGTCGTGAGATGAGGCGGAGAGCATGGATTATAAATGATATGCTGGCTGAAATGTGTGAGGAGACGGGAGTGCAGTTTGTTAATGTGTTGAATGAGTTCGAAGGACGAAGCTGTATGGGAGCGATAGGCTGCATTTGAGTGGTTACGTGTGAGTTGCTTAAAAAGACTGCTGCTGGAAGGTAGAAAAGTGAGTAGAGTGAGAGAGAATAAATCAGATCAAGCGGGAAGTGATGTGGAAGAGTAGGAGAGTAAGTTAGGAGAGATTGAAGAGATGGTTATGAATGAGGAAGTGAGTGGTATGGGTATAGAAAATGAGAGAATGGGTGTGCAAGAGGAACAGGAAAACGAGAAGGCTCAGGATAGACAGGGGTACACAGCACGAGAAAGGTGAATGCTCCGAGAGGAGGTGAGAGCATGTGTAGAAACGAATGGGATGACCTGGGATCAAGAGGAAACAGTTGGAATTGAAAAGGGTTCTAAAATAAAGAAGCAGAAAGGGAAAAGGCCCCAGTCGAGCATTGAAAGATCACATCGAGTGGGTGGTATCAGTGGAACTATCTATAGATCCAGAAATGAACTGTTGTGTTTGTATACAAAGGCTAGAAGTATATGAAACAAGGCAGATAAAATGGTTGCATTAATTGCGTCTCTTCACCCAAGGATTGTCGGAATAAGTGAGACATGGTTGGAAGAAGACGACATCCTGACAGGAATAGCGATGGAAGGGTATGATGTCTTTCGTGAGGATAGAAAGGGAAAAAAAAGAGAGATAGAGTGCTATTGATGATAGAGAAAGAGTTATGTCCATACAAAGTAGAGATGCAAGAGGGAAATAGGGCCAGTGGTTTTGAGGCAGTATGGTGTGAGATAGAGGTGAATGGAATCAAATACTTGGTTGGATGTTTGTATCGACCAGGAAATGTGGGTGGTGGTGGTGGTGGTGATAATGAAATGTATCATCAGCTTATTTTCTTATTAGCCAAGCAAATAAGAAAAGGGTGATCATTATGGGTGATTTTAATTATGGCAATATAGACTGCAATGATGAGATAGCAACTGGAAGTAAAGAAAATGAGTTTCTTGTGTTTTTGGATGATAACTACACCAGACAGTATATAACAGAGGGCACGAGAGATTTGAGGGTCTTGGATTTAGCCATCTCATCAGAGGATGTAATTAAAGATGAGGTGTCAAACCAATTGGTGAGAGTGACCATGAGAAGATTACCTGGGTGGTTTCTAGCAGTGTGTGGACCTCTGTGAGAAACGGCATATGTGGAACCACAAGGGGGGGGAGTGATTATGAAGAGCTCAGGAGACAGTTTGTGGGTGTAACATGGAATGAGGAGTTAGTTGGAAAAGAGGTCAATGCAGCTTGGGGGATTTTCAAAAACTATCTAGTAGATGCAATGTCTAAATATATTCCAAGGGTGAGAAGGTTAAATAAAGTAGGTATAAGATGGATGAATAAATAGATTAAGCATGCGATAAGAGAAAGGGGGCATTGTGGGGCAGCATAAGCGAAGTGGAAATAACCAATTCCATGAGTTCTACAAAGACCAGGCAAGGAGGGTCACTTAGTTGATGAGGGTAGCTAAAGAGAGGTATGAACAGCAGTTAGCTAATGAAGCCAAACAGAATCCTAAGGAGTTCTTTCGATATGTAGCCAGCAAAAGAAAGACATTGATTGGAGAAAATGGTATAAAGACAGCTGTTGCGGAATGTGTGGTGGAGATGCTTAATGAGCAGTTCATACAGGTCTTTCAATCTTGTGAATGTGATGAATATGACTTCATGGAGAGATTGAGAGAAGTGGATGATGGGGAGGAGAGACTGACTGTAAGTGAGCAAGAGGTGTATGGGGAGTTAAGTAAACTAGATGTAAATAAGGCTGTGGGACTTGATAATATATCGCCATGCATTCTGAAGGATTGTACCAGGGAGTTGACAGCTGTCTTGACATATTTTTTAATACGAGTCTTCACTCGGTCAACTCCCTCAGGAGTAGAAGGATGGCAAGATTGTGCAACTTCATAAAGGAAGTGATCGAACTCAAGAATTAAACTATAGGCCTATCTGTGTGTCAGGTGTTGTAGTTAAATTGTTGGAGAAGCTTGTGAGAACTAGGGTCGAGTTAGGTTGACAACAATGGTATCATCTTTGATGGACAGCATGGATTTGCTAAAAGGAGGTCATGTTTTAGTACTCTATTTACTTATTACAATAAACTGACCGCTTCCTTGGACAGAGGATACACAGTGATATACTTGGATTTCGCAAAGGCTTTTGATAAAGTACCTCATGATAAATTGATAGTCAAATTGGAGTGGATGGGGTTGGATATTAGATTGGTGCAATGGATTGGAGATTGGCTGTCTGATAGGTATCAAAAAGTTGTGTATGGGGTAGCGATGTCGAGGAAAAGGAAAGTCACTAGTGGAGTGCCTCAGGGATCTGTTTTAGGGCCATTGGTGTTTAACTTTTATGTTAATGATATAGGTGAAGATTTGGATGGAGATATTAAGTTGTTTGCAGATGGTGCAAAGTTGAGACGAACCATGAAGAGTAGTGAAGATGTTGTGACCTTGTAGGAAGACTTGAATAAATTGAGTGATTGGGCACGGAAATGAGATGCGAGTTCAATGTTGCAAAATGTAAGGTTTTAAAATGTGGAAAACAAAGATGGGATGCAGAATTTATTCTTGGTGAGGATATATTGTTGGAGGTGGAGGAAATAAATAGATCTCGGGGTGATAGTGGAGAAGGATCTGAAATCTAGGGAACACATAGCCAAAATTGTGAAGACAACACAAAGGCCTCTGGGAATGATGTGGACTACACTGACTTCAAGTAGGGAGATTCTTCTTCCATTGTATAAGGCTTTGATTTTAGGCCACACATGGAGTATTGTGCCCAGATTTGGTCACCGTGTTTTCAGAATGATGATATGTTGGAAAAGGTCCAAATGCGACTGACTAAGGTAGTTTCTGACCTCTGGAATGTCGCGTATGAAGAAAGATTGAGGAGAAGCAATTTGCAGAGTCTGGTGGACAGGAGGAAGAGGGGAGATATGACACAGAGGCCTACAAGTTGGTAAGGGGTGGTTATAGGATCAATGCTGGAGAAGTTCTACAGAAAATAGTGGGAGATCGGGTGAGAACCAGAGGTCATCCCTGGAAACTGTATAAAGAGGGTGTGATTAGGGGAGTGAGAGGCAGGTTTTTTTCGTGCAGAGTTGTAAATGATTGGAATGCCTTGGCTGAGAGTGCGGTGCATGCAGGGAGTTTGAATGTGTTCAAAGCACGGTATGATGAATTGTGTGTTATAAAAGTACCTCCCAGCCATGAAGTCTTGGTAATAATAATAATAATAATAATAATAATAATAATAATAATAATATGACCTATTAGTAGACCAAATTCTAGGTGTAGACACTGAAGCCCTGACGAGTCGTCCAATAATTTCGAAGGAAAACCTCTTCATAGGATGTTTGTAGTAAACTAAACTTATCATGAAGTGTTATCGTAGTATCTTCGGATGACCTTCCCATAGTAAACCCATTTTCTTCATTGCAAATTAGAGATTCACTTTAAATCCCATTTCTCAATGTGAGCCCTGACCAATTTTTCCAAAATCTTCACCACCATTCTTGATATACTAATTTATCAATAGTTGGTTACGTCGGTTTTTGCACCACCCTTGTGCAATGGAATTACCATACATTTTTCTCAGGGCTATCGGTAGATTAGATCGCGCCCTGAGGTAAACAATTAAATATCGCCCCTGATGGATTATGAGACAAAAATATAAGAAAATCTCTAATTGCTGTTTTGTGTTTATTAATACAAAACGATTACATAATAATATTAATTAAATGTTTGCTCTATGGGGATATTGCACAATAACAATGTTTATGAGCTCTTCTAAATTTAAATTATAAGCTATGTTCGCCTTTATCGATATAGTTGCTAGGCCAATCAATCTTTCTTGGGTCATTACAGTTTGCAAATAATTTTTAATCAGTTTAAGCTTGGAAAAACTTCTTTCCGTACTTGCTGGGCTAACAGGAATTGTTAACAGGAATTGCCTGCCGCAATATGCCTGAATGAGCACCCTTATTAAGCTAAGCCATGAGGCAGGCTGCCTCTGTGCTACACCCTGTCGACGGTACTGTTCTTTCCATTCCTGCAGAATCTTCCCTCTTCTGAGACTCATATTAATCATCCTGGTCAAAGGAATGGCCAGATCAGCCAAACAAATCTTTTAACGCATGTGCTGATATCCCGTTAGTCCCTATTGCTGAATTCTTATTCATTTGTGCAACAGTTCTAATACTTCGTCCTCATGTACCTGCGTTTCTTCATCTAGTGAAGAGGAACATTGAGCTCAATGTTGCTTACACCAGGTCGATAGCTTTTAACAAAATGAGCACTTATTAGCTGATCAACCTCTTCTGTATCTTTAACCCTAACACCGTCTGGATTTAGAAGAGCGTTTCTTTCATATTCTTTCTTTCTTTTCCTTGCAATATATCGATAGAATTCTCATGGGTTCTCTTTAGTACGCAGAGCCAGTTTCTTTTCATACTCAGACTTTGCTTTCCGTACAACAGTTGTGACTATTATAGCCTGCTGCTTATAAATTTCATAACGGACGTCATGCTTATGCAAACGGTATTCCTTCCACATCGACCTTTTCTTACGAATATCTTGCTTAATAAGATTACATATCCATTTGACTCCTACTCTATTTATTCTTCGAACTCTCGGGACATATTCTGATATCGCATCATTTAAGCATTGTTTAAATGCTTCCCCTGCGCTGTCAATATTCTTTCAATCCAGCAACCGATCCCATTCCACTGAACTCAGTATACACCTCAGTTGGTAATAATTTTCTGCTTTGTAGTTCAGCATGTAACCTTTTCTGAATGGAACACTCATAAACTTAGTCAATTCCCAAGTGAGCACCACATGATCACTGTCGCAAACTGGAGGCAGAATAGTTATGTCTTTTACTGAAACATCCTCTGACACTATAGTCAAGTTTAACACTCTTTGCCCTTGAGTTCCTTCTGTCACATGTTGCTTGAGGAAGTTGTCAGGCAACAGCTCAATTAAATGCATTTTCATTCTTCTCATGAGATTATGAAAACTAATTGCACTGTACCTATTTCTTCTCTTGTACAGCCTTTTCAGACATCTTGGAAATCCCTTGCTCAGATATATATACGAGAATTTGAAAATCACAGGGAATGAATGTTTCCATAATCATAAAATCGCTGAAGAGATCTGAGTGGTATGTTAAGCGCTGCTCTTTGATTCAGATAACTGAAATCAATAATTGAACCAAATAAGTGATACCGAAGTTAAGAAAATTATGCTGTTTGGAACTGTTTAATGGAAGACCACTGGTGAACAAGATATGCTGCTTGATTGTTGATCCATGGAGAATAAATCGATATACTAGATTGTGATCTGAACTGCCTAGAGGATAAACAATATTTGTGCTAGTATAGTTAGTATAGTTAGAAGGGTAAGTGTACGTTATAGTAACCTACTATGATCTCCTGTTTGTTGCCTAAAACATCAGCTCTATCATTTGCGACTTCAGAACTTAACCCTGATCACTTTAATCATGTAATCTCTTTTATTATCCTTATGATTTGACACCTGCAGGGAGTCCAGGGTCTCATCGAAGGAGGGCATCTGCTCTACAACTCTGTCTCCACCATTCAATCATCAACTGGCTGAAATGACACCAACGCCATCTACCGCCGACTAACACTGGTCTCTCCACAGACATTCATGCCCACGGTGGAATTTGAACCCGCAGCCTTTTGGCTGGAGAGCGGATACGCTCTCCAATCCGCCAACCAGACATGCTTTAATTGTCTCACGAAGAACATTTCCACTACTCTATTTGGTAGCTTTACTATCCGTATTTGAAATATAGATGCGACTATCTGCTATAATTTTCACACATTTCAATGCTGCACTGCTGTAAGTTATACTGTTTGACTTTCCTTTCAGCCTCTCGATACTGTAATCATTAAAGAGTATTTAAATCAGCATACTAATCTACCCACATGCACAGCACTATCATATCATAGGTTTTGGAATCTCCCGTGTATTAGGGGGTGATATTAAAACAATACAGAACACACACACACACACACACACACACACACACACACACACACACACACACACACACACACACACACACACACACACACACACACACACACACACATAGTACTTGGAGCCTGTGTAGCTCAGTGGATGTGGCGTTTGCACACCACGGCGCTTGACCGCACGAAGGAAGACTTAGTTTCGAGTCTAGTCGGCGACTAGAGGAAATTTTTCTAAGCCTTTTTTCGACCGGTTCCCGAGTTAGTCGATCTCTGGCACGGGCAAGCGGGTTTTTCCTCCCGCAAACTCAAGAAAATCGACCGTAGAACCCACATTATTTCAGACATTAAATATATTGTGTTAGGGTTAGGGACCACGAGATGGCGGCACATTTGAGCCGTCTCTCTTCACTATGTACCGCTTAATTAGTGATAGCCTTGGGCCATCTATCTCTGATTGGTACCAGTGGAGATTGAACTGCCCACTCAGTCTCAAAAGTTAGATAGGGCTAAATGGCGTCGCCTACTCCCCGTATACGGGAATAAAAAGGCGTTAGCTGATTTTTTTTATGTATAGTACTTAAAAAGCGCCATATATTCATGATTTCTGATGTCCTTGCCAAAAATAACATGGTCGGAATTCTTGAGATTTGAGCTGATCCTAAAGAATAAACTGCAAACTAAATGAAATTAACACAGTCTCTGGGCCGGACTTTGAGTTTATTTATATTTCAGTCCGGAGTACAAAAATAACCTTCAGGGATTTTATATGATTCCATTCTTGTACCAATTAAATAAATTTCACTGTTTCTTTTTTAGTTATGCATTAAAGAAATAGGTAACGTATAGTGACAAAGAAACACTTAGAGGTTGATGGTGTCGTAGTGTATCGATGGAGTATTAAGTGGTGGAGACAGTGAGTTTTATGGAGTGGACTGCACTCTGGAGCTGATTCCTTGGACTCCTATGAACTGTCATGCAATAATACGCTTTGGGAATTTCTCTCTTGCCTCATGGTTTAAGAGTATATAAAATATTGTATAACAATTTAATGTTATTTTTTTTTCTCATAATGATATATTATAGTATAATGTACTTGACAAGGAATTATATTTTTGTTTTCAGCTTTAGAAAAGCTTAATCTGAGAAATAGATTAATTGCGTCTATGTATTGAGTAATCAGCTAAGCTAGTTTAGCTGATTTTTGATTTGATGTATTGAGTATAAGTAAATCAGTCCTGAAGATCCTTCAAGATTAATGATTAAGAATTTATTGTAAAATATATAAGAATAATAATAACAGTAAATCCTACTGTGCTGTTTTTGGGCTACTTTACCTTTAATTTCATTTTGCTTTATTTTCTAAAACGTGCCGCCAATTTCTTTGGTTTAAAATGAGCTAAAGAAATAGTTTTCAACTAAAAGATCAGCGAAGTTTAAATTTAAATATGGCTGCTGTGTTGAAGACGATTCAGCCTTTGGAATACTATAAACTTTTTATTGACAGTGGTGTAAGACCTGATGGTAGAAATGTGCAGAAGTTTCGACCAAATACCATAAATATTGGTTCAGTTTCAACGGCTGATGGATCTTCTTTAGTGAAATTTGGTAATACTTCCGTGTTATGTGGCATTAAAGCAGAACTTTCAAATCCGACCCCCGAAGAGCCAGAAAAAGGATATATAGTACCGAATGTAGAACTGCTTCCACTGTGTTCCTCAAGATTTAAACCAGGACCTCCTAGCGAAAAAGCCCAAGTATATTCCCAGTTTATTTTAGAAATAATTGAAAATTCGCTTTGTATTCGTCCCGAAGATTTGTGTGTACTTAAGGGAAAGTTGTGTTGGTGTTTATATATAGACATAACATGTTTGAATTATGATGGGAATGTTTTAGACGCTTGTATGCTCTCACTGCTTTCGGCTTTGAGAAATACTTCCCTTCCAGATGTGATAATAGGTGAAGACGACGCGATCAAAGTACAGACTACTAGAATACCCTTGACTGTATATTGTCATCCCCTGTCTTCGACATTTGCCATATTCGACAACCGCATCTTACTATCAGACCCAACTGTTGAGGAAGAAGATCTTGCTACAGGTACAATAACCGTAGTAACGCAAGAGGATGGAAATGTATTAAATGTATGGAAACCTGGCGGAAGCCCAGTAAATGAAGATCATTTACAATGGTGCATAATGCATGCCAGACAACGCTATAGGGATGTGTCACGTGTTTTGGCAAAAGCATGTAATTCGACTGACAAAGGTATTGAATAAAGAGTTTGGTATTAGCAGTATCCTTGATTTGACAATTAATTTCGATTATATACATAAGAAAAAAACAATTTTTTTTTAAAAAAATAGTGCACTTATATTCAAATACGAATAGTACAAATATATCATTATGAAGTAGTGTAGATGGTTGAGTTGTGTAATGTGGAATATCCTTCCATGGTGAGGCCTTGGAGGTGTCACATATACTTGCCTTATATTTCTTATGTTCTGCTAAGATTAAATGATAGTTTTTTTTTTTTTTTTTTTTTCTATTTGATTTCTCTTGGCCCTTTCTCTAACATCAGGCAAAGAAAATTTCAAATTGTATTTGAAAAAGTTTCACATTTCTCACATCAGGCAAGCAATGAAAATGAAAGGGTAGTACTGTAGAGATGTAAAGCATCTCTACACTACCCCCTTATTGATCTGATGTTTTTTTAAATGACTATGTTTAGTTTCTAGAGTAGGATTTTCAGATTACCTAATCTAAAATTTAGCTTGATCATGGTACTAAATCTGAGCTGCAACAGTTTCTAAGCATAAAATACTTTCTGTATGGAAACCATTATTGCAGAACTAAGTAATGGGAAAAAGTGTGACTTGAATGTTATACATAAATTACTGGAACATCAAACAGCTTTTATGAATGTTAATGCTGGATAAAAACCATGCTACTAATATATAATGTGTGGACTTGTCTGTATATTCCAAATGATCACATTAAATTCTTTTTAGGCACACCTAGAATAAGATCCAGACTTGAAAGTTACTTTAGCTAGTGATGGTTTCTTTCAAATCTCCTAGAAACTTTTTTTTTTTTCATTGTGCAATATAGACAAACTGACTAGAACACACAATTAGCAAATGACAGCATAGCCTTAGTAGTTTTGGCTGTAATTCACAACAATAACAACCCTTCCAAGCAAGAAAACAAGAACCGTTTTAAGTAAAAAAAGAAACTTTCTCCCTCCGTTTTCCACATAGCAAGATCATATCCTAAGGAATGACGTATGTCACTGTTTGTTTTTTTAAAAATAAAAGAACTGGAAGGGGGGGGGGATTGACTTCATCTAATGAAACAATGAACTGGGTTGGTTGTTGGTCTACTAAACCAATCTTGACCTTTGATGTAGCAGCAGCTTACTTAGCAGTAATCCCGCTAGAAGTGGTAGTATGCTGATTGCAATTAAAATAGTTATCCCAAATTGAATTAATGATTACAAATGTTAAATACATTTTTTTCATGCTAACTTATAATAATAATACTAAAGTTATATTAAGACATACCTACCAACTATGATATATCTGTCACAATCATTTTGAACAGGTAAGTAATCTCATTCACAACAATCTTATGCAAAGTTTACTTTTAGGTAGTTCAATCTCCGAAGTGTTTGTCAGTGTAATAATATAATATTAATGAGAAAATATTTGAGCTTGTTAGCACTAATTCAGATGCAACACTAAGCACCAGGATTGATTCTCAGGATCTCTTACTTTGTGACTTCTATCATCTTGTTATATTACTACACAAATCACAGACCACATCTCGAACAAAGATCACGTATAACTTTAAGGGGTGAATGTGTCTCTATGTTGTTACTTAGAACTGAATAGAATATGTTGTTTAACAGTGACAATATGCTGTTCTTTAAACTAAAGCATCAGTAGCAATTTTAATAACATTCCTCTTAATTCACATGCAGAATCTGAGATGATATTATTAATTAGCAGAAGTTGGTACACAGAGAATTAAAGTTAATGAATAGTATTGACTGTTTAGACTTACATGCTGGTTGGCATTCACTATAAAGTTTAATGGAATAAAAACAGCACATAGAAATAATTAAACACATGTTTAATCAATCCTATATTTCGTCTTAGTCACTGGACATCATCAGGGAAACAAAATTGTAAAAATACACACAAAAACATGTGTTCAGTCTAATCTTTTCCACAAAAAAAGATGAAAAGATTAGACACAGAAGCCTAGTCCTGTGAGGGGGGGGGCACCTTCTGTGAGCTAGCTGTTGGGTGGGAGACCTAAGAATTAAAGTTTCCTAAATCTTGGGAAACTTGAGTGAATGAGTGGAATGGATTGCCATAGGTAGTCATGTCCTGATAGTGAATTTGTTTAAGGAGAGATATGATAGGTATTGTGTGAATAATGGTCAGCATGGGTCTCCCATGATGAGTCTTCTGACTTCATGGAGATACCTGTATAACAATAATACTATGAGATACAATTTGTTTATTATAAAGTTTAATGGAATAAAAACAGCACAAATAAATAATTAAACACGCGTTTAATCAATCCTATATTTCGTCTCAGTCACTGAAACATCGTCAGGGCAAAAATATTGAAATTGTAAACTTTAATATTGTTTTTAGAATTTTTAGAAAAGCAGCAGATTTAAAAAAAAAAAAAAAAAAAAAACTTAATCTTAATAACCATAGTTGTATTAAGATTAGTGTTTTTTTTTTTTTTTTTTTTTTTTTAAATCTGTTGCTCATTCTAAAAACTATTACAATTTATAGTTTCAATATTTTTGCCCTGACGATGTTTCAGTGACTGAGATGAAATATTGAATTGATTAAACGTGTGTTTAATTATTTATTTGTGATGTTTTTATTCCATTAAACTTTATAATGAACAAATGGTATCTCATAATGTTATTGTTATACAGATATCTCCATGAAGTCAGAAGACTCATCATGGAGACCCATGCTAACCATTATTCACACAATACCTATCGTATCTCTCCTTAAACAAATTCATTATCAGGACACAACTACCTATGGCAATCCATTCCACTCATTCACTACCCTAAGCAACACAATAACTTGTAAGTTTGTCTCTGTCTTCCATCTGTCAACTAAACTCTGTGACCACATACACTTTCAGTCTGTCCTAATAAGGAACATTCCACAGACCTCTCACCTCTAGGCAATGAGTCACTCAACTCTAGGTCCTCTTCACTACCTCCTGATCCACAGATGACCAGATCTATGTACAGTACTCAAGAAGTGGTCAAATCATAACCTTATAAAGAGGGATAATCTCCCTATCTTTACTTGCCACTGTGTTCAACAGCCAACTAAGACTTAGTTATTTTGCCAATGCACCCTCTGTCCAAAAAGAAACTGAACTTTTGATAGAAAATAAAACACAGGCCAATTATAATTATTCAAATAATTTATTTCAATCAATATACTCTCCCTCAGCTTCGATACAGCGTTTGTCACGGTCAATTAATTCGTTAAATGAGGTTTTTTTTTTTAATCGGTTTTTGGGATACTGTTGAGGGTCGTAGTTACTGCCGCTTGAACATTTTCAATGGTGTCGTTTTGCTTTCCTTTCATCGGTAAATGAAGTCGGGGGAAGAGAAAGAAGTAACAGGGTGCTAAATCAGGTGAATATGGCGAGTGATCCAACACACAAATTTAATTTTTGCTCAAAAACTGTCTCACAATGTTCGAATGATCAGATGGTGCATGATCGTGCAAAAGTGACCAGCTGCCTGCATCACGATATTCATGCCGTACGTGACGAATTCTCGCTATTAATCGATTCAAAACTTCGAGATAAAACTCATCATTGACTGTTTGGCCAGGTGGAATGAATTCTTTTGGATAATACTCTTGGAATCATAGAAACAAATCAGCATTGTCTTTACTTTTGACTTCTCCAAGCAACTTTTTTTCGGATGCCCCTCTTCTGGTGGGCATCCGAAACAAAGCACTCTGGTACTTTGTTTCGGATGCATACTCAAAACACCATGTTTCATTACCAGTAACGATCATTTCAAGGAAGTATGAGTCCTTACGAGCGGTTTTAGTGATGTCCTTCTGGTGTTCAATTTGATACATTTTTTGGTTGTCGATCAACTTGTGGGGAACAAATCGTGAATTCAATTTACGAAGGCCCAAACTCTCGGTCAAAATGTTGTGCACAGTTGATTTTGGAATCCCCAATTCATCTGCAATCAATCCCATGGATGATTTCGGGTTTTTTTTGATGAAATCAATCACTTTTTGGATGTTAACTTCGCTCATTCAAGTTTTTGTACAGCCCCACTTTTCGTCGTCCTCAAGCATCTCATGACCACTTTGAAATAGCTTAAACCACTTGTAAACTTGAGTACAGGATAAGCATTCATCACCGTATCTTTTTGAAGCATTTGATGCATTTCAGTAAAACATTTACCAGGTTTAACACAAAAGTCAATACCAGCTCTCTGTTTGAAACTCATTTTCCGACCGTTCATTAAAACATACTGTCACTCTTGGCACTATAACTCGGTTTCTAATGAAACAAATGTCATAAACAGTTGATACAATACTAATGAAGATTGCTGCTTTCGACAACAAAAAGATACAACAAGTGGCGCCAATAGTTTCTTCTATTTTCGAAAAGTTCAATTTCTTTTTGGACAGATGGTGTATGTCCTCTTAACTTCAAATCTTTATCCACCATCAACACCAGATCCCTAGTTTCATCAATTTTCTTTGATCCAGTACCATCAGATATGATGCAAAGTATGTAATTTTTTTATCCTGAAGCGCATAATATTACATTTTGCAACAATAACTTGACAACCATTATTTTTTACCCTAGACTGCCAGTTTACTTATCATCCTGCTATTTATATCACCTTAGCTTCCCCCCCCCCCCCCATTCACACACAGACACCAGTTTTTCATCGTCAGCAAACAACAGTACCCCTCCCTGAAAGAAAATCATCCCTATATCATAATATATAAATTTAAAGGATAACATTTGAGGCTAGCAGTCTGGTGTGAAATAGAAGCCAACAGGATGAAATATATAAATGGCTGCTACTTTAATCCAGGGGATGAACATAGATGGCCTGCATTGGAAATTAGCTTGGGGACATAGATTGCGAGGAAGAATGTTCACAGGGAGGGAAGTAAATGGAATTGACACTGTTGTTAAGAGAAACAGCATGTAATGTAGGGGACATGAGGTTCAAGAGTGCTGGATCTGGTCATAGCATCAGAAAACTTAACAGTAACCAATCTAGCTAAACTGCCTCTGCTTATGGAAAGACTAGCATGGTCTTGATGCAGAAGGTTGCCAGACATGCATAATTTTATGTTAAGAAGGGATATATATAAAATTACAAAGCTGGTGATTATGACAAGCTGAGAAGTCAGCTTTCAGCAGTGCTATGGCATAAGAATTTGAAGGAGAGAGAGAGATGGTGGGGCATGGGAGGTGGTCAAGGGGTGCTAGAAGAAAGTATCAGGCTGTATGCCAGTCAGAAGGATAACTCAGGTAGTAGATGGATGAATAGCATCATTAAGCAAGAATTACAGTCAAAGAAAATGTAGTGGAGGAAGTATAAAGAAAGAGGTCATCAGCATGCCCATGAGCAGTGCAAGACACAGGCAAGAAGGATTACTTGTATTTTTAGGAAGACCGAAGCTATTTATAAAAACTAGTTGATGAGGACAAAAGTCCTAAAGAGTTCTTTTGCTATGTGTCAAGTAAAAGGAGGAATGAATATGGAAGAGTGACTTTAAAAAGTGCTGGTGGTGTGGAGGTAACTGAAGCAAATCAAGTAGTTGAGTTACTGAATGATCATTTTGTAAGGATGTACCATCTAGGTGGTGATATTACAATGCTGGATGTGACATTGATTGGTGGGAGAATAAATGGTGAGGAACTGGAGAACATAAAGCCGTGGAATTACATGGCATATTGGTGCATGTATTATGAGAATATGTAATGGAATTATCAGCTCCTTTGACCAAGCTGTTTAATTTGAGCCTCAGGGAAGGTGCCAATGAAGTGGAAAGAGGACAAAGCAGTTCCACTGCATAAAAGTGGCTCAAATTATAGGCCACTCTGTATCTGAAGAAATTGGTAAAGACAATTCAGGACTGGGTGGATAGGAATATGATACTTTATATAAGGGACAACATGGTTGTGCGATGGATAGGTCTTACCTTAGTAATCTACTTTTTATAATAAAGTGACAATGGACTTGGATAAGGAAAATGGCTATTTAGTGATACTGCTAAATTTTGCAAATACATTTGGCAGGATTCCATATAGAACTCTGTTACCTAAACTGGTGGAGCAAATGGGGATGGATACGAATCTGGTCATCTTGATTAGATGGTGGCTAATGGACAGATATCAAAGAGTGGTTTATGGGGGAGTTGATTCAAGAAGAAGGCAGGTGACTAGTGGCATACCAGAGCACTCAGTACTAACTCCTCTGTTGTGTTGAACAAGAGGGCATATTGTGAAGGTGGACAAAGCACATCAGATTGCGTGGTCATTGAAGAACACAGCAACAAACAAGGATAGAGAAGTCATTGTTCTCCTATATAAGGCTTTAATAATCTGCATCTGGATTATCACATGCAGATCTAGATACTTGGATTCCATGGGGATGAAGAGGTGGTGGAGCAGATCCAGAGGCAAGTACGAGGGTGGTCTGAAAAGTTTTCGGCCTAACAATGAAAAAACGAATTTATAATTTCAAAATTATTTTTATTTTTCAACATCATCTCCTTTAAGACTAATACATTTATTCCAGCGATGCTCCAGCGCCACTATCTCGTTCCTGTAGTGGTCCTCAATAAGATCTGCAAAATACCCCTCTACAGCTACAATCACCTCTTGATTTGAAGAAAAACGCTGACCAGCAAAGAAGAGTTTTAGGTTTGGGAAGAGATAGAAATCAGAGGGAGCCAAATCTGGGGAATAGGGTGGATGTTCCAACAATTCATAGTGCAGATCCCATAATTTTCCCATTGCCCAAAACACCTTTGTGGGCAGGTGCATTGTCCTGATGAAAGATGATTTTTTTTTTTTTTTCTGCAAACCGGGTCTTTTCTCACGAATTTTTTTGGTTAGTCTGGTTAAAAGATCGGAATAATATTCCCCAGTTATTGTTTTACCCTTTTCAAGATAATTAATAAACAAAATGTCTTTAGCATCCCAAAACACTGATGCCATGACATTTCCTGCTGATGGAACCGACTTTGTCTTCTTTGGCGCTGAACAACTGGCTTCTGTCCACTATTTTGATTGCTGTTTGGATTCTGCTGTGTAATAAATCGATGCACAAAATCAGTTTTATTCTTGTTAAAACACTCCAAGCACTGTTCAGAGATTTTCATGCGAGTGCATTTTTGATCTGCTGTGAGCAAGAGCAGCACCCATCTTGTGCAAAGCTTTTTCATTTGCAATTCTTCATGCAAAATATATCCTACATGTTTTTTTGAAATGCTTATAGTCTCAGCAATTTCACGCACTTTGACTCGCCGGTCATCCTTGATTAATGATTTTTGGTGCTGTTACACTTTTTGGACGTCCTCCACATGGATCATTTTCAAGGCTGGTATGGCCATGTTTAAACTCGGCAGCCTATTTCTTGTTGAAAACGAAGGAGAGGAGTGCCTATAAACCTTCTTTTGCAAAGAATTTTATAACCACACGATACTCAATTTTGTCCATTTTAAGGGATACACACAACACTTGCTTCAGACAGCAGTATAAAACAAACTATTGATACTTGATAGGATGACTTGCAATTTCACATGGATGCTACACAGATGTACCAACTTTGAAAAAAAAATCTTGCCGATAGTGTTGCCATCTATTATCGAGAAATTTTCAGTCCACCCTTGTAAAAAAGATTGTAGCAGATCTATGGAATGTTCCCTATGAGAAAAGATTGATGTTCTGTGGGCTTCAAAAACGAGCTGATAGGCAAAATAACGAGATCTGATAAAAGCATACATAAGTTATTAAAGGAGTTTTATAGGATTGACACCAAAGACTTTTTTAGTGTTGATATCAAGTGGGGAGGTAACAGGAAGGGAGAAATGAGAGATCCCCCATGAAAATTGTGTAAGACTAGTTAGCAATGGTTAGGCTTAAATTTTTTGCATGGAGAGTCATGAATGGGTTTCCAGAGGGTGGTTGTGAGTCTTCTTCAGCAAATGAGTTTAAGCAGAGGCATGAGTATTGTGTGAATAATGTCTTGTATGTGAATAAATGAGTCTTCTGACTCCATGGAGATAACTATATACTTATACATTCAAATGTATATGAAGAAAGATTATTCTATAGCATGGTAGCAAAGGAAATGTGTGAAGGGGAAGAACTTTTATTTTGTTCTGTGGGTTTTGGGATACTGTATACCTGGTAACTGACTAGTTTATACATACATCTTACCAAATCAGAGGATTATGGAGATTTACTGATACGAGTTCTTATTATCATTGCTTACAGATGGAAACAGTAATCCGTGGTTGGATAAATTTGTGATTTGATTATGGTTAACAGTTATTCAGAGGTAAAGCAGTACTTAATTTAAAAAAAAAAAAAGACATTCTGAAGATATGATTTAGTTTATACAGATTAATTCATTAGTTAGATCTGGGGCTGGCTCCCACTGACGAGACCTCAATAAAGGTCAGAACCGGTCTGGGTAGTGGCCCTTCCCTTAATGCATAGCATTATACATGTCTGCAAGGAGATGTGCTTTGCATTATGGGAGATACTAAGACAAGGAGTGATGAGAACTTGGTCCACCTTTACCACGAGTTTCCTCAGTCCTGAAGATACTCCAGGCGCAAACTTTGTTTGCTTACATGTGGATAAAAGATTAAACTAAATTTATTATAGTCTAATCAAGTGGGAAAAAAACTTCTGTCTTTCTCTAAATACAGAGTAATTTAATAATAAGGTGAGACACCTTTTGGCAACTCATATAGGTAAAGATGACTTCTCCATTGCTTCCACCTTGGTATCACCACCTCTGGGTCTGGCTCCCACTGATGAGACCTCAACAAAGGTCGAAACCAGTTTGGGTCTGGCTCCAAGAGGTTCTGCTTGCGGGTGATTTTTGCCTGTTTCTGAGTGGGGCCACCACTGAGATTATGGCTTTGCTTGGTGTTGGGGTGAACCTGCCACTGGGTAGAGCCAATGCTGAGAAGTTCTTGGTGACAGGATGAGCCTGTCACCAAGTGGAACAACACTGAGTTGGGCAATCTTTCGGGATTGCCTAATTTTTAGAGCCCGCGTCACCTATACAAAGGTCGAAACTGGTCTGGGTAGTGGCTCTTTCCTTAATGCACAGCATTATACATGTCTGCAAGGAGATGTGCTTTGCATTATGGGAGATACTAAGACAAGGAGTGATGAGAACTTGGTCCACCTTTACCACAAGTTGCCTCAGTCCTGAAGATACTTTAGGCACAAACTTTTTGCTTACACTTGGATAAAGGGTTAAACTAAATTTATTATAGTTAGATCATCACTTTATGTCCATAAAGAATATAATTGGAAGTTCTGTATATTCTACTGAACTTGCTTCATCTGAATAAACACAAATTACAAACAGAGAGAGAAGAGTAGCATGATCAAGGGTCAGTGTAATGAGCAAAATGTGAATAAAAAAATAAAAGTAGGGAGTATAGTAAGTTGTAACATCGTGAAGTTTTCAGGTGTTAATTGGGAGGATGAATGGTGAGCGAGAGTAGGTAGCTTGCAGAGAGAGAGAGAGGAGATATAGATGCATTGAAAGAAAAGTGGAATGGCTGAGGAATGAGATAAGTGTGAAAGACGAGATTAGGTGACTGGAAAACAAAGCATGCAAGGCGAATCAGAGTAGGAGTGAAAATGATGGAAAAGGAGAGAATAGGAGAACCAGCAAAAGAGAAGGAATGAGAAAAATGTGAGACAGTTCTGGAACCAGGGATGGAGAGATGATAGGAAAACGGGTAAGTAGGGAAACAAAGAAAGAAATTGTTAGAGGAAAGAGAGAGAGTGAGGGATGCAGGTGAGCAAGGAAGAAACAGAGTGGTAAGAGGCGTGATGTATGGAGACTTGATGACCTGTGGTGTGCAAGATAGAAAGTCTGAGGAGTGTTTGCCTAGAGGAACGATAGATAGTGAGACTATGGCAAATAAGCAAGATGAAAGGTTGGTGAGATGATTGTGATGGTGGGTACGAATGACTTGAGAGACAGTGTGAATTGGGTGGCAAGAGATTGAGGTTGGGTTGTAACAGAAGATGAGAGGGAAGACATTGAGTGTGTTGCCCATGTATGATATTGATGCTCTTCTCCACAGAGCTGTGGAGAAGAGCATCAATAATGAATAGTATAATAGTCAGAATGTGTTGAAAGAGAGGCTTGGAATACGTGGATGCTTGGAGGGCATTCAATCCAGGGAAACTAGAATTATCAGAGTGAATGGTAGCACGGGTGGAATAGGTGCTTAGAAGAAGAGGAAATATCATGTAATGCTGAATCCAGTAGAGTTGGGGGGGGGATAATGATAGGTATAGGAACAGTGATGGCTTGATTCTTTATACTAATGCCAGGAGTATCTGGAATAAAGGAGATGAGGTTGACGGAAGATGATATAAAGACAGGAATAGAAGCAGCAAGGTATAGCAGTTTTTTTTACAGGATAGGAAGGGAAAATGCGATGGCAGAGTGCTGATTATGACAAGCGATGACTTATGTCCTCTCTGAGTGGGGGATTTAGAGGGCAATGGCACTAATAGTTTTGAAAGCAAATTGCCAGCCTGGTTGGCTGAGTGGTTAGTGTATCTGCTCTCCACCCAAAAGGCTGCAGGTTCGAATCCTGCCATGGCATGGATGTTTGTGATTGTCTGCGAAAATAATATAATAGTGGTGATGGGCAGTAGATGGCATTGATCTAGATGATGGTGGTTGTGGTTTGCTGTGGTTGGCGAATTGAGTGGTGAAGACGGAGAGTTGTAGAGTAGGTGCCCTTCCTCAATGAGTCCTTGGACTGCCTGGAGGTGTCATGTAAATAATAATAATAATATGGTGTGAGGTAGAGGTGGGCAGGACAGAATATTTAGTGGGGAGTTGCTATAAGCCAGTAAGCATAGAGCAGGGGTATTCAGCCGGTCGATCGCGGAGCGATTTTTGGTCGCTCTCTTGTGTGTGTTCCTCCTTACTTACAAATTTAATTAAAACTGAAAACATATTTTATTTATCATTATTTTGTATTTTTAATTCGCTTTAAGTGTATTGCTATTATTTATTTTTGGTTAAAATTGTGAAATCAGTAATTTTCTTATAAGTCCGGGTAAATGAATTAATTTGGAACAGTAGAAGTCAAACAGCGAGCCGAGTGAATACGATTATAAGCAAAGTGTAAAAACTCGATTGTAGCTTAAATATTAAATATTCCAAAGCACATTACATCGATTTTTTACTTAGGTTAAGTCCCATGTGAATATTGTAAAAATATAGACTTTGTCTCGGTATAGTTTGTATTAGATGTTTTTGTAAAAAAATAACTCTTTTGAAGCTAACCGTATATACTGCTTTAATAAGAATATGTTAGAGTGTTAAAAACAAAGGTAACGTTTTTGTCGCCGAAGCTGCATATGGCGGCATTAGAAAAATTGTTATTGAAACTTTGTGTATATGAGAAAGGCTTGCAGGCTCTAAGTGTAAACATCTCCGAAGTCAGTCAGAAAGAGTTCAAACAACTTTCCGATGGCCGAGAACTTACAATCAAAAGAAAGCGGAGGAGAACAAAAGGCGTGCCGAACTTGAAACTTAAGACGAAAGACTCATACCGATTCTTTGGGGGTTGCCAAACCTCATGCGATGTCTCAGAGGAGGCCTAATAAAAATGGACTGAAGCAAGCAGAAAGGGTCCCAGTTCCAGAATTGCTGTCAGAGAGGAGGCCGCCCAGTCCAGAGTCACCGTCAGAGAGACTGCCCGGATCCACGTTGCTTGAGAGAGGAGTTTCCCGCTTCCAGAGAGGAGCTTCTCGATTCGAGATATCGCTTGAGAGAGAGACTACTTCTAGGCTGCAGACAAGGTTTTTCAAATTGCCGAAAGGAAGAGTTCCAATTGCCGGAGAAAAGTTTCCAGGCCAGGTTAATGTCAGACATTCACCAGTGTGTTGCGTTTTCATTACAGTTTGATGAATCAAACGACTTCACTGATAGTGCTCAGTTAATGGTATTTATTCGCATAGTATTTCAAGATTATTCAAGTAAAGAAGAACTTTTGAAAATTATACCATTATTGGAAAGGACTAGGGAAGAAGACATTTTTTCGGCATTTGATGAATTTGTGAAACAACACAAACTTCCGCTTTTTAAACGTTTGTCTATTACTACTTATGGTGCTCCTGCAATGATAGGTAATAAATCAGGCTTCATTTCATTATGTAAAAATGATGACAAATATCCAGATTTTTAACGTAAAATTCTGCTCCAACAAGTACTGTGTAGTAAAAGATTAAACACAAAAGATGTTTTGGATATTGCATTTAAAATTGTAATTCTGTTTAAGGAAAAGCCCTGCAACGGCGGTTATTTAAATTACAAGCAGATGATGATAGAGAACTTCTGTTGTACAATAATGTTCGCTGGCTCAGCAGAAGTCAATTTTTAGAAAGATTTCTTGTATTAATTAACGATACAAAAAATTTTCTTGATGAAAACGGAGATATTTATCCACAATTAAGTGATAAAAGATGGTTGTTACGCTTATCGTTTTTAGTAGATTTCTGTACGAAATTAAGCAATTTAAATTTAGAGTTACAAGGTAGAGATAAAAATTTAATTGACATGTTAAGTTCAATAAAAACTTTCCAACAATACTTACTTTTATTAAAGAAAAATATAAATGACCGCGAATTTAGACATCTCCCATATTTATTAAACTTTTTTGAACAAATCAAGAAATGCTTCACTATGATTTAAAAGAATTTATTCGTGAAATAGAATTAGTTGAGGAAGAAATAAATTCAAGAGTTAACGATTTTAATAAAACTGAAATGATTGTATCTTTTATCAATAATCCATTTCAAGAAAACTTAAATATCACAGAAATTTCAAATAAAATTAGTGGGCTGTTTGACATAAACCAAGCTGAAGTAGAACTTTAGATAATAAACATTCAGAATAGTTTACATTTAAAATCAATAAACAATGAAGTCATTTGGAAGTATGCACATGAAAAATTCCCAATATTAACTGATATTGCGCGAAAAATTCTGTCGTGTTTCGGATCGACATACTTGTCAGAATCCGCTTTTTCAAATATGATCGTCATAAAAAAATCAATTAAAAAACCAAATTACAAATGATCATTTGGATGATTGTCTGCGATTGGCCACTTCTTCATATCAACTTGACTATGAAAATATTGCGAGGTCTAAACAATGCCAAATTTCACATTAACTTTTTTTTTTAATATATTAATTTATATATATATATATATGTATATTTGTATTAAAATAATTAAAAGTGATAAATAAATTTTTAAATACACAAATAAAGTTTTTAGTTGTCTATTTGTGCGTAATCAGATATCAGGTTGTGGGAACGTGATCTATATAAGAGTAGATCGCCGAATAACTTTTTATAGAAAAGTAGCTCACGTAGTGAAAAAGGTTGAACACCACTGGCATAGAGGATGAAGAACTAGAGATGTTTAGGCAGTTGAGCTTGACAAGTACAAGAAGAATGATTGTTATGTGAGATTTTAACTACAGCAATATAAATTGGAAAGAAGAAACTGCATGTAGTAATAAGGGAATGAAATTTCTGGAATTCTTGAGGGACAAATGTCTTAGACACCATGTAGAAGGAACACGAGGTTAAGAGTTTTAGATTTGGTCATAGTATCAGAAGAGCTGATTCTAACTGAGATAGCATCTCTTGTCCCAATTTGGAGAGAGTGAGCATGTGGTTTTGACTTGGAAGATTAATAGATATGCAAGGGCAATGAGAGATGAATGTACATGGAATTATAAGGCAGGTGATTATAATAGTGTGGTATCAACTTGTGGAGGTTCCATGGAGAGAGGAATTGGAAGTGCAAGATATCATCAGTGCTTGGGAACTTGTGAATGAATATTTATTAGCAGTAATAGCAAGCTATATACCATGAGTGAAGAAGAGAACACAATTTGATGTAAAGTGGATGACAAACAATATCAAATAGGAACTGGAGGTAAAAAAAGAAGTTATGAAAGCAATATAAGGAGAGGGGCAGAGAGCAGATGCAAGATGAATATAAGACTCAGGCCAGGGGAGTAACTAACTAGTGTGGTAAGGAAGGCAAAAGTGGAATATGAGAAGAGATCAGCCCTGAGATCCAAAGAAAATCCTAAGGAATTTTTTTGCAATGTGGCCAGTAGGAGGATAAATGATTATGAAAGAATGACTTTGTTGGATAAAAATGAGAATAGAGTGGCTGATGCAAAGGACATAGTAGAGTCAATGAACACTTTATTGGGGTGGTTCATCCTGAAGGAGTTGTAGGTTTTAATACTAGAGGGATAGGCAGGTTCAAGGTTTAGAAGTGCAAGAATACTGTATTTCAGATTATTATTTTTACAGCTATTTTGCCTGCTTTTGTTTAGGAGTGGCCCTGTTTTAATGTCATTGGCTTTTTACTCAAGAATTCTTAGGGCATTGCAGATGTATTTTAGAGACAAATACATGTACCATAATAGAAGAAAATTTGCACATACCTTTGCTTGGATGTTGTTGCGTGTCTTCTTTCTGCAGTGTGCATACTTCTGCTGTTATGGTGTTGAAAGGGAAGTGGGGTGAGGGCTTAGGCAATGTGGGAGAATTAATTTGAAAAAACCCGGATTTTTTTGTATAATATATAATATATACATTATTATTTTTAAGGGTGGGCGGATCGCTTTTTTTGTAGGGGTGAGAAAAGATAAAAAAGGTGGATGAAAATAGCAACTGTTTTTTAGAGGAAGGGCTTATGGGAAAAGAGGGCCTGTTTAAAAGTGTTAGGTAACAATGCCTAACGTTATAGAACATATAGAAGTGGTCACTGAAAGATAATAATTATTTTGTTGCATTTTAGAATATTTTATGTAAGTGTACATACTGCACTGAGCAGATAGCGATTTTTCTATAGAGAACAAATTCGTTCTACCAAATTTTGTCAGTAACACTAGTCAGACTGAAATTGAAACTTCAATATATATCTTATATATCTTAACTGTAAAATTTCATTAAATTGCATCCAACCAGAACGGAATTGCTAATATTTCGAAACTTCTTTTACGAAAATGTTGTGATAAAAGTGATCCATTTGGAACTAAAACTGAACTGACAACTTCTGCTAAGTCAGAGAGTTATTGTAATACATAGTTTCGACACGTTGTTTCTTTGTAGCCCCGAATTAGTTGCACTGAAAACTGGAACAGTTCGACAATTAATTGTAAAAGTTTCAAATACTGAATCTGAGTAAAATTCATTCCATAATAAATGCTGAACTGACGTCGCATATTACTAGCTAGTAGTAATAATAATAATAATAATAATAATCATGGAGCCTCCATAGTTCAGCGGTATAAACGAAGCCATTAAACTCCTCCCCGTCCTCTAAAAAACAGTTGCTATTTTCAGTCCCCTTTTTCATCTTTTCCCACCCTACAAAAAAAAAAAGTACTCCGCCCACAATTAATTAAAAATAATACACGTATATATTATACAAAAAATCCGAGTTTTTTCAAATTAATTCTCCCACATTGCCTAACCCCCCCATCCTTACTCCCCTCTCAACACCATAACAGCAGAAGTATGCACACCGCAGAAAGAAGGCAGGCAACAACATCCAAGCAAAGGTATCTGGAATTTTCTTCTATTATTCTACATATATTTGTCTCTAAAATACATCTGCAATGCCCTAAGAATTTTTGAGTATAAAGCCAATGACATTAAAACAGGGACACTCCTAAACAAAAGCAGGCAAAATAGCCATAAAAATAATAGTTTTTAAGAGGATAACATTGGAGTTTTCCCAGAAATAATACCTGTATTTCAGATACTGAGTACTCTGGATGTTGAAAAAGCAACAGGGCTGGATGGGATTTCATTACAGGTTTTGAGAAAATGTACCAAAGAACTGACTGTTCTATTGACCTGACTTTCAATTAAAGTCTGGTGGGATAGGCACCCAAGGAGTGGACGGAGGGTTAAATTGTATATAAGAGTAGTAGCAGACTGGAAGTATCGAACTACAGACCAGTTTGTACTTCATTTGTAGTTGTTAAGATCTTGGAGAAATTAGTCAGGGATCATTTACAGCATTGGACAGATGAGGGTAATGTTATCTGTGAGAGTCAGCCTGGATTTTTTAAGGAGATGCTCTTGTTTTTTTAGTAATATGATTGACTTTTATTTTATAATAACGTGACAAGAGCAGTTGACGAGGAAAAGGCATATTCTGCCTTTTTTTTTTTTTTTTTTTAAATTTTCCCAAGGCATTTCTCAGGGTTACAGTGGCTGCACTGAATAGTTCAGAATGCCTGAACACAGGGGCAAATTCCCGATGTTTGGAGTAGAGCTCTCATAGTACCCATATATAAAAAGGGAAATAGAACTGAATGTGAGAATTACAGAGGCATTTCATTACTGAGTGTTCCTGGTAAGATTTATGCCACTATATACTTTAGAAACGGTCGAGAAGAATTGTGGAAGAAAAGCTTGGTGAAGAACAAGCTGGATTCAGGCCAAATAGAGGCTGTCAGGATCAGATCTTCACTTTACCACAAATAGTGGAGATATCATGGGAATATAACAACGATCTGTATTTAAGTTTTGTCAATCTGGAAAAGGCATATGGCAAGATGCCAAGACAGAACCTATTCAATACGCTACAGTTATATGGTGTCAATGGGGCATTATATTAAGCAATACTTAGTCTGTATTTGAGTTGTAAGCAGTGGTGAGCTATAAGGGGCTCGCCCGAGCCCTTTGTAAAATTTTTCTCATATTTGCGAGTTCCTTGTTCTTCTTCTTTACTTTTTTTTTTTCAAAAAAAAAAAGAAAAAAAAACATAATTTTTTGAAATATATTAAGCGAAAACTCATACGGTAACCTAACAAAGTCATCATCAAATTCCTGACATGATACCCTCAAGGGGGTGTACAGGATACGATAGTACTACATGAAAAATTTACATCATTCCTAACTTCTTATCTACAATTTTCCTCCAAATCAGTCTGTTACTTGTCAAGACTCCAACATTATCAGATCTCATATTTCTATCGTCTAAGGCACTTTGTACCGTATCAATCCATCTATATCTTGGTCTTCCTCTGAGTCGTTTTCCTGCCAACCTGGCAGAGAACACTTGTTTTGCTAATTTTCCTTCGCCCATTCTGTTTAAATAACCATACCACCTGTGATTAGCTCTGCTAACGCATTCCTGGATGCTGACAATGTCAAGTTCTTTCCAAATATCCTCGTTTTTAATATGATATTGCCATTGATGCCATCTGTTCACGCCTCTAATCTTTCTCAGGACTCATATCTGCGGTCTCTAGTCTTTAGTCGAGTGTTTTACTTCTGACCCAGCTCTCAGATCCATAAGTTAAAACTGGTTTGAACACTGTCTTGTGTATTGAATAAAGCTAATTTAGTGTTCCGACTAATTTCTCTCTTATTCCATATGAATTTGTTCCATTGACTGCCTACCATACTAGCTTTGCTGATTCTGTTGTCTATTTCTATATTTAATTTACCATCTTCACTAAAAATCGTACTTAAGTAGGTGAAATGATTTACTTGATCCACAGGTTCCGTTCACATTACAGTTAACATTTTCAACAATTCTACCTATTTTCATTATCTCTGTCTTTTTAATGCTGACCTTCATGCCATATCTATTACAACAGTCATTCAATTTAGCCAGGGAATCAGGGAATCTTGCAAACGTGTAGCGGGTTTATTTAGAAAGATATCACCGTCAACATAAAGCAAAGTGTTACACCCTGATACCTTAAGAATGTAGAATTCCAAGCTATCATGGTGTAACATGAAGAGCAAATAAATTAAGAACCCTGCATAAAAGCTAATAGATGAATTATTTAAAAGAAAAGGAAATATTCTTGCATCCAATAAAATATATAAAATATAAAGGTGTTTGTTGAATTAACTAACAAAAAAAGAAAGAATATATTAATGTTGTGATATGATATAAGAGAGAAAATTTAACTAAATAAGACAGAGAAGGATTAGTCATAAGAGATGGTATGTGAGAGAGGCTAGAGATTAAAACATTAAGTAAGTTCATAGAGGAATTTTGGAAAGGGGATTAAGTTAGAGGCTAGCAAAAGAAAAACAACAGACTATCGCTCAGGGCCGATTCCCAGATTGAGACATCGTCACGAGCTCGCCGACCAAAGGACGTTTGGCAGAAAAACGCCACCCGAATCGGTCGGTGAAGTAAAATCAAGTAGGGGGCAGAGAAAAGAAGTTATAGAAGGTGCCGTTAGTAGAGTAAGTATAAAAGGGTTGGAAACCCCCCCCCCCACGGGGCTTTTTAGAATTTTTAGGCTTTGAGACCTTTTTGGCTTTTGGTTCTTCGCGAGCTCCTTCGTATGGGTTTCACGGTGTTCTGAGTGGCGAGATTGGAGTTAAATCTCCGTCGTCACAACACGGAAACAAAAGTGAGCGGAATTTCAGTTCAGTATTTCTTATGTAAGAAGCGAAGAATGCCATATAGTCGAGAAAAAGAAAGCATATTCTTTGTGTTTCAACTTCAGTGGCAACCACGAAAAAGAGAAAGCTGTAAAGAAATCGATATCCACGTCCCGAGTTGCACAGCGTTATTTAGACGATTCAAAGTGTGTCCTGAATAACGAAAGGTAAAGACGCGTAGGCATAGTTCAATTCAAAAGGGACCATAGGAGAAGCAGATTATCGGAGAGGTTATACCAGGATACTTCAATCAGAAAAAGATAGAGGCAGGCCCATATGGAAAACTCAGGAAAGAAAGGTACTGTAAATTATATCTCGTGTTGACTAACATTCGTCTCTATTAGTTATCATTATTCTAATACTGAACTGTTGAGGTGACCAAGAAAACAATACTAGGACTTTAGTATCTGACAGAATATATTGAAAGTAAGCTGGCTAGTGTTAATGTTATATGAGTAATTAAGTGTCCTGAGAATTTTGCATGTCTATTATATTGTATAAGAAAGTTTAAATGTCATTATATTGTATAAGAAAGTTTAAATGTCATTATATTGTATAAGAAAGTTTAAATGTCATAGTTATGTGTTAGTGCAGTAAATAGTTTAGTTAATCTACTTAAGTTTGGATAGTTAAATCGTGTGAATTAATCTTATATGTCCATGTCATATGAAGTTATGTGTTGAATGTGTATGGCGGCATGATCGTAATACCCATTATAGGATCATAGCTTAATTATTTATGATAAGCTAATGTCAGTTTGTAAATATTTAGTATAGCACTGAATTGAGTAATAACTAAAATTTGAATTGTACAATGTTAAGGAATTTAATAAACCTTTTGTCCAATGATAAAACAGTTGTCTGAAATTGCTATCCAATGCACCAGAAAACATCGCTATCAACAATAACATAGTCAATGAGACTTTCTTATTCCTTGCTTCTTCTCTCCATGTGAATTTGTGCACATTTTTATGTTGGATCATGTTGTTACTAATAACCAGTCCATGTCCTGAGCAGAAATCCAACAGGAGTTTGCCATTATTATTGGCTTTTCTCTTTTCTCCAAATTTTACCAAGATATTTTTGTATGTCTGACAATCATTTCCTAATCTGCTATTCAGATCCCCAACAAGGACAAACTTTTCCTTTTTCATTGTTAGTTGCTTTTTCTAAAGCATCAAAAAATTCCTCCACTTCTTCCTTAGTAGATCCTTCTGAGGGAGACCATATGCACAAATAAGTCTCACTGTCCAGTTCCCCATTCTTATATTTGTCCACATCACTCTACTTGAGCCTGTCTGCCATTCAAGATTAGCCTCATATTTTGTACTATGGCTACTCCTTTTCCTCGATTGTCATTTCCTGAATATAACATTTTGTATTTTTTGCTCAGAAAGATCTTACCAGTTTTTGTCTTGTTTGTTTCAGTCACACCTATTATGTCAATCTGGTACTTATCTAATTCTTTAGCTAGCTCCATTTCTTTGCCATTCAGGCTTCTTGTTGATAGTACCGATTTTTTAACTCTGCTGATGTTGAGTTGGGGTGTGCTTTCAGATTTGTTCCAGTAGCTGTCTTTTCGCTGTTCGCCCTAGTTCAGTGGTGAAAATAACGGGGCCTTGTTTAACTGGGCAGTGCCCCACCCGGAATGAAATTTTGTCATGTTGTACCATCATTTTGTATATTGGTTTAAGCCAATAAGAATACAATTTGGTCGGCTAAATCCCCAACTGCCAGCCCATCCTCTTTCATTCAATATCCAGGTAAATACCTAACAGGGTGCACCACGAGAAGGTGAGGAGTGGACATTAGGTCAGAAGCCCTGGTCGGTTCTCTGCATTCCTTTAAAGGCTATGTGGAGGTCTCCTCTCAGTTATATAGCTTTGACTCTTAAGCATCCCACCTAACAGTGATTTTATTAAATAAAATATTATATTATAGTTACTGTTGCCACCATTTAACAAATAAGAATTCACTTTTGGTAATCGCATATAAATAAACAGGACTATAGAATAATGCCCCTTGATTGGTACCGTTGATTACACAGTCAAACACAATTTTTGCTGACTTTTATATGAGACTTGTTTTTTACTAATTTGGGTGCGCTGATTTCAAATATCAAACCCATTTTTCTCTATCATGTCAGGTTTTTCCTCTATGGCATTCTTTTTGCTAATTTGTAAGTTTTTGATAGCTTTAAGGAGGCAGTACTATTTAGAGGATCAAAAAAATTGATTTTTTAATATTATTTTCTGAAAGTATGTACTTTTAAAAATCTGTTCCTAACTTTTTATCAAGAAATTCGAAAAATTCCCGAAGATATAGCCTATTATTCAACGCGGTGCGCAGATCAGAATCGGAGCGCTCACCGCTCTCGCTTGTTAGTAAACGAATAAATGCCGACTAACATGCAATTAACAAGACAAAAAAAAAAAAAAAAAACCAGAGACTTTGTTGAAACGTTATAAGCGCTCATCATACTTTCACGATCGATTAACGATTGACTGATTTCGATCGTTCTTTGTCCGCTATGACGCATATAGCATTCAGTTGTTTTAGGCAGTTGTCATCGTCTACTTTTCATCACCTAAATGTATTAGGTCGGTTATCGGCCTCTCTTGCTTTCAAAGCGCAGTACGTGCCATTGCAGGTTCCTACGCATTTATTCGTTTACTAACAAGCGAGAGCTCCGATTCTGATCTGCGCACCGCTTTGAATAATAGGCCATATCTTCGGGAATTTTTCGAATTTCTTGATAAAAAGTTGAACAGATTTTTAAAAGTACATACTTTTAGAAAATAATATTAAAAAATCGATTTTTTTTTGATCCTCTAAATAGTACTGGCTCTTTAAAACTATCAAAAACTTACAAATTAGCAAAAAGAAAATGCCATAAAAGAAAAACCTGACGCGATTGAGAAAAATGGGTTCGATATTTGAAATCAGTGCACCCAAATTAGTAAAAAAACAAGTGTAAGATCATAATCAGCAGAAAATTTTTTTTTTTTTTTGTTGGCCAGTGTTATCACTTGAAGTATAAAAACAAAAGAGAAATATAACGTACGTCAATATTATTGTATTTCATATTTGGGATTATAAAAGATTTTATTCTTATTCTATTTTGATAGTTAAAAAATGTTTTTCATATGTAAGATAAATTAATACCTATGATTATATGCAAATATTTCATTCAGATCATGAAAGATTTGTTTAAAAATGATAGCCTTTACAGGTTGATTGTCCCCTCATATTGTTTGTTTGGCATTTGCACACAAGCTGTATTAACAAACGTTTTTGTGTGAAATTAGGCTTTTTTTTTTTTGCTCGACGATGCGAGCCCTTTGTTAAAATTTCTATTGCTCACCATTGGTTGTAAGTCAGCAGTTAGAATTGAAGGAAGTACAGGAAGATGGTTTAATGTTAAATCTGGTGTGAGACAAGGATGTACATTATCCTCTCTGTTATTCATTATCCATAGGGATCATGTTATGAAGGAAAATGGTATTAAACATGATATCAAAATTGGAGATGTTAATGTCAGCTCTTTGCTTTATGTGTATGATGTTATGCCTCTAAATAAATCCGCTACAAGTCTGCAAGATTCCCTGACTAAATTGAATAACTGTTGTAATAGATATGGTACAGAGGTCAGAATTAAAAAGACAAAGATAATGAAAATAGGTAGAATCATTGAAAATGTTAACTGCGTTTTGAACGGATAACCTATAGAACAAGTAAAACATTTCAGCTACTTAGACATGATTTTTAGTGAAGATGGTAAATTAAATAGGGAAATAGACAACAGAATCAACAAAGCTGGTATGGTAGGAAGTCAATTGAATAAATTCATATGGAATAAGAGAGAAGTTAGTATTAGTCAGAATACTAAATTAGTTGTATACAGGACAGTGTTCAAACCAGTTTTAACTTATGGATCTGAGAGCTGGGTCAGAAGTAAAACACTTGACCAAAGCCCACAGATATGAGAGTCCTGAGAGAGATTAGAGGCATGAACAGATGGCATCAATGGCCATATCATATTAAAAACAAGGATATTAGGAAACAACTTGACATTGTTGGCATCCAGGAATGCATTAGCAGAGCTAATCTTAGATAGTATGGTCATTTAAACAGAATGTTCGCGGAAAGATTAGCAAAACAAGTGTTCTCTGCCAGGTTGGCAGGAAAACGACCCAGAGGAAGACCAAGATATAGGTGGATTGATACAGTACAATGTGCCTTAGACGATAGAAATGTAAGATCTGATAATGATAATATTGGAGTCTTGACAAGTAATAGACTGATTTGGAGGAAAATTGTAGATAGGAAGTTAGTAATGATGTACATTTTTCATGTAGTACTATCATATCCTATACATGTCAGGAAGTTGATGATGGAATAAGAGAGAAATTAGCCAAAACACTAAACTAACCATATACAAGAGTATTCAAATCAGTTTTAAGTTATGGATCTGAGAGTTGGGTAAAAAATAAAGCTCTTGATCAAAGATTAGACTAAAGATATGAGGGTTCTGAGAAAAATAGAGAACCTGATCAGATAACATCAATGGCAGAATCATCTTAAAAAATGAAGATATTAGGAAGAAACTTGACATTGTTAGCATTCAAGAATGTGTGAGCAGGGCTATTTTAATATTATGGTCACTTAAAAAAGAATGGGAGAGGAAATGTTAGCAAAAACAGGTGTTTGGTACCAAGATTGCAGGAAAAAGATCCAAAGACGATTAAGTTCTAGGTGGATTGATTCAATCAGAAGCATCTTAAAAGACTGAAATGTTAGATACCACAATATTGGAGTGCTGACAAGTAACAGACTAATTTGGAGTAAAATTAGTGATAGGAGATTAGTGACAACGAAAACTTAATCATGTAGTGCTATCATAGTAGTCTGTATACTCCTTGAGGGTACATATCACAAAATTGATGTATGCCCACTACAGCTAGTTTAGGAGAAAGCCTTGATTTTTACTGTGTTGGGTTGGAATGCTCATTTTGGAGGTGTGCCTAAATTTGTGAACATGGCTATCAAATTCAATATATGGAATTTTTGTTGCTAGTTCCCAATTACCTGATCCTTTTCATTAGTAGTATGATAACACAAGCCAAATTTATGTACTTTCCATCCCCTCAACATTCTTGATATGTTCAGTCAAGTGAATTTCTCCAGATGTCCAATTTGGCTGATATAACATGCCACATACACAGAAAATTTTTATCATCTGGTTTCTTGAGAGGCGAATTCAGTTTTTTGGGGATAGGGATCTAAGTACCATATAACCTTTTATTTTTTCATTAGTGTGTGAAGGCAGCTTTATTTTATTATTATATGGGTATTTGCAGGAGACCTACACCAACCTTTGTACACACAATACCTATTATACATCTCTCCCTCTCTCTCTTTAAATTCATTCAAATGTTAGGACATTCACAACTAATTCTGGCAATTAATTCCACTCACTCACCACTCTCCAATCAAAAAAATATAGCCCACACACTTTATTAACCACTCTAACACAACTTCCGGGATGATCTCTAGTTCTCTCTATTCATCATGTATTGAAAAATTTCCTTTGTCAATTTTATAGGGTCATTTTAATCACTTAGAAGTTTGTCATGTCCCCCCTCCCTCTTCCCTGCCTATCAATTAAACATTGCAACTCACACATCTTCATCCTATTCTCATAAGGATCATTCCACAGATCTGTCACCAGCTTGGTCACTCATCTCTGAATTCTCTCCACCACTTCCTGATCCCCCAATAACACAAGGGACCAAATATGGCACAATGGTCAAGATGCTGCCATATCATAGTGTTATAAAGAGGAATAATAACCTCCCTATCTTTACTTGTTAGTGTTTTTCAACATCCAAGTAATCCTTTGAGTTATTTTACTAACTTTTGCAATGTCTTTTGAAGTTGAACTTTCTGTCTACAATTACCCTGTCCCTAGCTTCAATTTCCTGCAACAATCCAGTACCATCAGTGTGATACACGGTAATGTAACTTTTTCAACCCAAAGTGTATTATGTTAACAATCATTATCCTTTACCTATAATGCCAATTTATTGTAAATCATTCTGCAGGATATCTACGTGATCAACTATTGCCCTCTGAAGTTTTGCATTATCAGCAAACAACTACATAACTCCCCTTAAATCTTTCACTATATATCATTATACATAAATAAAAGAGTAATGGCCCTAGAACAGAACCCAGAGGCTCTCTACTAGCTACCCTCATTCTCCTAGATTCCACTCCACCATCCATGCTACCAGTTTCAAATCCAGTCCCATTTGCTCCAGCTTTTGTAAGTTTTCCATGCAGTATTCTGTCAAATGCCTTTACCTTTCCCTTATCTAATTATACTCATGCTACTATAAAATGTGAGTAAATTACTAAGACAGAACCTACCTTTCACAAAGCTATGCTGCCCACTATAGAGTATCATATTCCTATCTACCTACTGTTAGATTTTATCTGTAACCAACTTTTCTAAATACTTTAACCACCACTCCTGAGATTTTAATTGGTCTGTAATTTGCTATTTTTGTTTTGCAGCCACTGTTATGTAATGGAAGTATCTTACCTTCCTTCCACTGTCTTAGAACCTTGCCAGAGCTGAGACTTAGATTAAACAATTTCATCAGAGGCACTGCCAGTTCTGTTGCATATTCGTGTGACATACAGGTTGATATGCCATCCAGTCCCATTGCTGTATTCACGTTAATATTTTTCGATATGCTTAACACCTCCTGTTCATCTAACTCAATTCTGACATCAAGTCTCTCTCACACATCAACAACCACAAAATTTCTGCCTGTGCAAATATCTTCGCGAAGTGATTGCTCAGCAACTCAACTATTTCTTTTGCTTCTGCCACCTTATTACTATCAGCAATGATTAAATTCATCCTTCCTCTTACTTGCTACATAATGAAAGAACTCTTTTGGATTTATTTTGGGCCTGCTTAGCTAATTTTCTCTGATAATCTGATTCTGCCTTTTTACCATACCGGTCACCTTTCTTGCTTGCACTTTGTACTGCTAATGACGCTAATCACCTTTTTCTTTATATTCCCTCCACAATGTTTTCTTTTGTCTGCAACTCTTGCTTTATATCTCTGCTCATTCACTTAACCTACCATATGGTTTATCCTTCTGGCTGTGGTTATGTGGTTTGATATTGCTTCTGTCCAACAATCCAGGACCACTTTACATGCACTACTGACATTTTCTTTATAGTCTCTCAAGCTATGGTACTACTCTAAGATGCCTTCATAATTACTAGTTTATAGTTCAAGATAAACCCTTTCTTGGCAAAGAAAGGGTTTATGACCTCCCAGAACAAGGCCGCATGGTCACTATCCTCGATTGAAGGCAGAGTGTCTACATTTGTTATGGATGCATCTTCTGATGCTATTACTAAATCCAGTACGTTCAAACCCCTGATCCCCTCCATGACATTGTTTCAGATAATTATCCCTTAGTGACTGTATAAATTCTACTTCCATCTTGCCATGCACCCTTTTCTCCATTAAATCTATGTCCCCCCATAATAATTGCTCAGCATGTACTTAGTTTACAATGCTGACTATTTTATATGTGATGTTTTTGATGTACGAAAAAAGTGACAGCACCTTCATAGTACTTGATTTCTTGCATGTTTGAAGAAACAGCTAGAGGTTTGTTTAGAGTGATATTAACAGTTTTCAGGTTGTAGCCATTCTTTACAAGTCTCTTTTATTAGACCCCATTTTTTTGAGTATAATCTGCTATAACCACCATAATGTGGTCATACCAGATTCATTACAATGAACTAATATCTTATTATGGTACCCCCTAGGACTGGATAAAAGATGAAGATATTAAGCTAGATGTGTTGATAAAATAGTTATTTCCCAAATCTTAGGTAAATAATACAACCATACTTGAGATTAAGGGAATGCTTCAGTTAATGCTGATACTCAAAACAGTCTGAGACTTGTAGCAACTTCTTTGCAGATAGTAGTCTTCTTCCATTTCATCCTATGTGATGAGATATTCTAAGCATAATTTGTCAGTTATGATGATCATAGCAAATATAATTTTTTATGTTTTTCAAGGTGGATGTTAACAGATCTGTCTGCCAGTCTGTTGAAAGTAGGCTAAGTAGCTGGCACATGGAACTTTATACACAAAGTAAACCGTGCTCCACAAATAACATGGTATCACAGTAGATATAATAGCAGAAGCACAGTTTTTGGCACCCTTGGTGCAAAAAACAGCCATTCTTCTGGCAACTGCCTTAGTATCATAGCATTCCTATGTCACTGCAACAGTGAACCAATGATTTGTTTCATTTGGTTTCTGATACAGCTGAACAATACAGGAAGCAGATTCAAATGTTCACACAGCTACTTACTGACTAGCTGTGCAGTGGAGGGAGGAAATGGCAAATTGTCCATAAGTGAGTTAGTTAATATGAATAATCTGGATTAAGGAATATTATTGAGCACTTGGCTTGCTCACTGTGGGCTATTGAATACCAGTAATTTTTTTCCCCTTTTCATCTTAAAGAAAATACTTGTTCGGTATGCTTTTTTGGGATGTTTGTTCTTAGAAATATTGAGTTTTTCACTTACCTATTTTGGGCTTCTGGCAGTGGGTTTTAAAAAACTTATCTGTTTGGTATGGTTTTGGTACATTTGTATTTTGCAAGATCATGCTCAGTGTAGTCTACTGCTTGGCATATTAGTGAGTTAGAGTGGATAGCAGTATTTGCAAAGAATTTTGCAGCTTTTTTTGCATAGGAAAGTTGTGATCTCAGGGATATTGGCATCACAGTAAAGCTGTGTTTCTTATGAACCATGGTACATTAAACACTATTCGTAAACACTTGTGTAAAATTCGATGCAGTAAGAATTTTTTCCCTTAACTTTGCATCATAGGTCACAAATATTGTACATGGGAGATTGTAATTTTAATGCTGATTGTGGAATTTTGTAATTACGAATTTTGTATATAAAGGTTATATTAACTGTAGTTAAAATTTTTTTTTGTGATTTGAAAAACCATACAAGTATGTATTGAAACAGTAGGAATGTTAAGCTGTGTATTTCAAGGGCAGTGCCTTAGAAAGCAGCCCATCATTTTAAGTGGTTCCAATTTGAAAGCCAGAGCTTAGAAGCCTTATTTGGAAATTATAAAGTGCCTTCAATTGTTCAAAGCTTAACCTAATGCATGTCCCAAGGACAGTGCAACAACAGGCGGTGAACAACTAAAGGATCTCCCGCATATAGTGAATAAGATTGTTTTTGTGTGTTCTGGGGGAAACAAAAGTAAACAACAACTCGAAGGTCACATTCCCCTTTTTGCACGGGAATGCTAGAGGGTTCTCAACCCTTATTCCAGGGACTGCAAGAGGGAGTATAAGAAAGGACCCAGAAGTATCCAGGGAGGCACTTTATCCAGGTATCCAGATGCAGCAGTACAGTGACTGTATGCCAGTACGCATAGGTAGAAACAGGGAAGGAAGCAAGTATGCAGAAACGCAGAAGGAAAAGCAGTCTCCTCTCGTAGTGTCTTGGAATCCAGCATCACAGATCCGTTGGACATCTGGAGAGAAGTAGGGAAATGTCAAAGGAGAAGTCGAACCATAATAATATGTGTCAAGCTCCGGAAATTCTTCAAGATGTGACGGCGCTAAAGGAAAGAAGCCCGCACGAATGTTAAAAGCTCAGGACAGAAAAGCAGTATCAGTAAGATATGATCCAATCCCCTGAAAATCTTCTACGACGTGATGACGGAACTAACAAAAAGGAAATCCGCACGAATGATGAGGTCCAGGCTGGAAAAGAAGCCAGTAAAACCAGATAAGAGACAAAAGAGCCAATTCAGATAATTGTGTCATGAGAGGAACTGTGAGTACAACCTTGAAGTATTTATATATTCGGCAGAACATATATAAAGTTAAATCGTGATAATTTGTCACAGACTATGAGGTTAAAGAAATACTGGTAGTGATTTAGATATAGCATACTTGTTGTTTGAAGTATATATATATTTGGCGGGACACATATATATATATATATATAAGTTAAATTGCGATGATTTGTCCTGGACTAATAGGCTAAAGAATAGTTGAGATAATTTAGATAAGTAAACTTGTTGTTTGAGATATGTGCATATTGCTTGAACAGATTAGTTCTAGAATGCGAACATAGATTCTTATATGATAGCATTGCTGCATGTTTATTAAGTATGTACAATGTATGAGATAATAATTCTTAGCAGCAGAATGAATGAGAATATAGATTGGAATATGATAGTATTGTTGCGTGCTCATTATGTATGTACAATGTATGAGATTATAATTCTTAGCAGCAGAATGAGTGAGATAATAGATTGGTATTTGATAGTATTGCTGTAAATTTTAATGGGTGTATATTAAATGAGATTATAATTCTTAGCAGCAGAATGAACGAGATTATAGATTGGCATTTGATAGTATTGCTGTGTATTTTAATATGTATATTGCATGAGATTATAATTCTTAGCTTTTAATTTTCTGAAGAGCCAATTCATTTAAAAAACTGTATTAATGTATCCTAGTTTAATAAATATGTTTGTTATGCTAAAGAATGTGTATTCACTGATCCTTAATCCAATGCACTGCTCCTAAATAAAATACGAACCTGTGTGCAAAGTTAAATAAGTGTAGCCACGACTGATAATAAAGCCTGAGATAGATTTAGAGAGATACTGCATGTGATCTTAATTATATTTAATGCCCATAAAGGAGAATCTTGGTGGCACAGTCGTAACGTTAAATAAATTTCCCAAGATTCTCAAGGTATTAGATATTAGATAACCTGTGGTAATTTAAGTAAAAGTGTAATGCGTAAGAAATAGATAGGAGTATAGAGTAATAAAGAGAAAGGAAAGTAAGGAATAGACTTTTAAAGATGAAGTAAAGTATAAAGATAGAATATAAAGAGAAAGCAAAGATAAATTAGAGAAGGAAAAGTAAAGTAAAAGTGTAACATATACAAATGGCTCAAAAACCCCCGATTTTACACTTGTTTTGGATTGTCTATAGTTTGCTAACATTTGAATCTGCTGTATGACTTCACGAAGTTGAACCGTACATCAAGACTGGCCTGATCAGCATCTTGTGTAATAGTAGTTCTGTGCTTAGCCAACTATGATAATTTAGTAATGGGTATAATTGCCCTATTTGCTTTAGAGCAGACATGATAGTATTTCTAAGTATTTGGCTACTGGTTGCCATGGAATGGGGGTGGCAAATATGACAACTGTGCCTTCTAGGAACATTTACTTTCTAGTGAACAGCACTGCAGTGCTCATCTGCATTAACATCAATTTGCTGCCATTTTTGAACCATTGTTCTAGTACTTAGACTGCATTTTGCAGTTTTTTGGTTGCCAATCTAGGTTGCAAGGAGCAGATCATTATTGCAGTATCATCTGTGCATAGTGCCACTGCAGTGAAACTGTGCATGGGATGTCAGCACATAGATGGCAAAGAGCAGAAGTGATAACAGGGAGCCCTAGGGGATGCCTGCAATGATGTTGCGTTCAGATGATCCAATTCTCTGCAGCTTCACTCGGAACCATTATGAATACTTGTTTTGTTATAACAAAATTTCTACCTTATTTATCATATATGGTGGTGCACGAGGCAACTGAGCATATAATATGATCCCAAAAATCTCTTTTCAAGATGTACATTTTGTGTTATATCTGCCATATATAAGATAAGAGAAAATTTTACTTTTTGCTGACATCTTACACAATACTGTAATTTTACTATAATATGATGTAGCAACGATTATCTTCCTGTACAAGATGATCAGTAAATTTGTTTGTTACATTTCTGCCAATCTTCAGTTTCGTATATTGTAATTCATGTGATCACCAACATCTCATTAGGATTTAAAAAAAAAAAAAAAAAAAAAAAAAAAAGTACACTTGCTTGCACTACTAAATGCCATTCTTAAATTCAAATATGTATGTTCAAAAAATATTAATATGCTAATATAGCAGTATATTAACATACCAAAAGCTTACTGGTATAGAGTATATGCATATAACACCACTATAATTCATTATTCATGTGACAAGGTGCTCAGAGAAAAGCTTTACAAAACACTACATTTATATGGGGTAAATGAAACATTATACAAAGCAATACATAGTCTATATTTAAGTTGTAAGTCAGCAGTTTGAATGAAAGAAATACAGGAAGATGGTTTGATGTAAAATCAGGGGTATACAAGAATGTTTTAAAAAAGAATTAAATTGAGCAGCTTTTCCAGGTAAACTGTGAACTCAACTATATAAACATTGAAGAAAAAATGAAACAGTTTGAAACAAGAACCAAACCTTGGAGTCTCGGTGACAAACTATGAAGAAAACATTCATTCAGTCAGCTAGGGAGATATATGGTGAAGCAGTCTGCAAGGATAAAAACTAAGAACACCATGGTGCACAGACGATGTTAAAGACATAGTCCTGGAAAAGAAGGAAGCATATTGAAAGTTTCTAGCGAATAAGTTGGCAGAAGCCCTAAAAGAACACAGAGAAAAATGTGAGAGAGAGCTAAGCTATTTGTATAAGTAGTTAAACAAAAGTCATGGAAACACTGGTATAGTTTGACCACATAAGCGAGCAAGCGAGCGCGCTCGTTGGCAGACTGCCAAGAAGAGTCAATTCATGTTGAAGGGAAGAAAG
The DNA here is from genome assembly GCF_054136105.1 of Typopeltis vanoorti. Lineage (NCBI taxonomy): Eukaryota > Metazoa > Arthropoda > Arachnida > Uropygi > Thelyphonidae > Typopeltis > Typopeltis vanoorti. The sequence goes on along the minus strand of NC_143551.1, from coordinate 114,667,685 downwards.
AAATAAGGCAATAAACGAATTGGTCAACAACACGCAAAATCATGTGGATGCACAACTCAACCCACTGTGGGTGTACTATAAGAATACAGCAAATGTTGGAGGCTATTGAGAAAATTTAGAAATGAAGGAATGAGTACTGTAAAAGAAATCAAAGATGATAAAGGTGACATGAGAACTGAAGGTAAGAATACCTTCAATGTCTGGAATAATTACTTTGAAAGATTATTAAACAAAAGAAGCAATGACAGAAAGTAGCAGAAAATTTTCAAAAGGAATGCAAACAGGAGTACATATCAATACTTGAGGTAGAAAAAGCCATCAAAATCTTGAAATGTGGAAGGGCAGCTGGAGTAGATGATATTTGATCAGAAATGCTCAAATAATAAATATGGAGGTATAAAAGTTTTGCAGTGACTACACTGTATAATTCAGCATTGTCAGAAAGTCAAATTCCATATGATTGGAGTAGAGCTCTTATAGTTCCCCCATCTATTAAAAAAAAAAAAGTGAATAAAGCTGAATATGAGAATTACAGAGGAATTTTTATACTAAGTGTTCCAAGTAAGATTTATGCCAGCATTCTTGAAAAAAAGGTAGAGAAAAATTATTGAAGAGAAACTTGAAGAAGAATAAGCTGGATTCAGACCAAATAGAGGGGATCAAGATCAGCTTTTCACTTTACGACATATAGTTGAAAAATCATGGAATATTAGAAGGATTTCTACTTACGTTGTGTAGATCTGGAAAAGGCATATGACAAGGTACCTATAGAAAAGCTTTTCAAAACACTACAATTATAATTGTATTACATATATGGGATAATAGAATATTATATAAAGCAGTACATATTCTATATTTAAATTGTTCAGTCAGCAGATAGAATTGTAGGAAATAGAGGAAGCTGGTTTCATGTAAAATCAGGGGTAAGACAAGGATGCACATTATCTCCACTCTTATTTATTCTATATGGATTGCATTATGAAAGAAAGTAGCATTAAACTTGATATTAGAATCAGAGATATCCGACTTATGTTTATGTTCCTGAACACATCCGGTGCAAGTCTTCAGATTTTCCAACTAAACTGAATAACAACTGTAACAAATTTGGCATGAAAATCAGCAATTACTCCCCCCACCTCTCTCTCTCTCTCTCTCTCTCTCTCTCTCACACACACACACACACACACACACACACACACACACACACACACACACACACACACACACAAACTGGCCATGACGTTTATAGACATCTAGCTAAATCTGGATAAGAAGTGCAGTTTGGTCTCACCATTTCATCCACCTCGGCTGGTGGGGAAGTTAAAAGACCAAACTATGAAAATAGGTAGGAATATAACACATTAACTGCATAATGAATAGAGAACCTATAGATCAAGTAATATATTTCAGCTACTCAGGCATAGTTTTTTAGTGTAGATGGCAAATCAAATTTAGAAAGAAACAGACAACAGAATGAGCAAAGCTGGTATGGTGGGGACTCAGTTGAATAGATATATAAATTTATTTATAACAGAATTTATTTATTTATTTATAAGGAGTAGCCATAGTATTCAACACAAAATACGAGGCTAATCTTCTTGAATGACAGTGAGTCTCAAGTAGAGTAATGTGGGCAAATATGAGAATGGGGAACTGGACAATGAGACTTATTTGTGCCTATGGTCCCACAGAAGGTTCTACTAAGGTAGAAGTGGAAGAATTTTTTGAGGCTTTAGAAAAAGCAACTGACACAATGAAAAATGAAAAGTTAGTCCTTGTTGGGGATCTAAATAGCAGAGTAGGAAATGATTGTGAGACATACAAAAATATTTTGGGAAAATTTGGAGAAAAGAGCAAAGCTAATAATAATGGCAAATATCTGTTGGATTTCTGCTCAGGACATGGACTGGTTATTGCTAACACCATGTTCCAACATAAAAATGTGCACGCACAAATTCACATGGAGAGCAGAGGCTAGGAATAAGAAAAGTCTCATTGACTATGTTATTGTTGATAGTGATGTTTTCTCCCTGGTGCAGGACACCAGAGTGTACAGAGGATTTGAAATTGGAAGTGATCACTATTTAGTCTTGAGCAGGATAAAATTGAATTTCATATTGAAAAGAATAACATGTAAGAAAGTTTTAAAGCGAATAAAAGTTGAGCAGCTCTCAGATGTGAGCTGTAGACTAAAATACACAAAGATTATTGAAGGAAAAATGAAAGAGTTTGAGAACAGGAATCAAACCTTGGAGATTCAGTGGCAAACTCTGAAGAAAACATTGATTGATTCTGCCAGAGAGGCATGTGGTGAGGTCGTTTGTAAGGATAAAAAAATCAGAACTCCCTGGTGGACACAGGAGGTTAAAGAGGCAGTGAAGGAAAAGAAGAAAGCATACCAAAAGTTCCTGTCAAATAAGTCAGCTTGTGCTCTTAGAGAATATAGAGACAAATGCAAGCATGCTAAACACTGTGTAAAACTAGCTAAACAAAAGTCATGGGAGGACTTTGGCAAGAATATAGAAATAAATATCAAGAAGGTGGCAAAATATTCTGGAGGTTGTTGAAGAAGCTTAAGAATGGAGGAAAGAGTGCTATAAAAGGAATTAGAGATGATAAAGGTGACATGAAAACGGGAGAAAAAGATATCCTTGAAGTATGGAGTAATTACTTTGAAAAACTGCTAAATGAAACAAGCAGTGATGACAGCACAGTGGTAAAAAACACTGACCAGGCATGCAGTCAGGAATACATATCCATACTTGAAGTAGAAAAAGCTATCAAAGGCTTGAAATGTGGAAAGGCAGCAGGAGTAGATGATATTCGACCAGAAATGCTGAAGTATGGTGGTATAAGAGTCTTACAGTGGCTGCACTGCATAGTTCAGAAAGCCTGGGCAGAGGGACGAATTCCCGATGATTGGAGTAGAGCTCTCATAGTACCCATATATAAAAAGGGAAATAAAACTGCATGTGAGAATTACAGAGGTATTTCCCTACTGAGTGTTCCTGGCAAGATATATGCAAGTATACTTGAGAAACGGTTAAGAAAAATTGTGGAAGAAAAGCTTGGTGAAGAACAAGCTGGATTCAGGCCAAACAGAGGCTGTCAGGATCAGATCTTCACTTTACGACAAATAGTCGAGAAAGCATGGGAATATAACAAAGATCTGTATTTAAGTTTTGTCGATCTGGAAAAGGCATATGACAAGGTCCCAAGAGAGAAGCTATTCAATACGCTGCAGTTATATGGTGTCAATGGGACATTATATCGAGCAATACTTAGTCTTTATTTGAGTTGTAAGTCAGCAGTTAGAATTGAAGGAAGTATAGGAAGATGGTTTAATGTTAAATCTAGTGTCAGACAAGGATGTACTTTATCCCCTCTGTTATTCATTATCTATATGGATCACATTATGAAGGAAGTGGTATTAAACATGATATCAGAATTGGAGATGTTAATGTCAGCTCTTTGCTTTATGCGGATGATGTTATACTTCTAAATAAATCCGCTACAAGTCTGCAAGATTCTCTGACTAAATTGAATAGCTCTTGTAATAGATATGGTATGAAGGTCAGCAATAAAAAGACAAAGACAATGAAAATAGGCAGAATCATTGAAAATGTCAACTGTGTTGTGAATGGAGAACCTGTGGAACAAGTAAAACATTTCAGCTATTTAGGCACGATTTTTACTGAAGATGGTAAATTAAATATAGAAATAGATAACAGAATCAGCAAAGCTGGTATGGTGGGAAGTCAATTGAATAAATTCATATGGAATAAGAGAGAAATTAGTCAGAACACTAAATTAGCTGTATACAAGACAGTGTTCAAACCAGTTTTAACTTATGGATCTGAGAGCTGGGTCAGAAGTAAAACACTTGACCAAAGACTAGAGACTTCAGATATGAGAGTCCTGAGAAAGATTATAGGCGTGAACAGATGGCATCAATGGCAGTATCATGTTAAAAATGAGGATATTAGGAAAGAACTTGACATTGTCAGCATCCAGGAATGCATTAGCAGAGCTAATCTCAGGTGGTATGGTCACTTAAACAGAATGGGCGAGGAAAGATTAGCAAAACAAGTGTTCTCTGCCATGTTGGCAGGAAAACGACCGAGAGGAAGACCAAGATATAGGTGGATTGATACGGTACAAAGTGCTTTAGACGATAGAAATATAAGATATGATAATATTCGAGTGTTGACAAGTAACAGACTGATTTGGAGGAAAATTGTAGATAGGAAATAATAATGATGATGTAATTTTTTTCATGTAGTACTATCATATCCTGTACACCCCTTGAGGGTACATGCAGGAATTTGATGATGAAGATGATTTATAACAGAATTTCAGAAATTAGTCAAAACACTAAACTAGTATACAAGACAGTGTTCAAATCAGTTTTAAGTTATGGATCTGATATGGGTTAGAAATAAAGCACTTGATTAGAGATTACAGATTTAGGAGAAAAATTAGGGGAGTGAACAGATAACAGCAATGGCAGAAGCATAATAAAAATGAAGATATTAGAAAGGAACTTTGGATCAGAGCTAATCTAAGGTTGTACTTAAACAAAATGGGAGAAGAAAGGTTAGCAAAAGAGGTATTTGATACCAAAATGGCAGATGGAGACCCAGAGGAAGTAAAAGATCTATGTGGATTGATTCAGTCAGAAGTGCCTTAGAAGAATGAAATGTTGTTAGAAACAATAATATTATATTGCACTGCTGAAAAATAAGAGTAATTTGAAGAAAATTGTTGATAGGAGATTAATAATGATGCAAACTTAATCTTGTTGTGCTGTTTATAGTAGCCTGAACACCCATGAAGGTGCATTGGTCGATTGGTAGAGCCTCTGCTACTAATGGCTCAGTTAAGTAAGTTTGAGCGCGGTTAGTAGTTGGAAGGGGACCAATCGTTCGATGCTGTTGGCACACTCTCCCTCGATGAGTCTTTGGACTCCCTGGAGGTGTCAAAATAATAATAATAATAATAATAATAATAATAATAATAATATCAAGAAATTGATGACAAGTATGAGGTGATTACTAGTTTAAGCAATGTTTTTTTTTTTTTTTTTTTTTGAGCTTGTAGTAATTAAGCACCATATATATTCCCTTCTCCACTGACATTATTTAACTCTGTGAAGTTTCTACTTCTATTTAATGAATATATCTGCCCAGTAACCTTGAAAAATATATACACATTGTCACAGACAATTCCCCCCCCCCTTAATTCAATAGTATATAAATGCAAATTGCAATGGTAATTGGTATCTCATTTGATCCTGTCGAAATTTTTGTTGGTTTCTAGGTCAATTCAAAATGAGCAAGTTATGTTTGAGTTCTGGTGTCAATTATTGTTGTAATGTTAGCACATTTCCTGTAAAGAAATATAGTTATATTTCTTTGGCACAATTATTTATACATAAATTAGATAAAAATTTTCAAATCTGCAACATACAGCTATCCATACATAAATATTGATTCCAAAATTTGTTTCTACAATCTGTCAATGGTTACTGCAAAGGCAGGGCATATATGGAACTGAATACACTTGGTGGTCGTCGACTTACGTTCTGGCTGACAGGTCGTATGTCGGCCATATATTATTAACAGTATTCTTTAACCTTTCTAATCTTTTTATCATCTTTATAATTTATTTTTATAATCTTTTAAATTTATAATTATGTATATTGTACATAATGTGAAAAATAATACTGTACATACTGTACTGTCAACACAAAAATACAATCTAAAATTAATGTAAAAATTAATACAAATGAAATTTACAAAATCAATTTTTAATCTTTGCTTGTGCTGGGTTGTGGATCGTCAGGGTCATGTTCTTGGGTTGAGGTAGGAGATGCTCTCTTGATGAGGAACATGCTGAGCTTTGTTTGAACAGTTTGTTTCTTTTTTTCTTCATATATCTCATGATAACAACGCACAGCATCTTGAATGATAATTTTTCTCTAATCTTTTTATCATCTTTATAATTTATTTTTATAATCTTTTAAATTTATAATTATGTATATTGTACATAATGTGAAAAATAATACTGTACATACTGTACTGTCAACACAAAAATACAATCTAAAATTAATGTAAAAATTAATACAAATGAAATTTACAAAATCAATTTTTAATCTTTGCTTGTGCTGGGTTGTGGATCGTCAGGGTCATGTTCTTGGGTTGAGGTAGGAGATGCTCTCTTGATGAGGAATATGCTGAGCTTTGTTTGAACAGTTTGTTTCTTTTTTTCTTCATATATCTCATGATAACAACGCACAGCATCTTGAATGATACGTTCAACCTTTGTGAATCGTTCGACATTAGGGTCCATTGCTTTGAAACTGGTGAGAGCTTTATTCAGTTGCGAAAAAGAATCTGATAAACTCTTTGCAGTGAATTTCTTTTCTGGTTCCTCTTCTTCCTCTCTCGCTTTTTCTTCTGACACTCTGTGCTTCCAATTCAATCAACTCTTCATCCAAAAGTTCTTTTATTTCACAATCTAGCAACTCCTCTACGTCTTCTATTTCACATTCTAATTTAAGATTTTTTGCAAGTTTAACTATTTTTTCTGTAATCACTTCCAGTTCCTCTCCTTTTTCAAATCCTTCAAATGTATTCGCATAACATTTTAGACACTTTTTCCAAATTCCCGACATACAATTCTTTGTTACACATTCCCATGTGGTCGAAATATTCTTGATACATTGAAGAATGCTGTACTGCTTCCAAAAGTCTTGCAAAGATAAATCAGCATCAGAATCTACTGCTTTGATGGCTTGTGTGAATGTCATTCTGAGGTAGTGATTAATTTATTAATTAATTAATTCATTTTTTTTTTTTTTTGTGGTTGTAAGTCGACGACCAGGTGTAGTGTTAAATCAATGTTCATAATAAAAGATCCCAAAAGTGATTATTGAATAACATGTCAAGTCAAAGAGATGGACACTTTAATAATTAATCTGTAAATGGTGTCATTCACAGTAATGACACCAGATTCACCTGCTGTAATGTTCAGTTCTGAAGAAATATAACTAACTGTTTTAAGGGAATGTGTGTATTAGACATATTTATAGATATTTAAAAGGTTTACACATGTATGCCTAATAGCTGTAGTCACATGGTAACTACATTCAAAACATGAATCATAAAATCGAGCATATGCTTACTAGCTTGTCTCTCAGTTGCAGCTGAGTTTGCAGGATTACATTTGTAGTTTTCAAAGGAACAATTGTAAACATTGGTTGCACAGATTTTTTTTTTTTTTTTTCTTCAAAAATCAACAGTTAATAGTAATTGCTTCCCAAAACTTGGAGATTGGCATACAGTCAGATTGGTTAAGGTTCAGATGAAATTGTAGCATTCATTCCAAAAGAACTCTGGGCCTAATGTCAATAGAATGAGAAACAAGGCTGGATTTGGCAGATTCTATGACTGCAATATAGTCTTGATGTTCTTGGTTGTAATGAAGCAGCATGTTCAGCCTGTCCAAAGTAGTAAAGAGAACATGAGCAGGATACTTTATAGACACTCAGTAAGGAGAGAAGTGGTAATGTATCATTTGTAGATAGTAAGAAAGAAGTTTCCATGCTGGTTTTAGGAAACTGTATAGACTGAATTTGCAAAGGATCTGTGCCATTTGTTCAGAGGCTCCTTTAAGGCAGGGTATTGAAATTCTTTTTCACATTGGATTGTAGTCTGGTTGACAGATGACTATCAATAATTTCCTGAATTGTGGTTTCCTTGTATCCATTAAACATCAGATTATTTTTAATTTTATTTTTCATCTAACAAAAGGGGAATCAGAAGAGCATATCATGTGTGCTTCTCTACACAACTTTTGAAAATACCTATCTTCTACGATGAATGATGGTGTGAGGATGAGTGAATGTATCTACCAGTAGATAAACTTTTGATAAATCTTCTATGCAGAACACAATTTGATGGTCACCTTAATTTTGACAAAATTAGGAATAACATGCAGCACCAGAATATTCAGCTAGTACCCGAGTATCTGTGAGAGCTGAGTTACAAATTTAACAAGCAGAACACTCACCAATAATGAAATAAACATTTTGCCTAAAGGTCCTGATTTTGTCTCATCTCCTGGAGAGAATCATACACAGATGAAACTAATAAATTACATTCTGAATTGCCCAAACTTTATACAAAACAAAACTACCATCTTTGCATATACCTTTCTCAAAAGTACAAAATATTCACTCCTTATATCAAAACACCAATGCTGTCATCACAAAGGCTGACAAAAGTAATGCCACTGTCGTAAAGAATATCACCGAGTATAACCATAAAATTAATATCTTATTGAGAGATAGGTCAACTTACAGTGCAATTAGCAGACCCAACAAACAGTCAAACCAATAAATTAAATAAAATACTAAACAATGTACAATCTTGGAATGCTGCTACTGTTAAGTTACAAATTCATACATGCCCATTTGTCTCATCTCTGTGGTCTACCTAAAGTCCACAAAGATAGCTATTCCATTACACCCAATATTGGGTGTAATGGATAGACATGCTTTACAGATGGTCCCTCCCACTTACTACCTTGCAAAACATCTTTCTCATTATCTACAGAATCTCAGTGGCCATACTTATTCTTATATGCAAGTCTCTAATGGGCAGGCGATGCACAATATTCAATATCCTCTCCCTGTCAAATCAACTCATCCATCCCATGGTGTGTCCTGCTTCCACAAAAGTGCTCTGGCCAAATCAGAAGTATTCCTGCCACAAAGGCATACCTTCCTGGTTGGAGGTTGAATCTACCACCTAGTGGGTGAACTACACCCACTAGGTGGTAGATGACCTTCATTGCCCAGTGAAATACCACCACCAAGCTTATTGGAGGTCTGAAGTGACAAATGCCATGTTTGGTCTCCAGAGCAGGAATTCTGGTTTCTTACTCCCTCTTTCTGTGTAGTGTGATTAATACCTTCAAGTTTATGCCAGACATAATTAGAGACCTATAACCTCCTCCGTTTCAAGGGTACATCAGTTAAAATAGTGATGCTGCAAACTGGCTGCCAATTAATGCAGAGGCCTGAACCTGTCAGTAATGACTCAAGAGGCTTCCTAATCAACTGGCACGTATACTCAGCCAAGTCTTGCCTGGAGAGGGAGTCCAAGTAGTGGGAGGCACTACTTGAACTAATATCTCCTCTCGCTGCACAACTCACTATATCCTTCCATCTAACCATGATTAAACTTATGAAGACTCTTACAAAAAACGACATTGACACTTTGACAATAATGAATCTCCCTCATACACCAATCCCAACAAAAAAAGGCACATCACAAATCAATCACAACATACAAATCAAGCCAGAATCTCTGCTATAAAAGCTCACTTTCATATCCACTTTACTAACATTCTGTGACATTAATACCAACATAAATGACATTCTCCATCATTTGTAGTCTTGTGGACCAGACATTTTACTTCTGACAGAAACTTAGATTGTAGCTACATCCAGTGCATAAATTACACACACTTCACAATTACTTTCACCACAAGGATGGCATTTGTGCCTTGGTGAGATCTAACATAGCATTGCCAGAGAATGAATAATTTAGAGTCTCCTGCATTTGACCTTCTCTGACTCAAGGTTTCCTTACCTCATTCAGTAACATTCATTTGCTGCATTTACTGGTCTCCAAATACCGATAGCTACTCAGACCTCTTCACATTCCTTTCCATGTGTAGTGGAGTCATCTTCCTAGGTGACCTCAATGTTCACAATTCCAACTGTCTTCCTTTTTCTAACACTATCAACCAAGCTGACAAGAAGTGGAAGTCTTTGCTATAAGTAATGACCTAATGCAAATCATATATCTATCTGCTCAAATTCCTGTTCAAATTCAAATTCTTCACTTTTCAATTACTCTGGATCTCTTTTAACCAGTTCTCCTTCTAGATACACCATAGCAGTCACCCTTCTTCAAACCAATCTCCATTTCACATCCTTTGGTATCGCAAAAAGCCAAATGGAATGACCTCTAGAATTTCTACTCCTCCTTTGCTTAATCAGACTGTTGTTTCCACTCATCTAGCCCCAACACTTTGAATGAATCACAGAAATTATCCTCACTGGCACAAAGGCTCTTCATCCTCCATTCTATGCAGACTCCTCACCTACTCTACATGTCCTGGTTCAACAGAAAGTGCATCAAAGCAGTTGAAAAAAAAAAAAAATTCAGCTTATCATAGGTGACTTTCATCAAGAACTCCGGCTTCATCCTCTGCCTATATCTAAAGCATGCAACAAATACAAAACCTCACCAGTAGATCTAAATCAGATTTTATAAAGACCAACAGCAGAAAGCTTTTCTCCTATCCAAATGGAAGCCATGTTTTCTAGTACCTAGCCAACGCAATGGGATGGAACTTCTGCTCACCTGCACTTCCACATCTCTCTTGCTCATCCTGATGGTACCACTGTTAATTCACCCAAAGATAAAGTTGAACTCCTGGAATCACTCTTTTCCTCAAACTCATGCATAGATGATCCAGGGAAATAATTTCCTGCCATAATCCCAGCACTGTATGCCTCCTGTAGTTTTTTTGGCAAAAAACAAATCAGGAAACTAATAAATAACTTAGATGCTAAAAAGTCTTCTGGTCATGATGACATCTCTTCAACTGTTCTCAAGCATTGCACTCCAGAACTAACACCTGTGCTGCACTGTCTCTGCAATGTTATATTTAACTGGTGCTTATCCCAATACCTATAAGCAATCTCAAATCCAGCCTATTCCAAAAAAAGGATATAGAAGTCTATCATCAAACTACTGACCAACTGCTATCACCTCTGTTCTCTCCAAAATAATGGAAAAAAGTCATCAATAGCCAACTTTTCCACTATTCAGAGGTCCACCAATTAATCAGTGACCACTAGTATGGATTCCACCATTCGAGATCCAGGGCTGACCTCTTAGCTTACATCATCCATCAATGGACATGTGCTATGGAAAGGTTTGAAGAAACTTGTGCTGTCACTCTTGACATTTCCATAGCTTTCAACCATGTCTAGCATCGAAGCTTGCTAAACAAAGCCTACCATCCTTTGGTCTTCCAGCAACTCTCTATATATCCACTGGATATCCAGATTTCTCTATGGTCATTCACTGTGAGTCATGGTAAATGGTTCCCTCTCTCTCTCTAAGCAGTATACTGCACTTGTGTTGAAATTCCTCAATATTTATGGAATTCATCCCATAACAGAACTCTATATGATTAACAATTATTGAAGTAATTTTATGTGTGCATGTGTTTCTTAACATGTTTCACTCTGGGCAATATATCACTTGTGTTGCATATCAGACAGAGTATCGCTCTGACCACATATAATGTCTCTTCCATATTGGACAGGGCACCTCCCACCTTTTTTTTTTTTTTGGAGTGCAGAGGACTCCAAAAAAATAAGGAATGCGGAGAACCGACCAGGGCTTCTGACCTAGTGTCCAATCCTCCACTTCTCGTGATACACCCTGTTGGGTATCTACTTGGATGCTGAACAAACAAGGATGGGCTGGCAATTTGAGATTTAGCTGACCAAATTGTATTCTTATTGGTTAAACCAAAATAAAAAATGATGGTACAACATGACAAAATTTCATGCCGGTTGGGGCGTTGCCCAGTTAAACAAGGCCCCCGTTGTTTTCGCCAGGGAACCAGGGTGAACAGCGGAAAGTCAGCTACTGGAACAAATCTGAAAATACGCCCCAACTCAACATCACCAGAGTTAAAGATCGGTACTATCAACATAAGAAGCCTGAATGGCAAAGAAATGGAGCTAGTTGAGGAAATAGATAAGTACCAGATCGACATTATAGGGGTGACTGAAACAAAAAAAGACAAACTGGTAAGATCTTTCTGAGCAATAAATACAAAATGTTATATTCAGGCAATGACAATCAACGAAAAGAAGGAGTAGCCATAGTATTCAACACAAAATATGAGGCTAATCTTCTTGAATGGCAGTCAGTCTCAAGTAGAGTAATGTGGGCAAATATGAGAATGGGGAACTGGAAAATGAGACTTATTTGTGCCTATGGTCCCACAGAAGGTTCTACTAAGGTAGAAGTGGAGGAATTTTTTGAGGCTTTAGAAAAAGCAACTGACACAATGAAAAAAGAAAAGTTGGTCCTTGTTGGGGATCTAAATAGCAGAGTAGAAAATGATTGTGAGACATACAAAAATATCTTGGGAAAATTTGGAGAAAAGAGCAAAGCTAATAATAATGGCAAATATCTGTTGGATTTCTGCTCAGGACATGGACTGGTTATTACTAACAACATGTTCCAATATAAAAATGTGCACAAATTCACATGGAGAGAAAAGGCAAGGAATAAGAAAAGTCACTGACTATGTTATTGTTGATAGTGATGTTTTCTCCCTGGTGCAGGACACCAAAGTGTACAGAGGATTTGAAATTGGAAGTGATCACTATTTAGTGTTGAGCAGGATAAAATTGAATTTCATATTGAAAAGAATGATATGTAAGAAAGTTTTAAAGCAAATAAAAGTTGAGCAGCTCTCAGATATGAACTGTAGACTAAAATATACAAAGATTATTGAAGAAAAAATGAAAGAGTTTGAGAACAGGAACCAAACCTTGGAGATTCAGTGGCAAGCCTTGAAGAAAGCCTTGATTAATTCAGCTAGAGAGGCATGTGGTGAAGTTGTCTGCAAGGATAGAAAAATCAGAACTCCATGGTGGACACAGGAAGTTAAAGAGGCAGTGAAGGAAAAGAAGAAAGCATATCAAAAGTTCCTGGCAAATAAGTCAGCTTGTACTCTTAGAGAATACAGAGACAAATGCAAGAATGCTAAACAGTGTGTAAAACTAGCTAAATAAAAGTCATGGAAGGACTTTGGCAAGAATATAGAAAATAAATATCAAGAAGGTTGCAAAATATTCTGGAGGTTGTTGAAGAAGCTTAGGAATGGAGTAAAGAGTGTTGTAAAAGTTGATAGAGATCATAAAGGTGACATGAAAAAGATATCCTTGAAGCATGGAGTAATTACTTTGAAAAACTGCTAAATGAAACAAGCAGTGATGACAGCGCAGTGGTAAAGAATACTGACCAGGCATGCAGTCATGAATACATATCCTTACTTGAAGTAGAAAAAGCCATCAAAGGCTTGAAATGTGGAAAGGCAGCAGGAGTAGATGATATTCGACCAGAAATGCTGAAGTATGGTTGTATAAGAGTCTTACAGTGGCTGCACTGCATAGTTCAGAAAGCCTGGACAGAGGGCCAAATTCCCGATGATTGGAGTAGAGCTCTCATAGTACCCATATATAAAAAGGGAAATAAAACTGAATGTGAGAATTATAGAGGTATTTCCCTGCTGAGTGTTCCTGGCAAGATCTATGCAAGTATACTTGAGAAACAGTTGAGATGAACTGTGGAAGAAAAGCTTGGTGAAGAACAAGCTGAATTCAGGCCAAATAGAGGCTGTCAGGATCAGATCTTCACTTTATGATAAATAGTCGAGAAAGCATGGGAATATAACTAAGATCTGTATTTAAGTTTTGTCGATTTGGAAAAGGCATATGACAAGGTACCAAGAGAGAAGCTATTCAATACGCTACAGTTATATGGTGTCAATGGAGCATTATATCGAGCAATACTTAGTCTTTATTTGAGTTGTAAGTCAGCAGTTAGAATTGAAGGAAGTATAGGAAGATGGTTTAATGTTAAATCTAGTGTCAGACAAGGATGTACTTTATCCCCTCTGTTATTCATTATCTATATGGATCACATTATGAAGGAAAGTGGTATTAAACATGATATCAGAATTGGAGATGTTAATGTCAGCTCTTTGCTTTATGCAGATGATGTTATACTTCTAAATAAATCCGCTACAAGTCTGCAAGATTCTCTGACTAAATTGAATAACTGTTGTAATAGATATGGTATGAAGGTCAGCAATATAAAGACAAAGACAATGAAAATAGGCAGAATCATTGAAAATGTCAACTGTGTTGTGAATGGAGAACCTGTGGAACAAGTAAAACATTTCAGCTACTTAGGCACGATTTTTAATGAAGATGGTAAATTCAATATAGAAATAGACAACAGAATCAGCAAAGCTGGTATGGTGGGAAGTCAATTGAATAAATTCGTATGGAATAAGAGAGAAATTAGTCAGAACACTAAATTAGCTGTATACAAGACAGTGTTCAAACCAGGAATGGTTTGAACACTGTCTTGTATACAGCTAACTGTTTTAACTTATGGATCTGAGAGCTGGGTCAGAAGTAAAACACTTGACCAAAGACTAGAGACCGCAGATACGAGTCCTGAGAAAGATTAGAGGCGTGAACAGATGGCATGAAAGGCAATATCATATTAAAAACGAGGATATTTGGAAAGAACTTGACATTGTCAGTATACAGGAATGTGTTAGCAGAGCTAATCACAGGCGGTATGGTTATTTAAACAGCATGGGCGAAGAAAGATTAGCAAAACAAGTGTTCTCTGTCAGGTTGGCAGCAAAACGACCCAGAGGAAGACCAAGATATAGGTGGATTGATACGGTACAAAGTGCCTTAGACGATAGAAATATAAGATCTGATAATGTTGGAGTCTTGACAAGTAACAGACTGATTTGGAGAAAATTGTATATAGGAAGTTAGTAATGATGTAATTTTTTTCATGTAGTACTATCATATCCTGTACACCCCTTGAGTGTATATGACAGGAATTTGATGATGAGTTTCGGTTTGAGCAGTAAGTGCAGATCACAAATTAGGTGCACACCTAATATGAAACCAGAAAGCAAAAGACAACATCTTGTGTCCTGCCTCATGGGGAAAGGTACAACATGAGATGATGTGTGCATACTTGGTCAATAAAAGTTAAATTTTTTATTTAATTTTTGATCTGATATGAAGACAGAAATGTCAAATAATTAGTTATATGAACTAAATAAGTACTCCAACATGTATCATTTTCCATAATTTGGCCATAATGAATGGTGTTCACAATGTAATGAAACAATGAACGAAAGGATAGGTAATGCTTTCTGGCAGTAACGTTCTTAGAGCATGAGATCAATTAGAGGACAATGTGGAATTAAGTCATTCAGATTAAAATACAGTCACATGAAGTAATCCAGTGAAACAAAACCAAATAATAATAACTGAATCATGACTGTATATTGTGTTATGTTAAAATTATTCAATGAAACTACTTTTTATTGAATGAAACAGATATTCAAAAACTAACAGCTTTTAATAAATAGTTTATACAAATATTACATAAAATAAACTTATTGTAAATATAAATTTTTCTAAACAGATTATTTGAAAACTAATTTACAAACAATTTCTATCAAATCTGTAAATTACAGAAAAAAATTGGTAAAATTCACATTAAAAAAACATTCACAAATGCATTTTGCATTTGATTATTTCAGATCCTATTTAACATATTTTATCACACTGTATATCTGTTTCTTTTTTTCTTTACAACTAATATCATTTTTACATAATTTGATAATACTTTCCTGTATTTGGATCATAAAAGCAGTCCAAATGAGAATCATAAAGTAATTCAATATCTCCTGATTTATCTGGACCTGTTTTTGTATCTAAAATGAAAAATTATAATGCAACAAAAATAATTTTGTTGAACATTATTGTGTTAATGATATTTATCAATCTATTATTAATATTAAATGATAAATTATTAAATTAAGATTAACTTATTAATGATAATTAAAGCATTAATTTATGCTGGAGGTCAAGTAGCAGTGGTGCTGTAATAATGAAATCTACAAATATCAAGTTGAATAGCTCTTTTATTCCAAGCTATTACAACTCAAATAATACCCTTTCACATGGTAGGTGAAACAATGGCACAACTTGAAAGTGAATGGCCACAATTGTTTTCCTGTGAAATAAAATATATAAGAAAATAATAATTTTTAACTTATTTGCAGCAAGCAGGGATGAACTGTTTTGTACTATGCTTTATCAGGTGGATAGGACATGAATTGTTCTATGTCATTTCTATTGAATCCAAAAGCAATCTGAAGGGGAAAGAATCTACTGGTTTCAGAATATATAACCAATAATTAAGAGAATTTCCATATTTAAATGTTTTTTTTATTTTTTTCTTCTTTTTTTTTTCGCCCACAAATGAGAGGTACAAGAACTTATGGACATCAGTGCCATGTGTGAGGTGAGGATAAGGGCTGATAAAGACACCTATTGACATTCTCCTTACAGAGTTATAGGTTGAAATCACTGAGAAACACATCATGAGGAAGGCCGGAATAAATGAGGGGAGAAGCAGTTTTGATGAGTTTGCAGTTGTACTGTAAAGGAATGTTGGACAGCTGCTGGTCTTGTTTTAACATGCTTAACAGCAGCAAGTGGAGCAATGACGTTTGTCAATTCACTGGAGCAGTGACCATGAATACCTGTTTGTAAAAGAGACAAAGAGCTGAAACACTGCATCAGTGAGCCTGAGAAGAAGGAGTCATCTATGAGCCAAACTGCTCTCTTCTGGATGGCAGCAAGAATTTTTAAGGCGGTTTTAGGTGCACCACCACCCCAAATGTGTGAACAGTATTCTAAGGATGGGTGGATTTGGGATTTGTATAGGGTTAATAGCTAAGTGGATGTAAAATAGCTTCTTGAGCAGAGAAGAATGCCTAGTTTTTGTAGAAGCTGAGGATGCTACTGATGTCTCATGTAATCATGTGATGTCTCTGTGCCAAGAGAAGTTGGAGGTAAATGTTAATCCAAGGAGGGATAGTTCATCCTGTCTGGAGATGTGTGTATTACTTAGGATGAGGTAAGGTGAGCTGAGATCCCTTTTGCATGAGAAAAGATAGGACTATGTTTTGGTGGAACTGAAGGTCTCTAGGTTATCCTTGCTCCACTGAAGGATGGTATGGAGATCAGTGTTCAAGGCATTAGCTGCAGATACTCTTGATGTAATGGATGTTTGGGAACGACATGGTAAAGCTTACCACAGTCGCACATAATTTTGTACACTCCTGGGAACTGTAGATGTTGTGAGCTGGTTTGTGTTTGCTTATAATTGATCTTAATTTGGGAAGAGTAGAGAAGCGCGTTTTTATGTTAAATTTTCTTAAAATTCTTCGTAGTTTCTTGGAGAGTGATGTATGGTAAGGAGATATAACTTTTGGGGTTGTCTGTGTTTCTGAGTTTTGATGGTGGCAGTATAGATGCTTGTTAATAGTTTTTGAAGAGTAGCCATCACTCGTGAAGGTTCTTTTTAGATGTTGTAGTTCATTTTTGAGCTCTTCATCATCTGACAGTACAGATGTGGCACAATGCGCTAGAGTTGAGATGATACCCACTTTCTGTGCTGGGTAGTGATGTGAAGACGCATGCAGGTATCTATCCGTGTGTGTAGATTTTCTAAAGATGGAGATTTTTATGGACATAAAGATGTCGTTTTATTAACGACATAAAGAACCAAATTTTACACTAGCCAACATCTTTTTAGAAGACTACGAACAAAAAGCAATCTCCTCATCTACTCTTAAGCCAAAAGTCTGGCTGAGATATGTAGATGACATATTCCTTATCTGGGAACACAGTACTGATAACCTTCACACTTTTAGATCACTTAAACAACTTCCACCAAGACATCAAATTAACCATGGAGGTTGAAGAAAATGGATCTCTTCCTTTTCTGGACGTAAAACTTACCAAGACATCTGACTCCATAAAAATCTCTCATCTTTAGAAAATCTACTCACACACACATGGATAGATACCTGCATACGTCTTCACATCACTATCCAGCACAGAAAGTGGGTATCATCTCAACTCTAGCGCATCATGCCACATCTGTACTGTCAGATGTTCTAAAAAATGAACTACAACATCTAAAAAGAACCTTCACGAGTAATGGCTACTCTTCAAAAACTATTAACAAGCATCTATACTGCCAACATCAAAACAACTCAGAAACACAGACAACCCCAAAGGTTATATCTCTTTACCATACATCAGCTCGCTCTCCAAGAAACTAGGAAGAATTTTAAGAAAATTTAACATAAAAACGTGCTTCTCTACTCTTCCCAAATTAAGATCAATTATAAGCAAACACAAACCAGCTCACAACATCTACAGTTTCCAGGAGTGTGCAAAATTATGTGCGACTGTAGTAAGCTTTACTATGGCCAGATAGTAAAGCTTACCACAGCAAAATAGCAAAAATCCTATGAGAACAAAACTTAAAACCTTGAAATTTCTACCAAAAATCAACACAATGTTAAGATTGCCAAAGCAACACATCAACCTATGAAGAGAGCAGGAGTTTATAAAATCTATTGTAATTATGGTGTTAATTACATTGGACAAATTGAACATTCTGAAGAAATCCACCTGAAAGAACATGTCGGAGATGTGGAGAAAAAAAACAAGTGTATAAATCTGGATTGGTCTTTTGTGCTATCAATGAAAACCATCAAGTTAATTGGCAAATCACAAAATATCATACATAGAATTTAGTACTTACGTATGCAAATTGAAAGAAGCTACTAAGACGATATGATATCTGTATCAAGTCCAAAGCCTGGTGTAATAAAACCAAGGCCTTATAATAAATTGACTCTGGGAGTATATATAAGAGATCTAAGTACTGATGAATTAAACTATGAGACAAAATATGTTATATCCTGTGCCAATGACTCACACTCATCTCATTTCTAGTTCAACATCTTGTGTGTTGAATGAATTTAAGAAAAATGACGGACATTTTTTTTATTTAGAAATCTCCATGTTAATACCTCTTTATATGTGTGCTTATTGTATGCATCCGAAGAAGAACATAAATGTGTTGTACAAAACTAGTCATCGATTTATTAAAAATTGTATTACTTCTTTATGTGATTTTTTGCCAGCATTAATTTAATAATTATGAATATTACTAATATTCATAATTTATTCATAATGGGAATAATAATATGAACCCTAAAGCCTGTTAGTTATTTATTCAATTTACATAAAGATTACTGAAGCTTGTACTGAATTGGTTTAGAAGTATAATATCATGTGCATAAAGTAAAGAGCTGAAATTAATATTTCCAATATAGCTTAATACCACTTTCCCACATAATGTGATCCATAAAGAAATAATAGTGGACAGCACATGTATCCTTGTCTTACACCTAATTTAACATCAAACTGCCTCCCTTACCGTGTCTTCATTTTTACCAGTCATCTTTGCAACTTCAGTATATACTGCTTTGTAAGATAAGATTTACAAAGCAGTATATCTAACATTTATAACATATGTTAGAACCACCAAATTTGGTATACAGCTCTTATATTCTCGTATTGATAATGAAAAGTTGTCCTATTTACTTAAGAAATAATGAATTAAATATTTTTCATAATACCGTTTATGAATAGACGTTTTCTATTATGTATGATCTGTTTTTCCACGCTGATGTTGATTTTTTTATGTATTATCTTTTCATATTTGTTGTGTCATTCATCAGCTGCCTTGATGTTATGTCAATTAGAGCCAATTAGGAAGACGATCACTTTGCTGTTCCTTTAAAGTCTAATTTTGCTACAATTATGTTTCAATATTTCTTAGCTTCTTTTCTTTACAGTCTTAGCTCATAATATTTATATATAGCATAAACTAGCATTGTTTGCATCACTGCTCTGTATCCTGGCTGCTTAATTTCACAGCACAATGCAAATAAACATGGATAATATATCCATAAGCTACATTGTTTACCATTTGTTTCAAACTGTTTTCTCTTCACAAGACAATAGAGACAGTAGAGGTACTGCTTGTTGCTGCTATAATTACAATGTGACTGCACAGCTGATGATCATAATGTGATCCATGTACATAATGAATAACAGAGGGAATAATGCATATCCTTGTCTGACACCAGATTTAACATTAAACCATCTTCCTGTACTTCCTTCAATTCTAACTGCTGACTTACAACTCAAATAAAGACTAAGTATTGCTTGATACAATGCCCCACTGACATCATACAACTGTAGCATTTCAAATAGCTTCTCTCTTGGCACCCTATCGTATGCCTTTTCCAGATCTAGATAACATAAATACAGATCTTCGTTATATTGAAATGAAATTCTAATCAGTAAATTGCAGCATATGGGAATGGACATAGGGTTGGAGAGATGGAAAGGAGGGTGGTTGACGGAGAGATATCAGAGAGTGGTTTACTCAGGAGTAGAGTCCACAAGACGGCCTGTGACTAGTGATGTGCCACAAGGATCTGTTCTTGGACCACTGCTGTTTAATTTGTTCATAAATGATATAGGAAAGGATCTGAGAGGAACAGTTCATTTGTTTGCGGATGATACGAAGTTGGGTAGGGCAATAGTGAATGCAGATGACGTCAAAATTTTGCAGGATGATTTGGATAGATTGGAGGTCTGGACTAAGGAGAATGGATGTCAATTTAATGTGGCAAAATGTAAGGTTATGCATTTTGGGGTGAAAAGATTGGCGGCAGTTTACTGCATTGGTGGAACCGTACTCCAGGTTCCACCAATGCACGAGGCACGAGATTTAGGAGTGTTGGTGGATAAGGAATTGAAATTTAGGGGACACATTGCAAAAGTGGCCAAATCAGCTCATCAAATCACTTGGTTGCTGAAGAATACGTTGACAAGCAGGTTATTGTTCCTCTGTATCGAGCCTTGATAAGACCCCATCTCGACTACTGTGCTCAGATTTGGTCACCTAGGTTTCTTCTTGATGGGGAGGAGGTGGAGAGGATCCAGAGGAGAGTGACCAAGATGATAGCAGGTCTGTGGAATGAACCGTATGAGAACAGGTTGAAGATTTGTGGGTTGCAAAAATTGGTTGATAGGTGGAGGAGGGGAGATATGATTGAGACATTCAAATTACTGAAGGGTTTCTATAAAATTAATTCAGAAGATATTTTTGAGAACAGGGCTGGTTGTGGGAGGACTAGGGGACATCCATGGAAACTGGGCAAAAGTGTGGTTAGTAAAGGTGTTAGAGCTGGGTTCTTTACTTTTAGAGTACTGAATGAGTGGAATGTGCTCCCTGAGTCTGTAGTGGATGCTGTGACAGTGAATGAGTTTAAGGCGAGGTATGATAGATACTGTATGAATGTCGAATAGTTGTGATGAATATGATTTGGGGCCTCCCTCGATGAGTCTAATGACTCCCTGGAGTTGCCCATAATAATAGTAATAGTAATATTCCTATGATTTTTCAACTATCTGTCGTAAAGTGAAAATCTGATCCTGACAGCCTCTATTTGGCCTGATTCCAGATTGTTCTTCATGAAGGTTCTCTTCCACAATGCTTCTCAACCGTTCTCAAGTATACTTGCATATATCTTACCAGGAACACTCAGTAGAGAAATACCTCTGTAATTTTCCTTTTTATATATGGTTACTGAGAGCTCTACTCCAATCATCTGGAATTCGTCCCTCTGTCAAGGCCTTCTGAACTATGCAGTGCAGCCACTGCAAGACTCTTATACAACCATACTTCAGCATTTCTGGTCGAATATCATCTACTCCTGCTGCCTTTCCACATTTCAGGCTTTTGATGGCTTTTCTACTTCAAGTAAGAATATGTATTCCTGACTGCATGCCTGGTCAGTGTTTTTTACCACTGTGCTGTCATTATTGTTTGTTTCCTTTAGCAATTTTTCGAAGTAATTACTCCATACTTCAAAGATATCTTTTTTCTTCAGTTTTCATGTCACCTTTATCATCTCTAATTCCTTTTACAGCACTCTTTATTCCATTTCTGCACTTCTTCATCAACCTCCAGAATATCTCCACCTTCCTAATATTTATTTTCTATGCTCTTACCAAGTCTTCCCGTGACTTTTGTTTAGCTAGTTTTACACATTAGCTTTCTTGCATTTGTCTCCGTATTCTCTAAGAGTACAAGCTGACTTATTTGCCAGGAACTTTTGATATGCTTTCTTCTTTCTTTCACTGCCTCTTTAGCTTCTTGTGTCTACCATGGAGTTCTGATTTTTCTATCCTTACAGACAACCTCACTACATGCCTCTCTGGCTGAATCAATCAGCCAGAGAGGCTTGTTTTCTCCAGGGCTTGCCACTGAATGTCCACGGGTTGGTTCCTGTTCTCAAACTCTTTCATTTTTTCTTCAATCATGTTTGTGTATTTTAGTCTACAGTTCACATCTGAGAGATGCTCAACTTTTATTCGCTTTAAAACTTTCTTACATGTTCTTCTTTTCAATATGAAATTCAATTTTATCCTGCTCAAGACTAAATAGTGATCACTTCCAATTTCAAATCCTCTGTACACTCTGGTGTCCTGCACCAGGGAGAAAACATCACTATCAACAATAGTGATGTTTGTCATTGCCTTTGTCAATGAGACTTCTTATTCCTTGCCTCCTCTCTCCATGTGAATTTGTGCACATTTTTATGTCGGAACATTGTGTTTAGTAATAATTAGTCCATGTCCTGTGCAGAAATCCAGCAGGTATTTGCCATTATTATTAGTTTTGCTCTTTTCTCCAAATTTTCCTGATATATTTTTGTATGTCTGACAATCATTTCCTACTCTGCTATTTAGATCCCCAACAAGGACCAACTTTTCCTTTTTCTAAGGCCTCATAACATTCCTCTACTTCTACCTTAGTAGAACCTTCTGTGGCACCATAGGCACATATAAGTCTCATTGTCCGGTTCCCCATTCTAATATTCGCCCACATCGCTCTACTTGAGACTGCCTACCATTCAAGAAGATTAGCCTCATATTTTGTGTTGAATACTATGGCTACTCCTTCTTTTCCTTGATTGTCATTGCCTGAATATAAAATTTTGTATTTATTGCTCAGAAAGATCTCACCAGTTTTTGCTTTTTTTGTTTCAGTCATCCCTATTATGTCGATCTGGTACTTATCCAATTCCTCAGCTAGCTCCATTTCTTTGCCATTCAGGTTTCTTATGTTGATAGTACCAATCTTGAACTCTAGGGATGTCGAGTTAGGGGTGGGTTTTAGGATTTGTTCCAGTAGCTGACTTTTCGCTGTTTGCCCTGGTTCCCTGGCAAAAACAAATTGGGTCTTGATTAACTGGACGACGCCCCAATCGGCATGAAATTCCGTCATGTTG
Source organism: Typopeltis vanoorti (assembly GCF_054136105.1). Lineage (NCBI taxonomy): Eukaryota > Metazoa > Arthropoda > Arachnida > Uropygi > Thelyphonidae > Typopeltis > Typopeltis vanoorti. Next base: position 114,644,513 of record NC_143551.1, on the reverse strand, counting down.
TACCATCATTTTTTATTTTGGTTTAAGCCAATAAGAATACAATTTGGTTGGCTAAATCCCAAATTGCCAGCCCATCCTCGTTCGTTCAGTATCCAGATAGATACCTAACAGGGTGCACCACGAGAAGGTGAGGATTGAACATGAAGTCAGAAGCCCTGATCGGTTCTCCGCATTCCTTTAAAGGCTATGTGGAGGTCTCCTCTCAGTTATATAGCTTTGACCCTTAAGCACCCCCTTAATAAAATAGTTAAAAATTCCAAATTTTACACAAGCACTAAATACACTGACCAGCATTCATTTTAGACAAATTATGAACTCTACAACTGTGTGAGAAATAATTATTTTAATTTCCTGACATTTCGACCTTCATATTTCTTCATGGAGTCTAAAGACTCGATGAGTTTTTTGGACTTCCTGAAGGTGTCACATAATAATAATATTATTATTAAGGTAGGGTCACCAGACATTCCTTTTTTAATGGGATTTTCTCCTTTTTTTTGGACTCTGCTCCCATTGTCCCGACAAAACCTTAGGAGGATGCTAATTGTCCCTTAACATTTTTGAATTTGTGGCATGACTTCATTCTTGTAGGTTCGAATATGAAAGGATAATGTCACTGCTGGTGACATGTGACAGTTTGAGATTGAAAACATGCATGCAATGACGATTATTAACCATTATGAATGCATTCAGTCTGTGACAGGACGAAAATGCTGCAACCAATGGCAGCACTGCTGCATCCAGGTAGTAAGAATGTTACTTTGTCTACCATACCATTGTTTTGTGCTTCTTATGCCAGTCTGTTAGTAATTGTGAAAGTTAAAGCGAGTATATATTGTGAGTGGTGATATTTCATCCAGATTTTATCATGCCAAAAAGGAAGTGTAGTTTCACTCAGGATTTAAAAGAAGAATATCCCCTCTTGAAAGATGACGAAACAACAAACAAGTTGCATTGTACTGTGTGTCGTTCAGTTTTTTCAATTGAACATGGAGGCCGTTCTGATATAAAACAGCATTTGATGAAGCAAAAACATAAATTGACAGCCACTGCTCGCAGTTCAAATCAAGATATTACATAATTTTTCATGAAAAAAAGAGAAATTAACTGACTAAAGTAAATGTCTTGCAGCTCAAGAAGATCTGTTTGCATTTCATGCAGCAAAACATAACCCTTCTTTAAGGTCAGTGGACTGCACCTCTGCAATAGTGAGAAATTTATTTTAAAAGAAATGTACATGTGGGCGAACAAAATGCTAATCAATTTTAGTGAATGTCCTGGCGCCTTATGTAATGCGAGAAATAGCAATTGAGTTGAAACAAGCCAAATATGTGCCAGTTATGGTAGACACATCAAACCACAGATATTTGAAGTTGGTGCCTGTACTTGTTAGATACTTCATCACGAATAAAGGTATAAATTTTACAGTAACAGATTTTCAAAACATAACAGGAGAAACAGCAGAACTGCTTGCAAATCATATATTGGATATTTTGCAGAAACAGCAGCTGACTGAGAAAATTATTACATTTTCTGTAGATAACTGCAACACCAACTTCGGTGGATACAAATGATGTGGTTCCAACAATGTATTTGCAAGACTCAAAGGGTTAAAAATGAACATTCATGCTATTGGCTATGTGCCTTCCATATTCTTGGGATTTTTAATACCTATCCTCTTAAACACTACTGGAACCAAAGTAAGTTCCTAATTTTACCACCAATCCATATTGTTAAGATTAGGGTGGTTGATAAGAATTTCACAGCCCTCCTTAAATTTACGTTCATACTATGTTTTGGTGTGATGTAAACAACAGGTGCTTTTCCAGTCAATTCTATATAAAGTGTTCAGGGCACGATCAGAAAGGCCAGCTTAACCATAGTTATTATATTTAATGTGTCATTTATGTTCCTTTTTTCTGATAGGAATTGTGCATCCCCTGTTTAGGACAAATTACAGGGTGCAATGAATACGGTATACTCCAGGGCAGACCAGAGGAGGGAGCAGATCCTTGGATGAGTTGAGTAAGTTCTTTAATTTTGCAGGAGGTTTAAAGATGGCTTTAAGGTTGTATTTCTGTAGTGTTCTGTTTATTTTATCCGATAAAGATAAAATCTTATCCGATATCTCTTTAATTATGAAATGGTTACAGTTTTATTGTAGTCTAGTTTATTTTTGTTTTTAAGTGAGGTTTTGTGAAGAATTTTGTTCATAGTATTTGGGCTGTAGCCATTTTTTAGGAAGGTATATTGCTGATAACTTTTAATTTATCTTTAAGTCCTTGTTCATTGGAAGCTAATCTTCAAAGCCCTGTTTTTTAGTGTGTTAATGACACTTAGTGTCATTAACACACTTAGTGAAACTTCCCATTGCATGTTTCCCATGATCTTTCACCAGAAGGACATCAGAAAATTCCTGATTAATCTTGATACTAATAAATGTCCTTGACCAGATGGTATTCCTCCAGTTGTGTTCAAACTTGAGCCCCAGAATTAATGCCCATATCCTATATTATCACCTACATAAGCTATACCATCATATTCATCTGGCATCTACCCAACAGTGGAAGCAAGTCTTTATCCAGGCTTGTACCTAAAAAGAGAGACCAAAGTTAGCCATCAAACTATCATTTCATTACTGTCATGTCATTCCTCTAAAAAGTGATGGAGAGGGTCATCAATATCCAGCTTCTTCAATACCTGGAGATTGACCAATTAATTAGCAATCACCTGTATTGATTCTGCCATTGTTGTTCTACAGCAGACCTCCTCACCAACCTTACTCACCTTTGAACACAGGCCATGGAAAGATTTGGAGAAACTCATGCAGTGACTCAATATTTCAATGGCATTTCATCATGTCTGGCAGTGAGGCCTCCTGACCAAGCTATCATCTTATGATCTCCCACCTGTGCTGTGTGACTGGATTACCAGCTTCCTCATTCATTCATTGCATGTCATGGTGGAAGGCTTCCTCTCATCATATTTCTCTATCAATGCTGGAGTACTCCAGGATTATGTACTTTCACCCATGCTCATCCTCCTTTACATCAATGAACTTCTCTCCTCGACTTCAAATCCTATTCATAGTTTTTCCAATAGCAATACTTTTCATTCCTCTTTCTCATTATTTGAGAAACCATGCATTACTCAAACCAATGACTTAAATACTGATCTTCTCAACAACATCAAATGGGGTGTGTAAGACAATTTAGTGAATTTCACTGCTACAAAGACCCAGGCCTGTTATCACATGCAAGAAACATCATACTTCACTCCCACTTACTTTTGATAATGTTCCAACATCCTTTCGAGTACCGCTTTCTCTTCTTGGGCTGACTGTGACATCCAGCTTATTCTGGCAAAAAACATATATCTATAGCCTCCTCAGGCTCTAAAACTTATTATTTTTTGTGCAAAACATTGCTTCCCTTCTGCTCAACTCCTAACTCTATCAGTCTCAGAACTGACCAACCTTGGAATATTGTTGGCACATTTGGGGTGGTACATCCAAAACTTCCCTAAGAATTCTTGATATACAGAAAAGGACAATCTACTTATTAAATGATCCCCCCCTCTCTCTCTCTCTCTCTCTCTAACAGACTCCCTTCAGTCATTTTCCCATTGGATTCTGTTTCTACACTGTCTTTTCTATAGGTACTTTTACACACTGTCACGTAATGACACTGATCTGCTGACATGGCTGCTGCCATTCCTCCACCTTCTTCGTACTAAGAACTTGAGCAACCACTAGTCAACACACATTGTCTAACTCCAATCATACCAAACAAACTTCTTATCATCATCTTCCTTCATTTCATCCACATCTGTTTTTTGGAACTATATCTTCCATACTGTTTTTTCAGAGTACAACCTCCAACTCTTTAAGAATGATATCAGTAGGGACAATATAAAAAAAAGAAAAAAAAAATCTTTTATCAAACAGTCTAGAACTCAACCTTTTTTTTTTGTATTCTACACAGTTTTGCTTTTCCTTATTTCATTACTACAAATAGTCTGATAAGAAACAAAAATTAAAAAATTGGGGGGGAGGGGAAGGGAAATGACTCAACAAACTTTAACAGAGATTGTATGTAAGTGCTTCGATAATGCAGTTTGAAGAACAATGGGACAATGTACTCTTCAATTGGAAATGACCTGAGTTTTTGATGCACATCATAACAAAAGGAATCTTTTTTTTCCCAACTGAATGTGAGTTAATATGGTTTCTAATCTTGCACACAGCTGATATAGTTCAGCATATACAACAGATTGTGGGCATGGATGTTTGTGATTGTTTCAGGCCTCCAGCTGGAGGGCTTGAAAAATATTTCTATGTTTGATGTCTAGAGCAGGTTTCTGAATTATGTAAAAACAAATAAAAATATAAAAGAAATATACATATGCACACATACACATTCTCCAACTTGCATAAATTGAAAGGAATAGAAAAAAAACTGGAGTTACTTTCTGTGCATATATGTTACTCACTTGACACTTAATAGCAGTCCTCTGTCAAGTGATGCATATATGTGCCTTCCTTACTACTGAATATGGATGTGATGTGCATTTGTATTCACATTTTCATAATTTTTATTGTTTGTGTGTGTGCCGGGGTAGAATACAGTCTGTAAAATCATGACAGGAAAAAGGAAGAACAGATGTGGAAAATATGAACCCATGAATAAATGCACCAAAATTGATCTAGAGATGAAAATGAAAATTATCTGGTACTTATCTGATAATTATCTTATAAAATATTTTTTACCAGGTACATAACATGCCCTGCTATATATTTAGAAGCTTTCAAAGTTGATTTTTATGTTGTAGCAGGTTGAAAATGTCTTTACCATAAGTTTACCATGCATATGCAACACTCTTGAACACGAAGTGTCCATAACATAAAGCTTTTTCATGACGAAAATTTCTGGATAGCACTCACTGGTAAAGACATTTTTAACATCTTTAGTATGAAGTTGGACAAGCCTCGTGATCTTAAAACTTCACTGCACTACTGCATAACCATACTATAAACATATAAGCAAAAGGTTGTGATTAACAGGTGAGGGAGTTAAATCTGATTTATGTGAAATTGGAATTATATAAGAGTTGTATTCTGCAAATTTTATGTAAATTAGGGACTGTCTATAGATATAATTAATAAAAAATACAAAAATTCTTCAGCCCACTCATGACTATTATACTATAGGTTTATAACCTGAAGTGGGTAAAAGTTACATGTGCACACAATTATTATTATTGCATAGGTATTGAGTATGAAGACTCATTGTGGTATATTCAAACTACCCACAAAATACTACTGTAATTCTTCTCAAACCACACTCAATTTTCCAGGAATGATCCCTTTGTTCTGCCGTTTCTAATCAAGATTTGCAATAATACCTCTGCATCAGTTCTATGAAACCTTTTAGTACCTTAAATATTTCTATAATGTCCCTCTTTTCTGCCTATCAACCAGTTTTTTCAAAGCTTAATCTACTGTCAGAGGAAGCATTCCACAGACCACTCACCATCTTAGTCACTTACTTCTTGATACTCAATACCACTTCTTTATCTTCAAGAAACCAGATGATCAGAATACAGTAATCGAGTTGTGACCATATCAAGGCCTTTTAAACAGGAATGGTCCTATGGTCACCTTAGTAATATGCCCTCTGAACTTCAACTCTGTCTAGCAAATTCCTAGATTCATCAATTTTGTTGAATACAGTTCCATCAATGTGATACATAGCATAATGTACATAATGTAGCAAGAATTCTATCAATATGTTGCAAGTAAAACAAATAATAAATATGAAAGAATAACTCTATGAATGCAGATGGTATGCAGGTTTGATGCAGAAACTAATGTTTCTGCATTACAATATATAGCTGACACAGTTTGCCCTTTGCTGTCCCTGCATCTTTGTAGATTCCAAATACCCAATTTGAATAAAATCTATTTGAATAAAATCACATAACTTGCAAACAGATTGACAAACAAAATGCTTATACATTTGTCAAATGCACCTAACATTAGAATAACAGTTTTGTTAATTAATGCATGTTAACCATCATGTGATCACTATTTAATTTCAAATTTTCTAATGCTAAAAAAACATTATGTTAACTCACTGTCATGATTTTCCAAATGTACTTCAATTCCTGGACTGGTTTCTTTAATTATTTCTTCTTCCTTGACTCTGGATGGTAGAATTAAGGGTGGACTATTTGCCTTTGCCCATTCTCTGAAAATAAATAAAAGTATATTCTGAAATATAATTAATTTTGTGCCAAAATAATTTATGGAATACAATTATCACTAAGGTTAGCTATGAAATCACTGCATTATATCTGCCAACTTTGCTTGTGTGGGTGTTAATTTTTTAACTCCTATCTTGTAGTAATTAAAACCATGTTTTAAAACAAGTAATTTTGAGTGTAGAATGAGTTTTCCAACAGTGTGTCCATCATACCTTCAAGACTGGAAGGAGAATGTGTAAAGGCATCCTTTTAAGTAAAACAGAAATAAAAAAAAAAAAATAAATAAACACAGCCTGTGAAATTTGAGGTCAAAGACTGAATATGGTTAGACTTTTTTTTCTTCCCAAGGTTAAAACATAAAGTGACATCCCTCCTTCCTTTCATTATAATCATACATATGCCTGCCTAAGTGTTCACAGATGAGAATCACATGTGTAGTCTTTTGTACACCAGCAAATTTATCTTTATATCATATGTTTATGAAAAGTAATAGTGGTATTTCCTTCCTAAGCCAGACATCAGTTGAAGATAAGAAACCTATATATGTACTCTGTACATGCATTATATCTTACAGGTGTAATGCAAGGATAATGCACAGCAATCTGTTCAGGTGACTCCCAGAACTCTAGTGTTATGAAAATGTTTAGCATGCTCTCTTGAAAATGCCTTGCCCTCATACAGCACAAGGCAGAGGCAATGATTCATAACAAGCATGAAGTACCTACATATGTTACCACAGTAGCAAGAACATAATACAGGGTGTCCACATTGGACCTCCCTAGTTTCAAAGAATACTAAAAAAAATCGAAATGCAGAAATACATAAGGTTTGGATTGTTCAAATGTTTCAGAAGCACTTTACAAGTTTCATCCAAATTTTTTTTAAAGTAAAGTTTTATCCAATGTGGACACCCTGTATATCGAGCAGAAGGAGCATTAGTCTAAGTAGCAAATTATCTAATATGCATTCATTAAAAAGGACACATAAATTGTAGCAGATGTGTCTTTGGACTGGTTGGAAACAGTCACTTCCTCATTCCCAACTGTATAAAGCTCCAACAAGAAATATGCTATCCACCATACAATGCATAGTGCTGGTGGGGGTGGGGGGGAAGGACACTTGTAAATTCTAGCAGAGATGTGTCTTTGGACTGGGTTGGAAACAGTCACTTCCTCATTCCCAAATGTGTAAAGCTCCAAAGAGAAATATGCTATCCACAGTGCAATGCATAGTGCTGGAAATTAATGTGCTTACTGAAAATTTGTTATTACATAACTGCATGTAAGCAAGTCAACAACGCAGCATTTGTGCATCATCACCTACAGTCATTTAAATTCGAATTACTATTCTTAACAGACCTCAAGCAGGAAGCCTCAACAAACATTGTTATCGTTGGATGCCAAAGCTACATGTTACATAGTTCGTCCCACCACAAGGGTGGCACTTGTGCATTTGTCAGAATTGACATCCTGTGTCAATCATTGAACCCTGATTCAAAATTCCTTACTAAACCAACCCGTCACCTTCATTTGCTTCTATTGCTCCCTAAACGCCAATAACCACACTGAGCTTTTCAGCTATCTCGCTCTCGCTCTCTCTCTCTCTCTCTAAAGCTGAATTTTCTGCAGTCAAAATACTCTAATAGTGAGGTTATCCTTCTTGTTGACCTTAATATTCACAACTCAAATTAGATTCCCTTGTCCAATTCTACTGACTAAGCCAAGTGCGAGGATGATCTGCCATTAGCAATGACCTATCACAGATCATCAATCTTCCCCACTTTTATGTTACTCCCACTCATGAAAGATTATTTGCAAACCTATAGTGCATTTTGTACCATGGGTGGCTAAGAATTTTTTTTCCCCCTATTTTTATTAATTATATATCCACTCTCTCTCTATATATAAAGATAAGCCAAAATTTGAAACGTTTTTATGTCACGTTTTTTGTCTCTTCATTGTTTTGAGCCAGGTTAAGCCGATAAAGCCGTTAAACCGATAAGCCGAAATTTGAAATATTTCACATCCAACAATGTGTTTGCCTTCCTGTTCTCCATTGTTTTGAAATGTCCAACAAATTGTTGGACATTTCAAAACACACACACACACACACACACACACACACACACACACACACACACACACACACACACACACACACACACACTAGGGGGGGGGAAGAGCCCCCCCCTAGTGTGTTTGTGTATATATATATATATATATATTTGCACTTTTAAATTTATTTTAACATAGCAGAAACTCTGCTCTAGAGACAAAACATGGAACTTTTTCAAGGCACTTCAAGCTTTCAATAAGTGGAGAGGTAGTCTCACACTGGGCAGTGAAATTCATCTCCTACCTAAAGACAATCACAAGCATCCATGTTCACAGTGGGATTCCAGCCGACTGCCTGTTGATTGAAGAGTGGATGTGCTAACCACTTGGTAACCAGGACAGGCCCTACTAAAATATCTGGCAGCTCCCTCCAATCTTGCCAACACATTATCTGTTGCCATGAAACCATCTTCACCCACCAGTTCCCAGTCTCATGTGTATTGACACTACAAGGATGCCAAATAATGATCTTCATATCTTCTACTCCTCCTTTCCATGGTTCAAATACCGCTTCAATTCTCTCAATCCAAACAATCAAATAGCAAAAATAATTTTCATAAGAATGAAGACCTTTACTCCTCATTCCACCCAAAATCCTCAGCCATCATCCAAGCCTTGGTTCTTAAAAAAGAGTGTGCCAACATAGTACAAGAAAAAAAACTCAGCATACCATAAGTGACTCAAGACCAAAACTCCATCTGCTCACTCCACCTATATTGTAGCTTGCAACAGCTATAAAAGAACCATCAACAAATCCAAGTCAGATTTTGAAAGGGTCAAATGTTGAAAACTTTTGTCCTGTCCAAATGGTAGTTGTGCCTTCTGATCCCCTTGCCAAAGCCACTGGGCACAAATTTTGTCTGCTTATATTTCTCCCATTCACATTCAGATGGTACCACAGCCACCTTACCAGGCAAGGCCCAACTTACTGGCATCAATATTTTCTTCCATTTCCTGCATTGATGACCCAGGCTAAGTCCACACCATACCTTGCCAAGAACTGCTCAGTCCATTTCACCCACAGTGTTCCCAGAAAGAAATCCAAAGAATTCCTAATAACTTAAACATTACCATTCATCTGGTCCTGAAGGTATCCCACTATTATGTTAAATACTTGTGCCCCAGAACTAACACCTATTGTGTATTATCACCTCTTCATCATGTAGGAGGTATAATGGAGTACTGACAGCACTAGGAAAGGATTAAAAACTAATTTTAATGCTTGTAATATTTTATCTCAGTCACTAAGACATCTTCAGGAAGTACAAATAACACACACACACACACACACACACATACTCAAAGACAAAAAGACAACACAATACTTAATGAAACACATGGGTGACTCTAAAGTCGTATATAGGTGGTGTGTGCCCTCTATGGGCATTTGTAGGTTTAATTTACTATGGATAAAATGAAAAGAAAGGCTATTTTTAGAATCTAAAGTGGCACTCCGAAATCAACCTAATTTAAATAAACATGCATGCATAAAACTTCCCAAAATCTGGGAAACAATAACTGTCATAGGTCCCAATTTGCATCCTAGGCCATCAATGCCCACAGAGGGCACACCACCTAGATAAGACTTTGGAGTCACCCACATGTTTCATTAAGAGTACTGTGTTGTGTGTGTGTGTGTGTGTGTGTGTGTGTGTTACAAGTGTTATTTGTACTCCCTGAAGATGTCTCAGTGAATGAGATGAAATATTGGAAGAATTAAAATTAGTTTTTAATCCTTTCCTAGTGCTGTCAATATTCCATTAAACCCTCAACATGATGTCTTCTCAGCACTTAAGCCTTAACACACGGATCACCATCAACTAATTAGTGACCAACAATATGGATTCTGCCACTGCTGATTCACACTGGATCTCTTAGCCTTCACCACCTGCCTCTGGACTCAAGGCATGGAAAAACTCACATAGTCACTTTCAAGAGCAACTATGCAAGTTGCTCTTGAGACATCTTGAAAGCATTTCAGCAGGTTTGGCACAGTGACTACTTAGCAAACTGCCATTCTATGGTCTGCATTCTGACCTCTATAACTGAATTACCAACTTTCTCACTGGTCATTCACTTTGAGTCACAAGTAGCTTCTTCTACTCAGATTTCCCAACCAATGCTGGAGTGCAACACGATTCTATACTTTCACCCACTCTCTTCCTCCTGTATATAAATGACCTACTCTTACAGATTTCGAATCATATCCCTAGTTTTGCAGATGATGGATAACCTTGTACACTTCAATGCCACCAAAATGCAGTCCTATCTAATCTCCTGCAAGAAAGAGCTCACATTCCTTCCCCAAATTTTCAATAACCAGATATCCCAACATGATCAGATTTCACTCCTTGGACTGACCTAAACTTACCTTTCCTGGCACAAACACATCTCAATCATAGCATCTACACATACTACTTCACACCTTTACAACTGCTAACTCTATACAAACCCCAAATCTGCCCAAACATGGAATATTGCTCACATGTTTGGGGCAGTGCAATAAAATCCTTTCTAAGACTGCTTGATGCTATCCAAAAGAGAGGAATCTGGTTAATTAATGATTCCTCTCTCACCAATCCATTTCAATCCCTCTCCCACAGACATTCAGTTTCTGCCTTACGTCTGTTCTACAGATAATACCTCCATGGACAATGCTCTGCTGAATTGGCCACTATCATTCATCCACTTTTGTCCAAAAATTATAAGAACAGGAGCTGCTGCTAACCAACACCATTTATAGTCCACCTTGAAACTTTCCAAACCAACTCCTCCGCTTCCTCTTTCATTCCATCTACTTCTCTTCTATGGAACATCCTCTCCCCCTACTCTGCCTTCCTCAAAGAATACAATCTCAGCTGTTCAACAAAATTACAAACAAATTCATTCTTTCTTATTATCCTCACACACAGCACATAGGTCTTGCAACCTTTTATGTTTGGATCTATGAAAAAAAAGCATTAAAATTATCACAGAAGTAATCTATTTCACTAAAATTAATCATAAAGCATGTCCTATTCCTCATCCTCTTCTTAATCAATATCCTGATTTAAGTTATTAGCAGTGGGCTCATTATAGACCCTAACATGCTTGTCTGGCTGTGTGTTTTTGCATTTTCCTCCCAATAGTAACCCTACCAGGAGGTAATTTATTCCTATATGCTCCATTACATACAATGCTTATATTACATGTAGCTTACAAGTTACTGATTAACATTTATATTTATATTTTTGTATCAATATTCATATTTACATTTATAATTTTATATCTCTATGTACATATTCCAACCTTTACATCCATATTTATACTATATAATTCATATATACAATATCAGTCATTTATGTTAGATTACAACCACTGAAGTAATGAATTAAATTTACCAATAAGATCAACTGGAAGTTGATCTTATTGGCAAATTTAATTAATTTATACATCGAAAAGTTTAACGTGTTTCGATGTCTCTGTTTTTACACTGTCTTTGGTTTAATATGGCTCTGGAAGTGATGACGTGTTGTATTAGAGGCATCCGGATGGAGTCCAATAGCTGACAGTCGTAAAGTATGTGGTCAACAGTCAGTTGAAGATGTGGACTACAAATGTAGGATGATGATTCCAGGATACGGAATCTGTGTAAGTAATGTCTTAGTTTTCCATGTTCCATTAGTAGCTTGGTTAAACCTGGAGAAATGGCATGTCTTTTCAGCTGGAGTCTGCTTCTGATGCTTGGCAAGAATTCTTTTGTTGCTGATCCATTTTTTGATGTCCTCCATTCTTCTTCCCATAAGTCTAGGCTTTTCTCTTCTGCAAGTGTTTTTATAGCAGATTTCAAGTACTTTTGGTAACTTGTTTCTAGCTGCTTCTTTAGCCAGCTGATCCGCTCTCTCTCGTTTCCTGCTACCCAGTATGTGCATTTACCCAGCAGAACTCGATTTCCCATCCCTGTAGAGTGAGATTCCAAACCAGATTTCTTGTCTGTTCTATTAATGCTACATGGTTGTTCTGGTTTTTTATGCTGTCTATAGTGCTTCTACTATCGCTGTAAATTGTTGCTGTCTTTTGATGAGAGGTGTTGAGTTCTAATTCCCAGAGATATGCAAGTGACTGAACTACATAAAGTTGTTCTGCTTGGTTGTTGGAACAGGAGGATGCAGTCTAGAGCAGCGTTCTTGTATAATGGACTGTCTGTTGTATACAATGAAAGAACAACTGACGTCCCCTTTGGTTTTGCTTCCGTCAGTGTATATATGGAAATCATCACTTTCAGAGCTTCCCTCTCCTTAATATATGTTCTCTTTGCTGGGTGAGGCCCCCCCCCCCCCCCTACTGAAGTGGGTGTTTGTAACAATTTGGATTGATGTTGTAACTTCCATTATATATCTTCCGGAAGTGACGTCATATATAAGAGATAATTCTTGTATTTTCAGGCAGAACAGTGTTAGAGCTGCAATAATGCAAACTGCCTCGAAAGATATTGTCCTGTATCCTTTAATTATACGTATGGCTATAAGGCATTGAACTCTGTTTAGTTTTTCTCGGTTTATCTTTGATTTTAGTGTATGTTTCCAGGCAGGTGTAGCATAAAATATCAGTGGTAGTATAGCTCCAGTATATATTGTTTTTCAGTGCTCACTGGCCTAATCCCCACTTAATCCTCTGACTTAGTTAGGAGTTTATTACTTGTAAGCTTTTTTCAGCAACATATTAGATGTACTTATTAAAGGTAAATTTTTCATCTATTGTTACTCTTAGGTATTTTAGTTCACTGGCTACCCCAAGAACTTTTCTGTTTAGGAAGACTGTTACAGGTTGTTTTGATTTTTTGAGTGAGATGTGGAGCACTTTAGACTGGGTTGTGTGTGTGAGAGAGAGAGAGAGGGCTCGCTTCTCTGCAGGATTAAAAAATATGAGTTATAGGAGGACAAATCCTGTGGTCTCTGTATAAGACTGGCTAATTCAACTTTGGCTGAAAAGTTTTTTGTTTTTTTTTTCCCTGCAAAATATTCTTTGCATCAGTGGAGAATCTAACCAAAGATTTTGAATGATTGTTTTTTTGTTGAATGATTTTGTAATGCTAAATTCCTTTCAAACACAGTTTTAGGGGAACATATGGCTCAACTTGAACAGAATGGTATATTGTAGCCTAATCAGTAGTAGGGTTAAGGTCTAATTAGTAACATGTTTAAGAAATAAAGCCCAGGAAGCTATGAAGGTATAGAGTTTAAGCAACAAGATCTATAAATCTCAGTTTTATGGGACCATATGATTTAATTTGAACAGAGATTGATAGTGTGGCCAGAACTAAAGTGAAAAATTTATAGTAAGTACAAATTTTTGTACATCATATACACTAGTGGCCAAAATTGTGGCCACTATTGTGAAACCTTTTGGAAAAAGTGTATTTCTGAGGTTTGATGGCTCATAATGCCACTTTTTTTGGAGTAATACCTTAAAATTATATATCAATGGAAAGATAATTTAATCAAGAATGTAATGCAATAACTTTTATGAAGGATTTTTTTATTAGAGCAGCAGTTATAGAGAAGAAAAGTGAAATACATAGAAAAAATGAGATATACAAAAATTCTCACAATGTGAGTTCATACTTAGTTGGGTAACCTTTAGCGTTAATTACGGCCTTACAACACCTTCCCAAGTTTTTTAGTTCTGCAGCTGTTATAATGTGAAACCAAGATTGAATTATTGCTTCTATTAATTGGATTTTATTGGTGGGTTGCTTCTGACTAACAAGTTTCTTTAGTCGGCTCCACAGATTTTCGATTGGGTTAAGGTCTGGGCTATTCCCAGGTCATTCCAGCAGTGGAATATGATTATCTTGAAACCCCTTTTTGCACACAGCAGCATCATCACGTGGAGCTGAATCCTGCTGAAATATAAATGCTTCATTATCTTGGAAAAGATCATGTGGGGAAGGCTTCAGTTTGGGCTCAAGTATTTCATTTATATATTTTTTGGCATTTATATTCCCATTAATCATGCAAATTCTGCCCACACCTTTTGATGTCATACAACCCCAGATCATAACACTAAGTGGATGTTTCATGGTAGGTGTAATGCAATCAGGATGCAAATCTTCTCTGATTCTTCTCCTTACATATTTTATGGCATCACTACCAAACAGGGAGATTTTGGTCTCCTCACTCCAAATAACACTGTCCCATTGTTCCACTGTCCAGTTAACATGGGTTTTAGCCCAGTTTAATCTTTTCAACCTTTGTTTGAGAGATAAAAATGGCTTTTTTGTGGATTCTAGCATTTAGACCAAATCCCTGCAGTCTGCACCAAATCCTTGCATTCAACTTCACACTATATTGCGCCATTTCATTTTGTATACACCTAGATGATTTTCTTCTGTCACATAGGCACAGTCTCTCAATTCTTCTACCATCACTTGCTGTTGTGCACCTTTTCCTGCCTTTACCAGTCTGGTTTTGTAGTGACTGAGTCTCCTTATACCTCTTCAAAAATTTAGAAATGCCACCTTTGGTTAAGTTTCCACCAATTTTTCTTCTAATTTCTTCATAACTGTAGCTTTGTTCACTTAATATTGCTATTTTACATCGCTTTCTGGGTGACCAGTCAACTCTTTGTGCCATTTCTTTAATTTTATTATGTTTTACAAGCTCACTAAATGAAAGAACAGAAAAAAAACCCAACCAACTTGATAGCAATCACATAACACATAACACACTGACAAATATCCTCCTCTCAGCTCTAATACATGACATCAATAGCTGAATCCCACTGTGACCTTACTGGCTCATTGCCAAAACAAGATGACACCTGATTGGCTCTCTAAACACTCATGCTCACTGCCTACATTCAAATGAAGGAAAGCTACTTCATATCAACCTAAGCAAGTTGTGCTTCTTTTTTCTGGTTATTTGGCTATAACTTTTCATAGAATACAGATAATTGAACAACTTTGTTGCATTACATTCTTGATTAAATTATCTTTCCATTGGTATATAATTTTATGGTATTACACCAAAAAAAAGTGGTGTTATGAGCCATCAAACCTCAAAAATACACTTTCTCCAAAAGGTTTCCACAATTTTGGCCACTAGTGTAAATGGCATTATTAATTTAGGTACCTAGCCACTTTTGGAACAAATGCTACTAGGCGTATTGTTAAAGGGATTCATAAAGCAAGAGAGTTTAGGAAAAGAGTACTCTCATTAGTTTTTCAGTTTGATTAAATGTTTCTACTTCAACTGTTCATACTTAAAAAAAATTTTTTTTTTCGAATTGAAAAGAAGGCGAATTTGATGAATTCCAGTGTGCTGAATTCAAATATAGACATACAGGCAATACCTCATGTTACTCTCATATCTGGGTGACTGTCATTTGAAATTGTGTAGAATTTTGCCATCCAACATTTCCATTATGAAGTCCAAGGATTTTTTTTTTTTGGGGGGGGGGGGGGGGGGATACACACTTTGTGCAGTATTTCAGAACAGGTGCTGGCTGCCACAAAAGGACACTGATATAACTTAGACTTTAATAAACATTATTATACAACATTCATGAATGCATCAAAAATATTGCAAAATCATAAGGTAACACACAGCTGTCCAAATTCTGAGTGAAAAAATACCTCTCTAGTTTCACATTCAATTAGAAGTCGTGAATGTAAAGGAATCACACCAAGGCTTTAACCAGAAATGCAAAACGAAATGCATTCCTCGCATTCCATGAAATTACAGTTACATTCGCATGAATTGTGAAGATTGATCCCAATGTCATGAATTGGGATAGATTTCCAGTCTCCCCAACTCTATCATGCATACTAACACTTGCATTTTATTCCTTGCTGCACATTTCACTACCCATTGCATTGTCTCATTTTTTCATCATCATCATCATCATCATCATCATCATCACATTCCTGCCATGTACCCTCAAGGGGTTTACAGGATATGACAGTACTACATGAAAAAATTACATCATCACTAACTTCCTATCTACAATTTTCCTCCAAATCAGTCTGTTACTTGTCAAGACTCCAACATTATCAGATCTTATATTTCTATCGTCTAAGGCACTTTGTACTGTATCAATCCACCTATATCTTGGTCTTCCTCTGGGTCGTTTTCCTGCCAACCTGGCAGAGAACACTTGTTTTGCTAATCTTTCCTCTCCCATTCTATTTAAGTGACCATACCATCTGAGATTAGCTCTGCTAACGCATTCCTGGATGCTGACAATGTCAAGTTCTTTCCTAATATCCTCATTTTTAATATGATATTGCCATTGATGCCATCTGTTCACGCCTCTAATCTTTCTCAGGACTCTCATATCTGCGGTCTCTAGTCTTTGGTCAAGTGTTTTACTTCTGACCCAGCTCTCAGATCCATAAGTTAAAATTGGTTTGAACACAGTCTTGTATACAGCTAATTTAGTGTTCCGACTAATTTCTTTCTTATTCCATATGAATTTATTCAATTGACTTCCCACGATACCAGCTTTGCTGATTCTGTTGTCTATTTCTATATTTAGTTTACCATCTTCAGTAAAAATTGTGCCTAAGTAGCTGAAATGTTTTACTTGTTCCACCGGTTCTCCATTCACAACACAGTTGACATTTTCAATGATTCTGCCTATTTTCATTGTCTTTGTCTTTTTATTGCTGACCTTCATACCATATCTATTACAACAGCTATTCAATTTAGTCAGAGAATCTTGCAGACTTGTAGCGGATTTATTTAGAAGTATAACATCATCCGCATAAAGCAAAGAGCTGACATTAACATCTCCAATTTTGATATCAGGTTTAATACCACATTCCTTCATAATGTGATCCATATAGATAATGAATAACAGAGGGGATAATGTACATCCTTGTCTCACACCAGATTTAACATTAATCCATCTTCCTGTACTTCCTTCAATTCTAACTGCTGACTCACAACTCAAATAAAGACTAAGTATTGCTTGATATAATGCCCCATTGACACCATATAACTGCAGCGTATTGAATAGCTTCTCTCTTGGCACCTTGTCATATGCCTTTTCCAAATCGACAAAACTTAAATACAGATCTTTGTTATATTCCCATGCTTTCTCGACTATTTGTCGTAAAGTGAAGATCTGATCCTGACAGCCTCTATTTGGCCTGAATCCAGCTTGTTCTTCACCAAGCTTTTCTTCCACAATTCTTCTCAACCGTTTCTCAAGTATACTTGCATAGATCTTGCCAGGAACACTCAGTAGGGAAATACCTCTGTAATTCTCACATTCAGTTTTATTTCCCTTTTTATATATGGGTACTATGAGAGCTCTACTCCAATCATCGGGAATTCGTCCCTCTGTCCAGGCTTTCTGAACTATGCAGTGCAGCCACTGTAAGACTCTTATACCACCATACTTCAGCATTTCTGGTCGAATATCATCTACTCCTGCTGCCTTTCCACATTTCAAGCCTTTGATGGCTTTTTCTACTTCAAGTATGGATATGTATTCCTGACTGCATGCCTGGTCAGTGTTTTTTATCACTGTGCTGTCATCACTACTTGTTTCATTTAGCAGTTTTTCAAAGTAATTACTCCATACTTCAAGGATATCTTTTTCTCCTGTTTTCATTTCACCTCTATCATCTCTAATTCCTTTTACAGCACTCTTTCCTCCATTCTTAAGCTTCTTCAACAACCTCCAGAATATTTTGCCACCTTCTTGATATTTATTTTCTATATTCTTGCCAAAGTCCTCCCATGACTTTTGTTTAGCTAGTTTTACACACTGTTTAGCTTTCTTACATTTGTCTCTGTATTCTGTAAGAGTAAAAGCTGACTTATTTGCCAGGAACTTTTGATATGCTTTCTTCTTTTCCTTCACTGCCTCTTTAACTTCCTGTGTCCACCAGGGAGTTCTTATTTTTTTATCCTTGCACACAACCTCACCACATGCCTCTCTGGCAGAATCAATCAATGTTTCCTTCAGAGTTTGCCACTGAATCTCCAAGGCTTGATTCCTGTTCTCAAACTCTTTCATTTTCTTTTCAATAATATTTCTGTATTTTAGTCTACAGTTCACATCTGAGAGCTGCTCAACTTTTATTCGCTTTAAAACTTTCTTACATGTTATTCTTTTCAATATGAAATTCAATTTTATCCTGCTGAAGACTAAATAGTGATCACTTCCAATTTCAAATCCTCTGTACACTCTGGTGTCCTGCACCAGGGAGAAAACATCACTATCAACAATAACATAGTCAATGAGACTTTTCTTATTCCTAGCCTCTTCTCTCCATGTGAATTTGTGCACATTTTTATGTTGGAACATGGTGTTAGTAATAACCAGTCCATGTCCTGAGCAGAAATCCAACAGATATTTGCCATTATTATTAGCTTTGCTCTTTTCTCCAAATTTTCCCAAAATATTTTTGTATGTCTCACAATCATTTCCTACTCTACTATTTAGATCCCCAACAAGGACCAACTTTTCCTTTTTCATTGTGTCAGTTGCTTTTTCTAAAGCCTCAAAAAATTCCTCCACTTCTACCTTAGTAAAACCTTCTGTGGGACCATAGGTACAAATAAGTCTCATTGTCCAGTTCCCCATTCTCATATTTGCCCACATTACTCTACTTGAGACTGACTGCCATTCAAGAAGGTTAGCCTCGTATTTTGTGTTGAATACTATGGCTACTCCTTCTTTTCCTTGATGGTCATTGCCTGAATATAACATTTTGTATTTATTGCTCAGAAAGATCTCACCAGTTTTGGTCTTTTTTGTTTCAGTCACCCCTATTATGTCGATCTGGTACTTATCTAATTCCTCAGCTAGCTCCATTTCTTTGCCATTCAGGCTTCTTACATTGATAGTACCGATCTTTAACTCTGGTGATGTTGAGTTGGGGTTTGTTTTCAGATTTGTTCCAGTAGCTGACTTTTCGCTGTTCGCCCTGGTTCCCTGGCGAAAACAACGGGGGCCTTGTTTAACCGGGCGACGCCCCAGCCGGCATGAAATTTTGTCATGTTGTACCATCATTTTTTATTTTGGTTTAACCAATAAGAATACAATTTGGTCGGCTAAATCCCAAATTGCCAGCCCATCCTCGTTCGTTCAGTATCAAAGTAGATACCCAACAGGGTGCACCACGAGAAGGTGAGGATTGGACATTAGGTCAGAAGCCCTGGTCGGTTCTCCGCATTCCTTTAAAGGCTATGTGGAGGTCTCCTCTCAGTTAAACAGCTTTGACCCTTAAGCACCCCGTCTCATTTTTTTAATATGTGAATTTCTCCTACAAATGGTCGTAAACTTATTACACAAGTACAATGGATAGCTAAGGCTTACACTTGAATAAAGGATGAAACTAAGAATATAATTTCTTGGCATCTTTAATTTACAATATAACCAAGTGAAAAAACGTTCAACATGTATCTCTAATCCAGAGTATTTTAGTAATAAAGTGGGACACCTTTTGACTATTTGTACATGGAAGTATGACTTCTGCATTACTTCAACCTTGTGAATGTAAAGGAATCACTTCTGGGTCTGGCTCCTGCTGATGACACCTTAATAAAGGTTGAAACTTGTCTGGATAGTGGTCCTTCCCATGATGCATATTCCCATTTATCATAATGCAACTCCTCATTATACATGTTCATAAGGATATGTGTGTTGCATTATGGTATATTAAGGCAAATGATGTGAAGTCATTAGCCTCTATATACAAGTAGCCCAATCGTGAAGTTATTTCATATACAAACTTTGTTTGCTTATACTTGGATAAAGGAAGAAACCAAGAATATAATTTCTTGGCATCATTAATTTATGGATAACTAAGGATTATATACTCCAGAAACCTTGCTCTTTTAGGCCAAACATGGAACTTTTTTTTTTTTTTTTTTTTTTTTCAGGCTAGCAATACAATTCATATACCACCTAACCTAAATTTGATCCTTTGAAATTAAATACACATCTCTAGTGAATCATTTTACAGATGCTGCAATTGTCAAATTTAAACACCAGATTAACTGTCTTTATTGTATACTAAAGAACGAATATGTTCACAATTAATTAAAACACACGTGACTCAATGTAATTATATATTATCTCACTATGTAATCTCATCTCCTATATAAGTATGAGACCAGATAACATCAATTGAAAAGTCCTTATAATGGTTCCTCGTTCTGAACAGAATCCAACATTTTATTCAACCAAAATACAAATGTCACAGTGTTCTTATGAATGTGCTATGGCACTTTATTTCAAGCTTTTTTTATTTCCAAGGGACAAATGGCATATACGTTCATTATAAAGATTTCAAGTTAAGTGATATTAATTTAACACATTCACATGGGACAGGATGTGTCAAATTGTTATGTGTGCTTCCTAGAGAAACGGAGTTTAGATTAGAAGGGAAAAGATTTTTTGCTTTTCGGTTAAATAATTCACTGATAATTAAGATAAATTTTGTTTGCATTTTTAAATTTATAAAGAGAAGTAGGTAATTACATTTTAATCTACATTAATCAGATATGAATATAAATAGATTTGTTACAATCAAATCAATATCCATTCATTTTACACCAATTATGGACTCTACAACTGTGTTATAAATAATTATTTTAATTTCCCGACATTTCAGTCTTCATATTAAGGTCGAAAACAGGTGTTTGATGGCAAATGGCTGGAAATAGCCCAAGAGGAAGACAAAGGTGTAGGTGGATTGAATTCAGCCAGAAGTGCCTTAGAAGCATGAAATGTTAGATATGATAATATTGGAGTGCTCGCAAGTAACATTGATTTGGATTAAAATTGTTGATAGAGATTATTAATAATAATGTAAACTTAATCATGTAGTGCTGTGATAGTAGCCTGAACCCCCCCCCCCCCCCCTTGAGGGTACATATTGGGAAATTGCTGATGTTATATGTAAACTCAAAATAAGAAACATTACCTTTGAGATATTTTCTATACCATGAAAACAGTTCACAAATATTAGTTTTACATGAAAATTCTACTGAAAAAAGTTGAAATTGTGTCATATATATTGCTGAATGTGTAAAAATGTGTAAATTCAAGTGAGCTATTGCCAGATGACATGTGAAACATAGCAAGGCACATACTAAACAAATGTAACATATAATTCATGCAATACATTTTATAGAAAAATTCAATTTTTCTGTTTCTTACCCCCTCTTACTTTGTTCAGACCATAATAATATTTTATATAATTACTAATGTCAGACATAATTATTTGCAAAAGATGTGAAGGAGAACTAAAATTAACTGGAATTTTTATTATATACAATAGTGTGCACTAGGCAGGGCAGTCTGCAATTCACTAGTGGAATAGTAGTGAATTCTGCACAATAATTCATTCTAAATTTGCCTTGAGTTACTTCCCTTGATCTGCTCTATTTTTCTCTCTTTGTTGCTATAACTTACAAAATTATAGCAATAATGAATAATCGAGTCTTTAAGCGGTCTTTAAGCAATATGAATTAGATTTATAATTTGTCAAATCAAGAAGTTCAAAATAATGACAGAAACTGGACTGGATCTTTGAATTCTCATTTATTTTACTGAAATAAAACTAAATAATTAATTATTAGGAGATAAAGGAATAGTTTGGCCCTTATAAATATTCAAAACTTAAAATAGAGTCTATCCCTTTACTGCCAACAGTCATTTAACTACAATGCCTGAAATCCTGTAATGAAGTGCATCACCCACAAAAGCTTCTGGGATAGTTAAAAGTACTTCGAGATAGAACCGAGAAGGAAGAAGAAATCATTATTCTAAGAGGCCTACCAGGAGCTGATGTAGGGGAGGACAAAAAGTTCTAACTTAATTCACTGAATATCAATCAAGACTTATCAAAATATCCAATTAGTATTGCACATATCAGTTTGATATTCTGATAAGTTTTGAGAAATACTTTTCTTTTCCATTTTTAAATTACTAACTTTACTGAAATTAAAATCAACTTAGGAATTGATTTGATGCATTTTAGTATATAAAAATCTGCTGGAATATCAAGATGGTAGCAAGACATTTTTAATCACTCAGTGTAATATCAAGTGATAAAAACCATCTACTACCTAAAGGCTTTCACAAACAGATATAGCATAATATGATTCAAACCTTTAACTGTTGGCAGAAAAATAAAATGTTATCTCTCAGTCCTCTAGACTGGAAAATAGATGGTAGCAAGGCATTTTTAATCACTCAGTGTAATATCAAGTGATAAAAACCATCTACTACCTAAAGGCTTTCACAAACAGATATAGCATAATATGATTCAAACCTTTAACTGTTGGCAGAAAAATAAAATGTTATCTCTCAGTCCTCTAGACTGGAAAATAGTGGAACAATTAATATAATAGAAGAATTCATATATTTAATCATCTGTTTAATCTTACAAAAGAAATTACCTTGGATCAGTAGTATTTAGAGGGTCATTTAATGGTGGCGGAGCTGTATCTGCCATTTCTTTTTGAAGTGTAGCTCTCCAGCAACATTTGTCCTGGAAGATATATATATATATATTGTTAATTTGTGAGGATTCAGCATTATAGCTATAATATTCTTTATATCATAGTAGAAATGTAAATTCAAGGAAGCCTGTGATATGCTTATCAACAAACCAAACCTCAACAAAAATGATGGTGCACCTATGATTCACATAGCAAATTTTCTTCTTCTTTTAACCCTTTTTATGGCCACTTCTGGCTATAGGTTTCTCCCAATTCTCTCCATCTGTTTCTATCCTAAGCTTGTTGGTGCCAAAGCGTTCCAATTGTTTTCCTTATATCATCTGACTATCTTTCAGGTCTAGTTGATCTCTTATCTTCATATGGCCACCACTCCAGTACAACTTTTGTCCATCTATTGTCCTTTTGCAATATGTTCTTCCCATTTCCATTTCTTTCGAAGTATGTTTTCTCCAATATCTAAACATTTTGTTTTAGCTCTTATTTCTTCATTTCTGATTTTATCCCTGAGTCTTATGTTTAGCAGACATCTTTCCATTCTTCTTTTTGTTTTATCTATTATTTCCTTTTTGATTGGCCAGGTTTCTGCTCCATATGTCATAACAGGCAATACACATTAGTTGAACAGTCTTGCTCTGTTCTCAGGTTTTATTTTGCTTTTTAAAAATCTCTTCAATTTTCCAAAAGCTTACCACCCCATTCCTATTCTTCTTTTCACTTTTTCCATGACTCCTTGTTTTTTCGTTGCTAAAAATTTTTCTAAGTATATACATACTCATCTACTGTTCAATTTCTTTGTTGTTTACCTTAATAATGTTGTGTCTTTAATTGTATCCTATGTGATACAACTCTCTCAGCTTTCACCAGTATTTCTATTTTCCCTCTTACCATTCTGTGATCAGAAGTGATGCCAACATGATTTAAAACACTAACATCCCTGAAAATATAAGTGCTTGAAGATGGTATGAAATCTATTTCATTTTTTGTTGTCCCATTCGGGCTCAGCCAAGTCCATCTTCTGTTGGTTCTCTTCTTGAAGAAGTTATTCATAGCTTTGAAGTTAGCCAGTTACAAGAAGTTGATCACCATGTCTCCCTTTTCATTTTGAAAGCCTGATCCATATTTCCCTACAAGTTTCATCCCTCTTCCAATTTTGAATTAAAATCTCTCATGACTATTGTATATTGACAATTATCTTCATCTATTGCTTTTTTTGACATCTTCATAAAATATTTCCATTTCCTCATAACTTTCGCTTGTTGGGCTATAAACCTGTGTTATTTTGTGTATATTCTGTCATTAATTTTTAATTTGACAAAAGCTACTCTATCAGATAAACCTTTATAGGTGGATATTCTATTTGAAATTCATTTGTTTACAAGAACACCATTTGATCTTGAATCTTCTGGTCCTTTCTAGTAAAGTGTATTGCCTGAATGTGGTGTGGCAGTTTTCCTCTTTTCTTTTAACTTCTGATAGTCCAATAGTGTCCGATTTTATCTTGTTCAGTTCATTTTCAAGTTCTTCTATTCTATTCTGAGTTCCCAGTGTTCTTACATTATATGTTATTAAAATAAGAGAGCAGTATTTCCTTTTATGGTATTTTGACTCCAAAGGTTTAAGGTAGCATCTTTGGAGGTGCTACCTTAAACCTCCAAGGGTGGTTTAAGGTAGACTGCAACTATCATATTGTAGAAAAGAAGTAGTCAGATTCGGTCTTCTTTGTAGCATTTGGGAGATTGATGGGCTAATTTTCCAAGCTGACCAAACGTTTTGGGTAATATATAACAATATACATATATAATATAACAGATGTATATTACATGAGGTAAGGCATAGTCCAGCATCGGGTACCTCGGGGTTTGCCACTCTCCCATACTCACTAAAGTGAGCCCTTGAGGATCAGATAGCAAATACTGGAAGAAAAGAAATTGAATTGGATGACAACACAATAACGTTCAGACAGCACTCTTAGAAATTTAAAGTAAAAGGTCCACAGGAAATGAACAACTGCTGATGTAGTTTTATTAATATAATTATGGCTTTTTATTTTAATTTTTCATTATTACTATTATTTTTAATTTATTTATTTTTCACCAGAGGTCAGGTATCAGTTTATTTTCCACCTATGGTCAGCGATTAACCAAACAGTTATTCTCAGTTCATTGTAGTATGGATTCTTGAGCATAACCTTTATATAAGGGTTTTATTTTAATTTAATTAAAGTTCTTAAACATGGTAGTGTGTCTGCATAATGATTGATGATCACTGTGTAATCCGGAAAGAAAGGTGCTAACAACCCACTCCAAATAAAACCAAGGTCACTGATTTCCACTTAAATTACTGCCAGCATAACAATGCTGTTTCTAAAATGAATTTCAGTAGTAAAGTGAAATACAGAAGAGTCCAAAGTATTTAAGTGTGACTAGAAACAAATCCTTGATCTTCAAACATTTAATAAGACTGATGGTTTTGTAAAAACTAGCAGGCTCTTCATGGGATGCAGACCAGTACTAAGCACAAGAGTTTGGGCATTGTATTCAGCAGCAAAATACTGTCCCAATGGGTTTAACAGTGTTCATAGCTTGATAGTTAGCATTCCCCTCAACAAGCCATGAAATTACAGAGGGGGAAAGGGCTTTAAGCAAACCTGTGGAATAAAATTACCGAGAACAGTGACTTGTTCCTACGTTAAGACATTTTCAACACAACTACTAAGAATTAAATCTAGACAACTTACTGAAGAAATGCTGTACAACTGTCATACAAGGCCTTTGATAACAACTCAGTCTGGAAACTGTACTAGCAAGAACACACCTATTCATGATCCAACCAACAGGAACAATGAAAATTAATAATATAAATCAACTTGGTTGGGGGTAGCAATTCTGGTTAACTGTAGATAATTAACCAGAACAAGACATGGGAGATGCAAACATATGCTCCACAAGTGAAAATGGACGGACTCTACATACTGCAACTGTGGCCATTTAGCCCACACCATTAAATGTGTTGTTAGTGACTACCCAATATTCTCCATACTGAAACTCATTTGGACTTGTAATTTAATGTTTTGATACCTCCATGATGCAATTAGAAGAATGATGATATATTGCACCCTTCAAATGGAAAAGGCCTAAGTTCGATTCTCATCATGACAGGAGGAATCTAATGTAGGTTTTTTCAAGTGAAGGTGAGTTAGTCAATTTCGTACGGATGTAGCAGGTTTTTTTTCCTCCTGCATACAGACAAATTAGCCTTCAGAACACATGTAATTTACAGAGAAAAAATACTAGTGGTGGTGGGCAGCAGATGGCATTGGTGTAGATGATGATGGTAGTGGCAGTTTGGTGGACTGCATGGTGAACACACAAGAGTAGTAGAGCAGGTGCCCTCCCTCAATGAGTCTTTGGACTCCTTGCAGGCGTCACAAAATAATAATAATAATAATAATAATAATAATAATGTAATTTTAGTGTAAACCTGAAGTTTTAATGTGGATTTAGAATCAGTTAAACTGTGATGCGCACTTTTTTAAAAATATTCGTTTTATGAATAATTTTACCCATTTCTTCTTCTATTGCTTTTGCTTTCTCTATTGTTGTTTATGTACACTACTTGCTACATAAACAGTGTACTGAAGAGTTATCATCCATATGTTTTCACCTTTATTGCAATTTCATACAGAGAATCAACTTGAAAATATTGAAATTTAAAATACTGGCTAGTAAGCATTTGTGGAAACTGTTGTGATTCATTTCAATCTGCACAAATATATCAATCCAACATACAGATTAACTTGAAATGTTAAACCTAAAATGTTTAACTATCGCTCTCTCTGTGTTCAACAAACACACAGAGAGAGAGAGAGAGAGAGTTAAAATGTCGGTTTCTTATTCACTATGCAATGAAAGTTGCGTAACAGAGTAAAATTGGCTGCTTGGCATAGTTCACATTATCCCTCAGATGTTAAGCACATTCCATGATCGTTCTCAGGTAGTCTTGAAGTACAGATGCACAAAACTTTAAGAGGTTGTCAGATAGTTGTTTATGATGGGATGACTATTGTGTAGCAATGACTTTGAAAAGTTGTTCTTGTTTTGAATGGACTTCTTATACTGAATATAGAGATTTAAGATTTCTAAATCATCAGGAATCCCCAACCAAGTTGATGTATAATTAGTCTTGATGTTCCTATTTTCAAAGGTAGAACATTCAATATAGTCAAAAGTAGGCAAAATTGGATGTTCCTGCAATAAAATTTATTAGATACCCAGATAAGAAAGCAAAATCTTCAATGGGAAACCAGATAAGAGACGTTATTTTTGTGACTGGTTATGTTGCATTTCTATAAAGCTTTGATGATATTTTTCTAAGGTAGCTTTTAGATACAGAGTGGTGTAATTTTTGAAAATTCAAAATACTGTCCTTCAAAATTATAAAAGAATAGTCAAATTTGACTTTATTTACTTCTTTCTTAACATACTCTTAGTAAAATTATGGATCTTATCAATGAACGATTGCAAATCATATAATCATTCCACCCAAACTGCATACCCACAAGCAAAAATTTATAAACAAATAGAAGACACATCCATGGTTCCCCTTTTCCCATAATTTCTTCACTTAGTGGATGAACTTTGTATGGTTGCTCTATAAGTATTTGTCATGTAAGTCAAATGACTTACATGAAATTGTGTTTTAAGCTTAATAAAATGTCGTCCAACTACCGGAATATGCCTTATGAACAGATACATGTCAGCCAATTCATGACCACCCAAACCAAAAATATAGTATCATCAAAACCATTTCTAACAGACTCAAGTTAAGATCTGATAAACTAAAAATCATCATAGTCAAATTCCTGATATGTACCTTATAATAATACTACATGAAAAGCTTACATCATTACTAACTTCCAAACTACAATTTTCTCTCAAATCAATCTTTTACCTGTCAAGACTCCAACATTATCAGATCTTATATTTCTATCTTCTAAGACACTTTTTACCATATCATTCCACCCATATCTTGGTCTTCTGGATCTTTTTTTCCTGCCAACTTGGCAGAGAACACTTGTTTTGTTAATCTTTCCTCTCCCATTCTATTTAAGTGACCATACCACCTGAGATTAGCTCTGCTAATGCATTCCTGGATGCTGACAATGTCAAGTTCTTTCCTAATATCTTCATTTTTAATATGATATTTCCATTTATGCCATCTGTTCATGCCCCTAATCTTTCTCAGGACTCTTATCTGTGGTGTCTAGTCTTTGGTCAAGTGTTTTACTTCTGACCCAGCTCTCAGATCCATAAGTTAAAATTGGTTTCAACACTGTCTTGTAAACAGCTAATTTAGTGTTTTGAAAATTTCTCTCTTATTCCATATAAATTTATTCAGTTGACTTCCTACCATACCAGCTTTGTTGATTCTGCTGTTTATTTCCATATTCCATTTTCACTAAAAATCATACGAAAGTAGCTGAAATGTTTTACTTGTTCTAAAGGTTCTCCATTCACAATGCAGTTGATATATTCGATTCTTCTGCCTATTTTCATTGTCTTTGTCTTGTTATTGCTGACCTTCATACCATATCTATTAGCTACTCAATTTAGTCAGGGAATCTTGCAGACTTATAGAGGATTTATTTAGAGGTATAACATCATCTGCATAAAGCAAAGAGCTGAGATTAACAACTCCAATTTTGATTATCAGGTTTAATATCACTTTCCTTCATAATGTGATCCATATAGATAATGAATAACAGAGGAGATAATGTACATCTTTGTCTGACACTAGATTTAACATTAAACCATCTTCCTGTACTTCCTTCAATTCTAACTGCTGACTTACAACTCAAATAAAGACTTAAGTATTGCTTGATATAATGCCCCACTGACACCATACAACTGTAATGTTTTGAATAGCTTCTTTCTTGGCACCTTGTCATATGCCTTTTCCAGATCTACAAAACGTAAATACAGATCTTTGTTATATTCCCATGATTTCTCAACTATTTGTTGTAAAGTGAAAATCTGATCCTGACAGCCTCTATTTGACCTGAATCCAGGTTGTTTTTCACCAAGCTTCTCTTCCACAATCCTTCGCAACTGTTTCTCAAGTATACTTGCATAAATCTTACCAGGAACATTCAGTAGAGAAATACCTCGATAATTCTCAAATTGTTTTATTTCCCTTTTTATATATGGATACTATGAGGGCTGTACTCCAATCATCTAGAATTCGTCCCTCTTTCCAGGTCTTCTGAACTATGCAGTGAAGCCACTGTAAGACTTTTATAGCTGATGTATATATAGAGATGTATAATGCTATGCATTATGGGAAGGGCTACTACCAATACCAGTTTTGACCTTTATTGAGGTCTCATCACAATGGGAACCAGATCCAGAAGTGATACTAAGGTTGAAGTAATGCAGAAGTCATATTTCCATATTTCAATCTTTAATTTATATTATAACCAAGTGAAAAAACTTTCAACATCTATCCCGAATCCACAGTATTTTAGTAATAAGGTGGGATCAATGGGAAGAAGACCGTATTTAGTAATACGGGCTTGTCTCATCAGTGGGAACAAGACCGTCTGGGTCTGGTTCCCACTGATGAGACCTGAATAAAGGTCACTACCAGAATGGGTAGTGGCCCTTTCCATAATGTATAACATCATACATATCCCATAATGCAAAGCACATACCCATAAGGGTATGTGCTTTGCATTATGGAATACTAAGGCAACATGTGAAGTCATTAGTCTCTATATACAAGTAGCCGTAGCCCAGTCATGAAGTGCTTTCACGGGTAAATGTTGTTTACTTACACTTGAATAAAGGATGAAACAAAGAATATAATTTCTTGACATCTTTAATTCATAAACTTTTAATGGGATTTCTTATTTTGGAGGATAGAATTGCCTCTAACTTTGAGTCCAACATAAAGTTGTAAATTTTCTCTACCAGAATAAGTTTACATTTCCTTTGTTGTGTCAATCAGTGCTTTCTCCAGATTCTGTCACTCAGTCACCAAGTTTTGGTTCTTGTATTCAACCTTCATTTTTCCCCCAATGATGTTTGTCTATTTTAGTTTGCAGTGCACAAATGAAAATTGAATGACTGATTCTTTTTAAAGTTTTGTGTATATTTTTCTTTTCAACATGATACTCATTTTGATTCTACTCAAAGCTAAAAGGCGAGTATTCCTTATCTCAAATCTCCTATATATTCTTATAGCCAGATACTAGCCTAAGATGTCCCTATTAACAATAACAATCTATAAGACTTTTGTTATTTCTTGCATGTTCTCTCCATGTGAATTATTAATTACTGCTCAGGAACTCCATGGAGTTCCAGAGCAGTAATTAATCGTGGGAGGTCCATGTCAGAAATCAAAGCCCTATCACACCATTCCCTAAACTTGTTCAACATTCGTGCTTTCACCATCCTATTAGGCAATGCATTCCATGGTCTAACCAGCCTCCATGCAAAAAAGCCACTTCTCATCCTCTTCACCACCTCCATTTATGCTGGAGCATGTTAATAATGAGTAAACCATATCCTGAACAGAAATCAAACAAATATTTACCATTAGTATTAGATATGCTGTTTTTTGCGAATTTTTTTTTGCTATAACTTGGATTTATTTCCAATGCTAAGTACTGAGGTCACCAACAAGAAATAACTCTTCCTTTGTCAGTTGCACTTGATAATGCCTCATGAAATTCTACTCCTTCTGTAGGATCATAGGCACAAATAAGTCTGTTCAAATTTTCCATTTTGAGTTTGAATGCTACTTGAAACTCCCTGCCATTGAAAATGTTTATCTTTTTTAATGGCAGTAATGACAGAATAAGTTTTAAGAAAAATTACAAGTTTTAAAACATGACTCAGTTATATAATTATAAAATACTTGCATTTTTTCAGTGTTATATTTTTATAGAACAGCCATATTCACTTAAATATTTAGATATTTTCGTGTACTATCTTACGGGTTTTGAATGGGAAAGTGATGATGTTTCTTCCTCCAAAGGATTCACTTTAGGTTGTTCATACAAAATTCTGTTTTCAGCCAAGACAGATTGAGCAACATCTTTCACATTTTCTTCCATGTCTTTATGTTGAATTTCAGATAACAATTTGGCTTCATATGATTCAGTTATATCCTTAACTAAATAATGGCTCATATTTGGATTACTGAAATTATAGCAATATTAATGCAATTATTGAGTCATAACTTTAGTTAGTTACTATTATAAAAGGTATGAAATAATAAATAAAAAAATGGAATATGAAAATAACTATAAAAGCTCATTTAAAACAGGCTGCAACTTGCAATTAAAACATGTAAATTATTCTAAACTTCTACCAAATAAATTAATCCAAATTGCAAATTCAAATATCCCATTATCTAACTAACTTAAAACCATTTTATCACAACATTCCTTACTGATTAAAAACAATTTAAATGCTAAGAAAATTTTCAAGATAAATGCTTTACACAATATTCCAACACTAAATAATCTGGCAAGATTTCAAGGAAGAGAATATCATCCATATTTATTAAACAATATACAAACATTTAATTAGAGGGGGCATAAAATTATTTTAAGTTCATGGGATATATGTGAGTCATTCAAAAGATTAAATGCAGATAACAGACAAAAGTTCACAAACAGAAATTATTATTATTGAAATATTGTTCAAGCAAATATGATTGCAAAAATATTTATTTTGAATTCCCAAATTTAAATATCTGATTTTAAGTCAGTCTCCAAAAGTTAGATAGGGCTAAATGGCCTCGCCTACTCCCGTATACGGGAATAAAAAGGCGTTAGCTGATTTTTTTTTTCTGAAGTTTTTTTACACAGCATATAAAACTCAAGATTATAGCTCAGTATTACTGGGATATATGGCCCGGAAGAAGAAGAAAAAAAAAAATGCTTTCTGGGTGCATGTGTGTGTTATGAAACAAAGACTATACACACATGTATATGTCGCCATACTCATTCTACAGACCTATGAACCTGTGATACCTTGGGCAACCCAATTTTGTGTTCATGAAGGTGTCACATTTCTAGTGCGCGTACACACACACACACCTTATGGAGCCATTTCCATCTTTGAACATAAATATATGTATGTATATACAAATATAATGCAATATGTGTGTATTTTTTTTCCCCATCTGTCCACATGGGATGTGGTAGAAACCTATAGCACATAAGTGCCACATGCAGGGTATTGATGAAGAGGGAAGGAACCTATTATATTTTGCTTGAAAACCCATAGGGCATAGTTGTTAGGTAACGCTTTATGAGGAAAGCTGTTCCAGAGAACAGAGGCATTGGGAACAACATTTGGTGAGTTTGCAGTTGTAAAGGGATGTTGGGCAGCTGTTGCTAGTATTTTAACAGGTCCTCTAGAAAAGTCACTAGCTGAAACAGACAATCTGTGAGATAGTGGTTGAAGTGAATAGTGAGAGATCACTTATTAGCCAAATCACTCACCCCACCAAAGCATTAAGAATTTTTAGGGTGGATTTTGGTGCACCACCACAGGAGTGGTGGTGTTAAAAATATTCTAAGATTGAGCAGATTTGCGATTCATACATGGTTATTAGCTAGCTGAGCAAAACGTTGTGGCCTGAGAAAAGGCAGCTAGATTTTCAGAGGCTGAAGAAGTGATGTGTTTATGCCAGAAAAGCCCCAGAGGTAAATACTCCAAGAAGAGATTTGATGCTGTTTGGTAACTTGTGTATTACTGAAGGTAAGGGAAGATGACGTATGAGTCATCCTTTTATGCATGAAAGAAGGTGTCTCAGTTATCCTTGCTCCACTGAAGAAAGGTATGGATCAAGTTTTTAAGGCAGTGGTTGTACAAGATCTTGAAGCCTAAGATGTTTGTACACTATAGGGTTTGTAGAGAATAAGTGGGAGGAATGGAATGTGCTACATCAGCAAACTACGGACAGGATTATTATTCAGTGAAGTAAGATGTGAAGCTCAAAGCCATCCACCATGACATACAGTGTTTGCCCAAGGAGAAAATAGGTTATACAATTACACTGAGTGTAAGGAAGATCAAGGGATGGCAATTTACTGAGAAAACTTCAATGACAGACAATCAAATGCTCTGAAAATGTCATGAACAATAGCATAGGTTTCTCTAAATCTCTCCATGCCCAAAGATATCCAAGATAATCTAAACACCTCTGGAAAAACCTAACCTGTAAGCCGAGATTTTTCATGGCTCTAGAATGCATGCTGTTGTCCTTGATTAAAGAAGTTGAATGTTGCTGGCTTTTTTTTTCCCATTAGTCTGGAAAGACTGACTGACAGAAGGGCAATGGATAGGAAGCTTTATGACAAACCAGTATCTCCTGTTTTTAAGAGGGAAGAGGCGATTTTCAGAATTTAAAGTTGGATAAATACAATGGATGAGCATTACTGAATTGAGAAAGGAAACTAGCCTATAGGAGGTCAAAACAGAGAATTGTGAAAGGGGGAAAATTCAGTAGCCTGCTGATAATGTGAAGTTGAGAAATATGATGGATTGATTCTATGCAGTATTTCTTTAAGACTGGTACAGTGAGAATGGTTGTCAGTATAATTTTGTAAATGGATAGAGCCTCTGCAGCTCAATTAGCATAGATGAAGCCCTTTAATCATCAAGACCTGGATTGATTCCTGTCCATGATATAACAAACCTTTATCTGGTCTCTTTCAAGTAAATGTGAGTTAGCCAGTCTCATACAGAAGGAGAGCGTTTTTCCATCCCTCAGAACAGAGAAACTGGCCAGGAAAAACACACGCAATTGACAGACAAAAAAATACATTATAACCGATAGCTTCATGTTGGTTTCATAAGATGGTGCTGTACTATCCATATAGGACTCGTGGCTGCCAGTACAATTTAGCACTTCAAACTGAAGGGTTGAAAAGACCTTATACTAAGTAGTAGCAGCAGATTATATACAACAATGAACAAGAAGTTGAAGTTCAGAAAAAATATGCAAAAGTGTTTTTCCTGAACTTCAACTGCAATAATCAGAGTGCAAACAAGTAGGCACAAGGAAATTATTACCTTTGTACAAGGCTTACACATTTAAATTGCTGTAAATCTGGATTACTGTAAATAGTAATCCAGATGACTAGTCACCTGAATTTCACAGGTAAAGTGACCCGAGAGAATTTCATGTCAAAGAAATAATGGCTATAAGAACAGAATGAGGTATTTAAGTTACAGTTCAGGGAAAAGAAGGAATATGGCAACAATATGAAATATATGAGAGAATCACAGAGGAAAGAGAGATTTTTTGAAGAATGATAGCAAGGGAACTGTGTGTGTGTGTGTGTGTGTGTGTGTGAGAGAGAGAGAGAGAGAGAGAGAGAGAGAGAGAGGCCATCCCCTGGTTTGAAAAAAAATAAGTAAATAAATACCAGCAAAGAAGTGAGGAGTAGATTTTTCTTAGGGAAGTATGGTGACAAAATAGACTGAATTGGAAGCAGTGGCCAAAAGTGTCGATGTTCAATGAATTTTAAGATTAGGTCACCTAGCTAGTGCAACTATGGTGGAACACTCACTCCAAACTTATGGGATCATCAAAGGCTGAAAGGATAGTTAATCCTATCTAAATGAAGATCTGATGATAATAACAATGTTTTCTTTACAGGCAATGATTCTGAATAGTGTAGTGTTAAGATATTTAAATATCTTAACATGATTTTATTTATAGAAAATACTGTTTGTTTAGGTAAATGAATTTTAACTAAAAGATGTATAAAAATATCATTATGTTGATAGAATTATGTTAAAACAATATTTTACTATAAGAAGAATATAGCATCAGTGCTTGTAGTTTTGCTAATAGTGGTTGACTAGTGAGGTCATAAAGCCTAAGTCTAACCATGCCTCATAGATCAAGTTGTCGATGAAAACAGCAAGATGTACACAACTTTCAATGGCCTTGGAATTAAAAATACCTGTAGACATTTTTTATACTGAGTGCAATGAAATAATCATTAAGTGTAAAAGAAATTTCATTGTATCCAATGATCGGAAATAAACGTATCCAGTCTGCCATTACTGAAAATATTTCTCTTTACTAGTGATACCTGAATGTTGCAATTGAGAGAATACAGCATGTGCTCAACTGTAATATGAAAATGAACAGCTGATGCCCGTGAGAGAGAGAGAGAAACATTTTTATATGTGGAGAGACATAAAAAATGGAATAGATTGGAAGAATATAAGGGAGAGTTGGAAATAATTCCTTTTAAGAAATAAGGAAACATACATAAGGAATGAATGGCTGCTTTTTGTGGATTCCTTATATGTTTCTTGTGTGATTGTGCGCAGGAAAATTTGTTACTGCTGTTTCCCTTAGTGAACTTTTAAGGATTGATGAGGAATTTGTGTCTTGACTTCGCAGAGCAAGAGTGAAATGTTTTCTATTATGTTTGAGTCTCTGACTATAACGTGTTAACATCCCCTTGCAGATATTTTGTATTTAATGGCAGAGGACATGTGTGTGTGTGTGTGTGTGTGTGTGTGTGTGTGTGTGTGTGTGTGTGTGTGTGTGTGTGTGTGTATATATATATACTTTGTTAATAAAACATATTAAAAAAAAACTTAATTTTCATGTCTGCAGCATAGTGAAACACCAAATACACAGACCTGGGGAAAAAACCCGTAAAAGTTAGGGAAAAATAAATACATACAAATAGAACCTCTCTAAATAATTAACGGTAGTTTCTCATATATCTTTTTACTTAGGCTGCAGTTCTTCAATTTCGTATATTAATGATACTGTGAGTGGTTTAAGATGGAACATCCAGTTGTTTGCAGAAGCTGAACCGGGAAGGGAAGTAGTAAACAGGAGTGATACAGAGATTCTGCAAAGGGTTTTGGGAAAAAGGATAATGGCTTAGTATTAATGTATCTTATAAGTATCAAGTTTGAAAGTGGTGAAGATCTACTCCACCACTTCCAAAAACTCCCAAAAAACTCAGAAGCAAACAACCAAAAAGGTGACCAGTTTGAAATGCTGTATATGATGACTGAATGAAGGTTTCTGATTACAAAGCTCAGGCGACAAGCAGTAAAGAGGGAATATGATAGAACATAAGTCATTAAAGAGTTTTTCATGGAATTGATGCCAAAGTGATATTTCAATACATTGGAATGGAGAGAAAAAGGAGTCAACCCTGGAAATTGTGTAATGTGAATTGTATAATGAATTGATTCTTACTGATTTTTTAAATTTAATTCTTACCTTTCATAAGTGGCCTCTTGACTTGTATCACTATCATGATCCTTTTTCTGTACTAAGTATTCATTTGACTTTTGAGAAAGTTGGAATACAAAACTTTCAGGAATTAATTTATCTTGCTTATTCTCATCTTTATAAAATATATTATCTTTACCTTCATTTGTTGCATTTACTGACAGCTTAACAAATCCAATTTTATTTCTGTTATTACTGGATTCATCAGAAATTTGCATATTTTTCTCAGCAGGATGTAACCAAACTTCTACTGATGGAGGAGAATTACTTGGCTTAATATCTTTGATTCCTTTTGCACTCAATTTAAATTCATTAGGAATTTCTTCAACTTCATAGGTTTTCAGCTTCTGACCAACAACAATTAGTTCACTGCCATCCCAACCTTCGCATTCAGCCTCGTCCCATTTGGTTTTGATCAATGGTTTTCTCATATCAGTTGCTGATTCGTCATCAAATTCAGTCCCAGTTACGCGTTTCTTGTATGAGATATCAAGAGGAATATCTACCTTGGCATTTATCATGCCTATTTTAATTTCTTCATTACTATTCTTTTCTTCAGGAATATCTTTGGAGAGGAAATCATTTTCCATATTTGCTCCTCTAGAGGGTTTCTTCATTGTATTTTTCTGATAAAACAGGGCAAACATTTATTACACTTAATATAATATTAAATGGATTTATTAGTTAATAACTCTACATGCAACTGAAGTATGTTGAATTTTTAAAATTATGCACATGAACATCAATGCATTAATGCACCTTTTTTTTTTTTAATTTATAAAGAAATATCACAATTGTTGTCTTGTTTTATCTCCCCTTTGTATAATGCTATTTGATTTAATGATCATTACTCTTTCCCTTACCTTATTATATATGTTGGCCTCTGTCTGCTATCTTTAACCCTTATATATCTCTAAATCGTCTGCCTAACACTGAGTATATGATCTTACTGCTTACCTGACAATTTCTAAATTTTGGGTCCCCAGAAAATACCTATTCCCTGATCTCTATAAGTCATCCACATTCGCTCAGACAAATTTATTTTCTGCACAGCCCAGGCTTTAGGACAAAGTCAAACTCAGCCTAAGGATGGTTATAGAGTATCAGATGCTACTAATATAATTCGCTTGAAATCAGAAGCCTTAGGTTTTCCTTTTGTCTGCTTGAAGTCATGCCCCCTTTCCTTTCTTACTTAGGATATCCCTGTGCACGTATATGATCACCAGGTTCGCATTTTTTATGAAGGGTCTAGGTCAGTCAACAAAAGCAAGGGTCTAGGTCAGAAAAGCAAGCATGGAAGGTAACAAACAAATTTAATGAATTCATAATTAATTACAATACAAAGACAAAATTGATATTAATGCTAGGTTAAAACTTTTACGTTTCTCTCACTTTCTCATTCTTAGATAAACATGGATTTCTTAATCTCTACATCACTATTCCTTCAACTTATCAAATATTTAGTTTACAACTTAATAGGAGCCAGCTAGGTATTTGGCACATTATTAATCTCCCTCGAGTAGGTCATGACAGAATCTCCAGTAAGTTAATAGTTCTCAGAATTCATCTAACGGTATAGAGTCATTCATACATATAATAATTCTTCATGCTTATCCTTATCATAAATTTGAGATACACTTTCTTCCGTTTCTGTTAGTCAAGTTCTCTAAAGGGCTAGAATATGTAAAAGTACTTATCTACACTATCTTAGGTTCTTTCGGGATTTTCTCTGTCCTTCCTTACGAAGGACAGAGAAAATCTTAAGAGCTTACAAAGCTCTGGCTGCCTTGGTTCTGTTGCCACATGGAAATCACGTGCTCTCCCTTACTGACAGCCTGCGTTCAAAATTTGCCGTGCTCTGTGACAGTGTCATACTGGGATTTCTCGGAGATCAACTCTTAAAGATAAGAACTGAATCACGATGACCACTCAAAGCACATGGTGAGAATACAGGAACAAACAAAACGGAGGGGGGGGGGGTTCAATTCTGTGTTGCAGGTTTTATATGCTCCCAAAGAGCACTACATTTCCGAGTTTGATCTCTCCTTTCGCCCTTCCGATTCATCCCCGACTAGGTGACTTCACCTATCCTCATACGGAGCTTTCCAATTCTTGGAATGCATGCGTCTTGATGTTTTCTTAGAGGTAGCACCCACAGATGCTTACGCTGCTGTTGTAGTATTGGGCGACCTTTGCCCCTTCTTACCGAATTATTGGCATTCTTTCATGTGTAGAAATTCACTGATAATTACTCTCATGTGAGCCCTTTTTGCTGACTTACAGTTACATTAAAGTATAAACACACTAACTACAATGCAAACAGTTCTTATTCTAATTTGCCAGTTGTTATTTCTTTTAAGACATAGTTAAATTGTGTGCCAAATAATAAGTATGCTCATTTAATGGATATCTTCTGTTAGACTCTGGAAAGGTGACCTCATTTAGAGTGAGGTCACCTGTTTCAGATCTAACACAATGCATTATTTCTGCTCTAAAACTTTTATTTTCACAAAATAAAAAACAAGCATTGTGATATTTCTTTATAAATAAAAAGATGAATTTTTGCACTGAAAGACAATTCTAAATGAAACTATTGGTGAGCATCTTAAGTTATGTGAATTATAAAACTTCTTCTGACAAATCTATAATTTAGGATTAAATGGTAGCCACAAATTTTATTTCTTTCATAAAATAACATATTAAGCTTATTTCAAAAGGCCTGTGTAGCTCTCGGATATGCTGTTTGCATCCACAGCAATAGGTCACTTGAAGATAGATCATTCTAAGGTCAATTATGGTCACCAAATTGAACTTTTTCTAAGCTTTTCTTCAACCAGTTCCTGAATTAGTCAGCCTGGCATATAAAAACAGTTTTTTTTTTCCTTCCCATAAACTTGGGTTTTTAATTACACAACTCAAGAAAATCAACCATAGAACTTATACTATTTCAGACAATAATATAGTGTTGGGGATGACAAGGTGGTGGCAACTGTCTGTCATACTCTCCCCCACAAATTCCTATTAAAATCACTGATAGCCTTAGGCCAGCTATCTGATACAGTTGGGAGGAGTTTGGCTTCCTAGCAATCTTCAAAAGTTTTTTAAGTTAAGGCTAAATGGCCTTCCCTACTCCCCTTGGGGAATAAAAGGTATTAGCAAATGTATTTATTTGTAAGTTAATTTCACACTTGTTTTTTGAAAATGGCTTTCATTTAACCAGTTAACATACAAAGACGTGTGTGACACGTCTTTTGTTTATTGCACCAAAATTGATTTTGATGTATCACAGATGTTACGAAGTTTGCATCAATTTCAAACGAATTTCATACAAAGACGTCTGTGACACATCTTTTGTTTATTGCACCAAAATTGATTTTGATGTATCGCAGACGTTATGAAGTTCGTGTCAATTTCAAACGAATTTAGAGTTTAAAAATAATTTATATGTCAAAGGGTTAAGAATACTAAGTTCAACATGAAGTTTGTATTCTTGAATGGCAAAAAGAGTTCTCAAATAGCAGGAATAGAGAATTTTTCTGTCTAAGTATAGACATTAAACTGATTGCCACAAAGTGGCACATAGACATATCATGTGTTGTGAATGCTGCTGAAAGGCAAGTCATTTTTTCAAAATTTAGTTAATATTACTAGAATTTAAGTAAAACATATATTTGCTTAAAGTAGATATTTTTAGTATGATGCTGATGTGCAGTAGAACGATGCCAGCGCCAAGACATCCTTGTAGCTGACTTGAATTTGCATGATTTTGTTCAGTACAATATGTGTGAGATGTATTGGA
Source organism: Typopeltis vanoorti (assembly GCF_054136105.1). Lineage (NCBI taxonomy): Eukaryota > Metazoa > Arthropoda > Arachnida > Uropygi > Thelyphonidae > Typopeltis > Typopeltis vanoorti. Next base: position 114,604,575 of record NC_143551.1, on the reverse strand, counting down.
AAAGTTAAAACATTTGTGGAAGAACAGCGAGACTGGTGTGCAAGCATGCAGTAAATGTTTTGAGTGTGAATGCCAGCTGGATGGAAAGAATGAAGCACATGACAGAAGACAGTATTGACAATAGACTGGAAAATGTTAACATCGAAGATAATGTTCAACATATAGTGGTGGAAGGTTAAGAAAAAGAAGAGGCCCACAATAAGAAAACAGCACATTTATATGTAGGACAATGATGAAATTGAAAGATTGCAGAAACATCCAGAGATTAGTAGAGCTGAGAAGTGAAAAAGGAAGAAAGAGGGTAAGGAGAAAATTTTGTACAGAGATTCTATGATCAGAGGAGTACTTAATGAAAGCATGACAAAAGCTTGTTTTCTGGTGCAAAAATTAATATTAGTTGATGCTGTCAGGTTAAGGTAAGGTTAAAGAATTAATTGTTTTGGCTGGCACTTAATGACATGAGAGGTATAGTTTGAGGGAGGATGTGAAGGAATTATTGGAAGAAGCAAAATAGCAAGAGGGTGAAGATGGTAAATCTCCTACCACACTATGAGAGAGAGAGGTGAACCAAGGAGGAGAGGGCAATGTTAGCAAATGAATCTGCAGAAGAAATTATGTAATTTGTGGAACAATGGTATGTATTTGACAAAGAGATTATATAATGATGGCAGACAGCACTTAAATGGATTAGGTGATTTGGAGTTAAGTTAGGTGTCTAGAGAGCTTTGTTCACTGAGTGTGTAACATCAGGAAAACTAAAGTAATTAGGGTGGATGCAGATGATTGTGTGCACATGCACAGGCATCCATGAGGAAAGTGAGTATGAGAATGACAAAAAAAAAGTGCAGAATCTAGTCTCTTAAGCAACAATATGAAATGGGGGTAGTCACTGTCAGGATGTAAAGGTGGTTGACCAAAGAGGACAGTACAGTTTCTAATACTAATGCTATAAGTATCAGGAATAAGAGGGATGAGTTTTTGGCATTGGTTAGTGAAATCCTGCCAAATGTTATAGGCATTATTGAGGCTTGGCTAACAACAGATGTAGTTATGAAGATAGAATAGAATATGAAGGCATCTGTATTTTCAGAGAGGAGAGAGCAGATACAGCTATAGCATGGGGGGAAGGGGAACTGCTGATGACAGCAGATAAATAACAGCCCAAAAGAGGAGGAGGACTAGGCAGATGGTAGTTCCTTTGAGACAATCTGGTGTGAGACAGGCCAACGGAACAAAATATACAATGAGCTGCTGCTATAGGTTAGGGAGGGGTTTCTCAAACTATGTTCCGCAGAACACTAGTGTTCTGCAGAAGGTGAATAGGTGTTCCGCGAGAAGTTCTGAAATTTGTCATTTTAGTTTTCTAAGCATTTTTCATGAATAAATATTTTATAGTAGAAACATTCTGAGGAGAATAATATTCGTGAATATGTCGAAAAGCTCAGACACAGAATGCCTATTAACATCTGTGTATCGTTAATTTTCACACATCGAAACCTTTCAACATTCGGGTACCGCTGTTTACGACGGATCATAAAAATTGCCTGCAAGTGGATTATAACAATGAGTGGCATATTCTCTGTTCTCAAAACTGAAGGAAATGACATCTGTGTAGCAAATGTCAGTGACCAAGTGGCATATTTTTAAACATGAAAATATTCATGAATTATTGTTAATTTTCACACATTGAAATCTTTCAACAATCGGGAAAGAGAATACCGCCGTTTATTACCGATCATAAAAATTGCCTACAAGCTGATTACAACAATGGGCGGTGTGTTCTCAAAACTGAACGAAATAACATCTGTGTTGCAAATATCAGTGACCAATCAGCAAGGAAATATAAAGAAAATTTTTCCACTGAAATTGAAGGTCAAGGTAGTTTGTATCTGGTTTCTCAAATCTATTAATACTGAATACTTTCTTCGCAAGTTCGTATTGCAGTGTGTAAGTGCTTGTTCTGAAACCGGAGTGCCATGATTTTTTTTTTTAAAAGTAATAGGAATACAGATTTAAATTCTAATATGAATAAGAGACAAGGGACTTTGTTTAATTTTGGTATTAACAAATCTCTTATTGAAGGTGTTTATGACACAATAGATAGTGAGTCATCCACTACCAGCCTACAAAGCGATCTCCAGGATGTACAAAAGGAGGGGAAAACTACCAGCACACAGGAGAAAAAGTCTGCATTCACTTATAAGTACTTATAATATAAATTTTTGGTGATCAGAATAGGATATGTCTATGAAAATCAGCACAAATTAATTTAATGATCATTTAAATTAATTATTAATTAATGATAAAAATCAGCTAAATTACCAATTAATTATTAATTAATACATTACAAAATAACCAAGGTGTTCCATGAAAATTTCAGGATTTGTGAAGTGTTCCATCATAGAAAAAGTTTGAGAAACCCTGGGTTAGAGAATTCCAGGAATGATGCAGGAGACATACATCAGAAATTAGTACAATGAGTGCAGGATCATATTATCAGGGACTGCAACTATGGAGGCATAGACTGGAAGAAGAAATGATCATTTGACAGGAAGGAAATGGAATATACCCAGCTACTGAGAGATAATTACTTTGTAATAATATGTGTTGTTTTCCTATACTTGTATTGTAATATCTTGATTCTCTTATATATCTCTATTCTTTATCTTTATTCATCATCATCATCATCATCAAATTCCTGCCATGTACCCTCAAGGGGTGTACAGGATATGACAGTACTACATGAAAAAATTACATCATTACTAACTTCCTATCTACAATTTTCCTCCAAATCAGTCTGTTACTTGTCAAGACTCCAACATTATCAGATCTTATATTTCTATCGTCTAAGGCACTTTGTACCGTATCAATCCACCTATATCTTGGTCTTCCTCTGGGTCGTTTTCCTGCCAACCTGGAAGAGAACACTTGTTTTGCTAATCTTTCCTCTCCCATTCTATTTAAGTGACCATACCATATGAGATTAGCTCTGCTAACGCATTCCTGGATGCTGACACTGTCAAGTTCTTTCCTAATATCCTCATTTTTAATATGATATTGCCATTGATGCCATCTGTTCACGCCTCTAATCTTTCTCAGGACTCTCATATCTGCAGTCTCTAGTCTTTGGTCAAGTGTTTTACTTCTGACCCAGCGCTCAGATCCATAAGTTAAAATTGGTTTGAACACAGTCTTGTATACAGCTAATTTAGTGTTCCGACTAATTTCTTTCTTATTCCATATGAATTTATTCAATTGACTTCCCACGATACCAGCTTTGCTGATTCTGTTGTCTATTTCTATATTTAGTTTACCATCTTCAGTAAAAATTGTGCCTAAGTAGCTGAAATGTTTTACTTGTTCCACAGGTTCTCCATTCACAACACAGTTGACATTTTCAATGATTCTGCCTATTTTCATTGTCTTTGTCTTTTTATTGCTGACCTTCATACCATATCTATTACAACAGCTATTCAATTTAGTCAGAGAATCTTGCAGACTTGTAGCGGATTTATTTAGAAGTATAACATCATCCGCATAAAGCAAAGAGCTGACATTAACATCTCCTATTTTGATATCAGGTTTAATACCACATTCCTTCATAATGTGATCCATATAGATAATGAATAACAAAGGGGATAATGTACATCCTTGTCTCACACCAGATTTAACATTAAACCATCTTCCTGTACTTCCTTCAATTCTAACTGCTGACTCACAACTCAAATAAAGACTAAGTATTGCTTGATATAATGCCCCATTGACACCATATAACTGCAGCGTATTGAATAGCTTCTCTCTTGGTACCTTGTCATATGCCTTTTCCAAATCGACAAAACTTAAATACAGATCTTTGTTATATTCCCATGCTTTCTCGACTATTTGTCGTAAAGTGAAGATCTGATCCTGACAGCCTCTATTTGGCCTGAATCCAGCTTGTTCTTCACCAAGCTTTTCTTCCACAATTCTTCTCAACCGTTTCTCAAGTATACTTGCATAGATCTTTCCAGGAACACTCAGTAGGGAAATACCTCTGTAATTCTCACATTCAGTTTTATTTCCCTTTTTATATATGGGTACTATGAGAGCTCTACTCCAATCATCGGGAATTCGTCCCTCTGTCCAGGCTTTCTGAACTATGCAGTGCAGCCACTGTAAGACTCTTATACCACCATACTTCAGCATTTCTGGTCGAATATCATCTACTCCTGCTGCCTTTCCACATTTCAAGCCTTTAATGGCTTTTTCTACTTCAAGTATGGATATGTATTCCTGACTGCATGCCTGGTCAGTGTTTTTTATCATTGTGCTGTCATCACTGCTTGTTTCATTTAGCAGTTTTTCAAAGTAATTACTCCATACTTCAAGGATATCTTTTTCTCCTGTTTTCATTTCACCTTTATCATCTCTAATTCCTTTTACAGCACTCTTTCCTCCATTCCTAAGCTTCTTCAACAACCTCCAGAATATTTTGCCACCTTCTTGATATTTATTTTCTATATTCTTGCCAAAGTCCTCCCATGACTTTTGTTTAGCTAGTTTTACACACTGTTTAGCTTTCTTACATTTGTCTCTGTATTCTGTAAGAGTAAAAGCTGACTTATTTGCCAGGAACTTTTGATATGCTTTCTTCTTTTCCTTCACTGCCTCTTTAACTTCCTGTGTCCACCAGGGAGTTCTAATTTTTTTATCCTTGCACACAACCTCACCACATGCCTCTCTGGCAGAATCAATCAATGTTTCCTTCAGAGTTTGCCACTGAATCTCCAAGGCTTGATTCCTGTTCTCAAACTCTTTCATTTTCTTTTCAATAATATTTCTGTATTTTAGTCTACAGTTCACATCTGAGAGCTGCTCAACTTTTAATCGCTTTAAAACTTTCTTACATGTTATTCTTTTCAATATGAAATTCAATTTTATCCTGCTCAAGACTAAATAGTGATCACTTCCAATTTCAAATCCTCTGTACACTCTGGTGTCCTGCACCAGGGAGAAAACATCACTATCAACAATAACATAGTCAATGAGACTTTTCTTATTCCTAGCCTCTTCTCTCCATGTGAATTTGTGCACATTTTTATGTTGGAACATGGTGTTAGTAATAACCAGTCCATGTCCTGAGCAGAAATCCAACAGATATTTGCCATTATTATTAGCTTTGCTCTTTTCTCCAAATTTTCCCAAAATATTTTTGTATGTCTCACAATCATTTCCTACTCTACTATTTAGATCCCCAACAAGGACCAACTTTTCCTTTTTCATTGTGTCAGTTGCTTTTTCTAAAGCCTCAAAAAATTCCTCCACTTCTACCTTAGTAGAACCTTCTGTGGGACCATAGGCACAAATAAGTCTCATTGTCCAGTTCCCCATTCTCATATTTGCCCACATTACTCTACTTGAGACTGGCTGCCATTCAAGAAGATTAGCCTCGTATTTTGTGTTGAATACTATGGCTACTCCTTCTTTTCCTTGATTGTCATTGCCTGAATATAACATTTTGTATTTATTGCTCAGAAAGATCTCACCAGTTTTGGTCTTTTTTGTTTCAGTCACCCCTATTATGTCGATCTGGTACTTATCTAATTCCTCAGCTAGCTCCATTTCTTTGCCATTCAGGCTTCTTACGTTGATAGTACCGATCTTTAACTCTGGTGATGTTGAGTTGGGGTTTGTTTTCAGATTTGTCTTTATTCTTTATCTTTATTCTTTGTCTTTATCTTTATTCTATATTACTAATTAGCTGTGCGCGCTTTTTTCCCTCGTAACGTTACTCACTTACTCTACTGTGTATTATGTTTATCCACCTTCTGTATTTATTAGTTGTATGTCTATGAACACTGAAAAATTTATTTGTAAGACTGCGTCATCAGTATATCAAATATTCGGCATAAGACTCAATAAAACTTCCGGTAGATCTCTCTCTTACTAGCATAAATTCCTTCAACAAAGTTTACATAAACAGTTGTGGTTCTTAAGTAATTGAACTGCACTTTTAATGCCTTAGTTGTTTCCTGCTCACAAGTCCGATTTATTTAGGAACAGTGCAGTTGTAAAATAAAGGATCAGGCAGCACTCTTTTAACAAATAATTAAAACACATTTATTTACATTAATATGAAATATACATGAATCAAACGACAGGGAGATTGCTTTCTCTACCCATCTATAAAATCTTTAGCATAAAATTAGAACCCTTTCACTTCAACACTAAATAATCACTTTAACTCTAAAACTTATTTACTCTCTGCTTAAAAATTCAACTTATTAAACGTCTAGTTTACTCGCAAAGAGGTTAACTAACTCTCTGTTAAGTTATTTTTACAAATTTGATATCAACTTCTAACATGCCAATTGACTCTCTTATGGACGCTTCTTATTACTATTAAACTAATTCTTAACAGTCCATATACATCATATCTCCTAGATTATAAGAGAAAATATACAAAAGAATGTAACTTACAGAGGCTCTGTATCACACATTCAATCAAGTCTTTTACTAAAGTCTTTATGGCTTTTCTTTCATCTCGAGTTTTAGGCTTCCTTCAGGAGTATCTTGCTTCAGCGGTATCATGTCGGGATATTAGCAGGCTTTTGGACTGCAGTCTGCAGTACTCAAATAGCACATACAAGAGGTTTCAGCATATGGGCAAATTCTCCTCTGGATCCTACTTCAGGAACTTCTGCTTCTAGCTGCCACCACTTCTGCTACTAACTGCCGATGACTGTAACCGCCTCCGACTGGCTCTGGCTCTTTTCAGTAACAGCACTTCGCCTTTGCTCTCTTGGCACTTGGATCTTAGCTCTCCTCTGTCGGCAACTGGACCCTCTTCTTTGTAATTGGTGATGCCTTTGACTTTGCTAGAGTTGAGACTTGCAAAATCCCAAGGAAATGGAAGCAGGGCAAAATAATTCCTTTTAATAAAGGAAACTCCATGACTGTAGCAGTAAATTATAGACCAATCATTATCTCAGGAGTGGTGGTAAAAGTACTGGAAAAATTGGTCAAAGAGAGAATTCAGGAATAAGTGGATAGGAATATGATACTCTATGAGGGAAAGCAGCACCATTCTATTTATCCAACTCAGCAGTCACTCTGAGTTGAATAAAGAGAATGGTACAATGATTCTGCTGGATTTTTCAAAAGAATTTGACAGATATCACATGGAACTCTGTTATGCAAATTAGAACAAATGGGAATGGATATGAAAATGGTGATATGAATACGAGAATTGTTGATGAATGAATGGATGCCAAAAACTATTGATGATTACTGTGATGCTACAAGGTTCTATGCTTAAACCACTGCTGCTTAATTTGTAAATAAATGATAGAGGAAATAATTTGAAGGAAATATTTGGTTGTCTGCTGATGATACAAAATTAGGTAGGGCAACCAAGGCAAAGTAGAGACCTTGCAGGGTGATTTAAATAGGCTGATAATATGGACAAAACATAACGGATATCATTTTAATGTGGAAAAGTGTCAAGTTATGCATTTTGGAATGAAAATATTACAAGCTGTGTACTACACTGATGGAAATGTAATGCAAGAAATTTGGGAGTGGTAGAAGATAGAGTTGAAATTTAGAAGGCATATTGTTAAGAATGCAAAGGTAGTTCATAGGATTACTTGGTTATTGAAGAACACACAACAAGCAGAGATAATGAAGTTATCATTCCTCTTTATAGAGCTTTGACACACACACACACACACACACACACACACACACACACACACACACACACACACACACACACACACACACACACACACACACACACAAAAACCTGAGCACAGATCACTATGCTCAGGTCTGGTCATCTATGTTTCTTTTGGATGAGGAAGTAGTGGAGAGGATTCAGAGGTGAGTGACCTGTTGAATGTTCTATGAGGACGAAGTGAGGGTTTATGGATTGCAAAAGTTGGTTGATAAGCAAAAACGAGAGAATATGAAAGAAAAGTTAAAGTTACTTAATGGGTTTATAGGACTGATGCAAAGGAATATCTTAGTACAGGGGACAGAACAAGTGGTCATCCCTGGAAGTTGAGTAAATGTGTAGTTACGAAAGGTGTGAGGACTAGATTTTTCACTTGGAGAGTAGTCAATGGGTTGATAGAGTCAGTTGCATGTGCTTTGTCTATTAATGGATTCAAGGACAGATATGATGGATATTGTGTGGATAGTTTGGATCTTCCATGATGAGTCTTCAGACTTCATAAATACTCATATCAACCAATGGTAGAGATGCAGATACACAAAAATATTAAATAAAACAAGCCCTACAAGGGATTATGAAAAAAAAAAAAAAAAAAAAAAAAAAAAAAAAAAAAAAAAAGGTGATAGGCACTCCACTGCTATCAGAAATAAGATAAAACACTAGGAGTGATCACAATTCTAAGCATACAGAGAGAGAGAGAGAAAAAAACATTATATACACTGTGCCATGTAGTTTGTAGCCTATAAGAAAGTGCAGATTTCAAATAAGGAGTAAATTTAGCATGATATATTTCTTATACAGGCCCAATAGTTCAGCATTTAGGAGAAGATGATGGAGATGAGCAAAAAAGCTTAATACAAAAAGATGTCCTCAGCACTGTTATTATGTAAGAAGAATCGCTGTTTTATTCTGGTCCTTGTGTTAATCCCAGGTTTGCCTAAACCTGAATTAAGGGTCATGGTAAAATCTTAAGGCAAAAAAAGACTTTCTAATATTCCTTAACTTTTGCATATTTGCATATATGCAAATCTGCACTTATCAACAGATAAGAATGCCACCATACATAACAAGTTCACAGACTACTGCATAGTTAAACAGAACGAGGCAAATTCCACATTTGCCAGCATGGTTGGCTGAGTGGTTAATATACCTACTCTCCAACCAACAAGCTGCAGGTTTGAATCCAACTATTAACATGGATGTTTGTGACTGTTTTTAGGTAGGAGATAAATTTCACTGGATAGTATGAGACTCTGTTTGGTCTCTACAGTAGAATTTCTGGATTATGCAAAAAATAAATAAAAATTTAGAAAATAATAATAAAAAAAATCCATAGCATACCTGTGGCCCTAAATGTACTACGGATATACAACTTTTCATGCATGGACACATAAAAACACACAACATAGAAGTGCTTGTAAAACAGGGCTGCCTTTTTAAATGGTAGGCTAAGGCTACAAAGAAAGTATACTTTGAACTATAATGATTGACAACTATTCAAGTTTTTTTCACTTGGTTAAAAATTAAATTAAACTTGCAAAAATTTTATTATATTCTTGTTTAATCCTTTATCCAAGTGTAAACAAACTTTGGGAAGTAACAAAAGGTTTTGTCTTTTAGCAAAAGCTTTTGTCTGGATAGTAACCTTCCCATAATGAATAGCATTATAAATGTCTGAAAGGATGTGTGCCTCACTCACATTCTGGGATACTAAGGCAAGTGATGTGAAGTCATCAGCTTCTATATACAAAGTAGCCTAGTCATGAAGATAATTCAAGCAGAAACGTGTTTGCTTACACTTGGATAAAGGATTAATATAATTTCTTGGCAAGTTTAATTCAAGTTTATAGAGACTCTGCTCAGTCTTAAGATCAGAGAACCAGCAAAAAAAACGTATATATACAGTAATCAAGATCAGTCTACTATACGAGCAATTTAGGCATATAATTCTTATTTGACTCTCTGTACTTATTTCTTGACGCTTGTTAATTCTCTGCAATTAGTCCGCATGGTTAGCTGAGTGGCTATGCACTTTGCAACCATAAGCCTGGAAAAGGAATGTCCTGGATTCGATTTCCATCACTGACACAAGGAGCTTAGGATCTTTCTCAGACATAGCCAAATTAGCCGGTCTTGGGTGTGGAATGCAGGGTTTTTTCTCCCCAGTTTATCTGAGGTTTTTCCTCCCACAAGCAAGACATAGGATATACTGGGAGGCATAGGGCCAACCACCTTATCCTCGTTTAATGGTTGCGGTTATAAGGAATAGAAACTCTCGACACCGTAAAGGTAAAAGAGTGAATGAAACTACATTTATGGCATAAGGAGAAAATTGTCAAGTAAAGGAAAATTGCTTGCAGTATACACCTATATACAGCATGTTAGCACACAAACACACACACTAAGAAATAAAACTTATGATATGCATGAGCAAATTCTGTGGTATTACAATGCACTGAGATGAAACTCCTTGCATGATTTACTAGTATCACTCTAGAAACTTTTGCTTTTTTTGGGTGGTGACACTCTTCTAACAAAGCCAGTGACCAAATAAAACAACTATATAAGTAAAGGAATTTCTGAATGGCATCTTCATGAAAAATACTGCTTACTCTAACTGATAATTTTGATTACTGACAGCATATAATGAAGTTGTGAGGAATCACATTCCCTTGACTTTAAAAAGCTTTCCCCCATCTTCTTTCATAATATCGATGCCTACTGCCTGAAAACGTTTGTGTTTGCCCTCAAAATAGGCTTTGCAGATTATCTAATCCCTAGCTCATCTGCAGCACTATGGTATTATTGGTTTACAATCTTTATGTGGGCAGAATTTACATAAAAAAAAAAAAACTGTGTTTTTTTTCATAAAAACAAACAAACAAACAAACAACAACAACAACAGTTGTAGATTTATAACTATAAAAACACCCGAATTTCATTTCTATATTTGAACCAAGACTTTATCTAACTGAACTCAAAATACAACTATACCTTTTCAACTCTTATAGCAACTCTGTTTTGAGTTTGTAGACGTTGCGGTGGTGAAGAATACTGATATTTTCTTTGCCCTTCAAAGTTAATTTCTGATGCCACTGAGTTTCTGATATCTGTAGGATATTTTGAATTGCCTTTAATAGTGACATCCTTTTTCACATTAGTACACAAGCGTTTATGACTAGAATCTGAAATATATTTCAAACTAGTAAACAGATGTAACAATACAGAAGGCAATCAAAGAATTGAAATAAACTTAGCTTACTGAAAAGAAAGATACAGGGTGGCCATAAAATAACTTTCCCTCTTTGGAGGCATCTGTAGCTAAAACCAATAAATGGAATGAGACTAAATTTTATATTGAGACTTTTGACGGCATGGGGAGATGATTTCCGCAAAAAAAGTTTTAGTACCAAAAGTCGCCGATAGGGGAAATTTTGACGCTGGCAAAGCTGAAAACAAGCAGATAATTACATTAAAGGGAGATAAAATGGAATAATAATATTTCGATGGTGTAAGCAACAGCCTCGTCACTCATTCCAGCTGGATATGATCATTACAATGATGATAATAATAATAAATAAACTAAAACAACACTTGTGAGAGAGAGAGAAATTAATGTAGTGATTGAACTTACAGGAAATAATGTTTTATTCATCAGAATCAGGGTCCCCTGGACAACATACACGATTTCCAATGTGCTGACCTTTCTTATGTACAACAAATTGCATCCGGTGTGCGACATGCTCTACAGCTGAGGAGTCGGATTGGATGTTCATAACAGTCCGTTTTATGTTCTCTTTCAAGACATGCAATTTGGAAACGCCATCAACATACACAACAGATTTCATTACCCCCACAGCCAAAAGTCATCTTTTTACCCGCGTTTACTGCAAATATTTGACTGCTTTCGGCTCTGCCAGCACCAAAATTTCTGCGACTTTTGGTACTAAATATGTTTTACGCAGAAATCATCTCCCTATGCCTTCAAAAGTCTCAATATAAAATTTGGTCTCATTCCATTTATTGGTTTTAGCTACAGATGCCTCCAAAGAGGGAAAATTATTTTATAGCCACCCTGTATTTATATGAAAAATCGTTATAACATTGTCCTAAAAGTATGTTTTCTCAATACTCATACAGTAATCCTTCAATCATCAAATTGTACTGAGAAATAATTAACTAAAGGGAAGAGGGGAGAAAGTGCTTATGGATAACTGGATGGAGACCTCCATATAGCCTTTTAAGTAATGTGAAAAACTGACCAAGGTTTCTGATCTAGTGTCCAATCCTCATTTTCTTATGGTGCACCCTGTTAGTTATCTAACTGGATACTGAACGAATGAGGAAGGGCTGGCAATCTGGAATTTAGCAGACCAAATTGTATTTGTATTGGCTTAAATCATAATGCAAAATGATGGTACAAGAGTTTGTATTGACTCACCAGACAGAATTTCATGCTGGTTGGGGTATCTCCCAGTTAAATAAGGCCATTATTGCTTCCCTCAGGACAAACAGCAAAATGTCAGCAAATGGAACAAATTCAAAAATATATTCCAGCTCAACACCTACAAAATTCAAGACTTGCACCATCAACATATGAAGTATCAATAAAAAAGAAATGGAACTAGAAGAAGAATTAGATAAGTACCAGGCTGATATAATAGGTGTTACCGAAACAAAGAAGATAAACAGGTGAGATCTTTCTAAGCAGCAATGCATGATATTATATTCAGGCAATAATGATCAGGAAAAGAAGAAGTAGCTATAGTACTCAACACTAAATATGAGGATAATCATCTTGAATTGCAGGCAATGTCAAGTATGGTGATGTGAGCAAATATCAGAATGAGGAACTGGACATAAAGAATTATTTGTGCCTATGAATTTTACAAACCACTAATGGGAAAAGGTCTCCTTGTCAGAGATCTGAATAGCAGAGTAGGAAATTATTATCCGACATTAAGACATTTTTTTGGAACATTTGAAATAAAGAGCAAAGTCTAGAACACAGGCTTGCCATAAATTCTGTTACAACCTTTGCACCCTCCCCCCCTCTACCCACAGAACTGTACAAGTCCAGTTCCTTTAGTGGCACTGTGTTGAGCCAACATTTTATGTGTTTAACAGAAGAGAGAGAGAGTTATCTAGCTGTACAGGTTAATATGCAGTGGGGAGATTATGAGAACCATGTAGCTGTAATAGCACTTCACAAGGTTGGAATGCGGCCACCTATTATTTTCTCTTCGCTTTCTCATCCATCCACTAGGAGGGACTGAGTTCCCTAATGAGGAGTTTACGATGAACTAATGATCTGCTTGTCACTCCTCTGCTGCATCCCCTAAGGGCAAGTATTCATGACTATAAATCCATGTATGTTCACTGAACTGATTTTCCTGTTCTGAGGGATGAAAAACTTGAGTTTCCAGATGAAAAAAAACCCTCTATCTCCATATAAGACCAGCTAACTCACCTTTAGTCAAAAGAGACAAAGATTCCTCACGTCATGGACAGGAATCGAACTCAGTTCTTTTTGACCAAAGGGCTTCACATCTATATTGACTGAGCTACTGAGCTATGGAGGCTCTTTATTTTCAACATGTTAAAAACACTTGGGATCAGTAGGATGTTTGTTTGTAGGGCTATTAAGCATTATAATGATACAGAAGACATATCTGACCACCAAAGAACAGGTCAACCAACCTGCGTTAGGATGCAACAGTGTGGACTGTGAAGACACATCTTCACGGTAATCCTCTAAAAATGCAGAAAGTGATGTCATGAGAGATGAATGTTTCACAGAAAACGACATTATGTGTACTAACTGATGACCTGGGGGTGAGAGCCTGTCATTGTTTTACTGGACACTTTTAACACTGCAACTTATGTGGCAGAGGATGATAAAATCGAAAGCATTTCTCCCGTAGTACACAAACATCAGACACAGAAATGAGACTGTAATTTTCACCACTGAAGAGTCATTTAACTGCCAAAATAATTGGGTAGGTCCCTGATTAATCATATAGCACCCAGGATTTAGAGAGGTCATCATGGGGAGAGTGATGATGTATCGGAGGGGGGGGGGGATATCCAAGTTGCATTTTTGTGAGAAAAGGGTCAAAGCCTCTGCCAAAGTATATCAAGATATCATGCTGAAACATGTGGTACAGGCCACCGAACAACACCTTGTTTCAAAGAATGCAGTTGCCCTTCGAACAGGGCTCAACCTCTGTACACAAGGCAAGGACCACACAACAGAAGTTGAAGGCAAATGTGCCCCGATAACATATCATCATCTGAAAGTCTCGATCTGAATCTGCTGGACTTGAAATTGTGATTGGAGTTTGAGAGAGTAGCCTGCAAGAAATGATAATAGCATTGCCAACCTGAAGATCAATTTGGAGTGAGGAATGACAGCATCTCCATTTAATGTGTGCGCATGAAGGTAAAAGACGGACATTTCGAACATTGAGTGCTGGTATATGCACATTATACACGTGATTTGTAAATGATTTACTGATAGATTAAAGGTTTATGTTTATGGCTAGACTAGTTATTACTAACATCATGTTCAACATAAAGTTGTGCAGAAATTCATATGGAGAGAAGATGAAGGAAATAAGAAAAGTTTCAGTGACCATATTGCTGTCGTGGCAATGTTTTCCCACTGATTCAGAACATAAGAGTATACAGAGGATTTGCAATGAAAAATAATCACCATTTGGTTTTGAGAAAGATAAAATTTGAATTTCTTATTGAAAAGAAGAGTGCACAAGAAAGTTTTAAAATGAATCAAAAATGAGCAGCTTTGCAAATACACAAACATTATTTGAGACAAAATTAGAGTTTAACCTCCCTACTGGCCAGGATATATATGTGTGTGTGTGTGTGTGTGTGTGTGTGTGTGTGTGTGTGTGTGTGTTGAGCAAAACCTGGATATGATGTATAAATCTGTTGAAAGAACACGGAAAAGAAGTGCAAGCTGTCACATCCATTACAAGGTGTGATAATTCTTCACGTTGTGAAGAATACTTAACCAGATTAACTAGAATTCATAGCTGCACCTCAGTTACTTATAGCAAGAAATTCAGTTCTTCAATATGCTGGAAAACTGGAATCATAGTTATATTGAATAGACTAAATACCTAAAAAGGATTTTTATTTTTTTTACTTCTTTTATAGTATAGTTATAGTTTTTAATGTCAGAACAAAATAAGAGATCATTTCATACTTTCCTCACTTAAATATTGTATCTAATGCCTTAGTTTGACAATACATTTTATTTGTTCTTGAAGAACTTGATTTAAGATAATTATTTTTGTCAAACAATGATTTTATAATTTATAAATTAATAAAAATTTCATGTAGTACTATCATATCCTGTGCACTCCTTGAGGGTACATGTCAGGAATTTGATGATGATGATGAAAATCCGAATCTGGGGAAAAAAAAAAAAAAAAGGGAGGGGGCATATAATTCCAAACTTTATTTTTTATTCATAATCATAGTTTGAAGAATGAGATTGGCATGACAGTCTGCACTTTATGATTTTGCTTTATAAAGAACCATACAAAAATCTTTAATCATATCAAAAATGAATTATTTTTATAATGCAGCCTGCAGTTCATTTCACTTCAACTTTCTTGGGTTCTCAGAATTGCTCATTACAAACTGAAATAAATAGTTCTGAAGTAAATTGTTATGCATATATTTTCTGCTAGTTCAGATATTGTGTGGCAATTTTCAAGTAGTGACTCTTTTGCTATAACTTCTGTAATAAATTTGGTATGAAAAATCAGCAATAAAAAGAGAAAGACAACGAAAATAGGCAGAAACACCAACTGCAAACTGAATGGACCACTAACAGGACAACTAAAGAACAAGCGAAACATTTTAACTATTTAGGCACAATTTTTTAATGAAGATAGCAAATTAAATATGGAAATAGACAACAAAATATGGAATAAGAAGGAAACTAGTGAAAACACTAAAGTAACTGTATACAAGATAGTTTTCCTCAAAATTAATCAAATCATGTTCAAACCTATTTTAACTTATGGAGATCTAAGAGCTGTATCAGAAATAAAATGCTTGAACAAAGACTGGAGACTACAAATATGAGTTAGGAGAAAGTATTCAAAAATGTGTTAACAGAGCATATCCTCTACATCCCCTGAGGATACATGCCAGGAATATGATGATGTTAACTAAGGATACAGTTACAGTTAACTAAGGATGATATGTTAACCCATGCAAATTTATTAACCAAGGGTTTGGTTATTGTAAGGTTGGATAATTGAGAGATCACTGTATTTTCTAATTTCTAAATTTTATATCTTCTAAACTTATTTAAGAGATTATTATTTATTTATTCTGCTATAAAATTAATTCCTGAACACAAATTAAAAATATAAATAAAAAATGAATGTAACTCTAGCTTATATCATTATTTCTAAGGCAAATAAACTCCTGCTTTACGAACAATCACCAGGAACCAATTAATTCATAAAGGCAGGAACTACCTGTATTTTCAAGGGGTTCATATCTTGGTTGCAGTTAATATATGGATATGCACAAAAATAGGAAGGCAAATTACATATGAAGATCAGTCAATAAATTCTACAGAGATTTACAAAATCTTATAAAAATATAGTTTTACAGGCATTTTTAGCAATATGAACTTTTTAAGAATAACCTATGCAGACAATATTTTTGAAAAGTTAAATGGACACTTTACATATAAAATATTAAATTCAGTATTTATTAAAATTTAACAAGTGTTTTATCAGCTATATCATCTTAGAGAAAAAATAAAAAGCATGAAAAAAATTAATGAAAATCATAATGAAATAAGGAGGCCATTATACATAAGTAAATAAGAATAACAGTCTAGCAGATGCCATTTAAAAAGTGTGGATATGAAGCCTTTGAAAATACAGGTAGTTCCTGCCTTTATGAATTAATTGGTTCCTGGTGACTGTTCGTAAAGCAGGAGTTTATTTGCCTTAGAAGTAATGATATAAGCTAGAGTTACATTCATAAGAAGGAATTTATAAAATATAAAATGAATATTAAATGATAAGAAAAGACTTTACTTGCCAAAGATTTACATATTTAAAACATACCAAAAGAAAAATTTTAAATTAATAAAGATTCTTTGAAAAAAAAAATTAGCTCATTTCTATATCACCAGTGAATCAGCAGCCGTCGAGGTAATAGGAGATATATTAGCAAGCTTTGGTGCATCTTTTTTTCTTTTTTTTCCAAAGAAGGCTTGAGTGTCATCTGCTTCATTGATTTTCACTTCTTTTCATTTAAAATAGCAAGCAGAAGAATTATTCATTTCACGGGAAAATTTACTAAATCATTCTAAGTCTGAATCTTGCGATTCAAAGATTGCTCGAGTTTTTTCGAGAAGTTTAAATGCTTCTTCTAGGCCTTTTTAAAGTGAAAAACTGAGTTGGAGCTTCATATTCGTTATCTTCTTTGTATTTTTCATTTCGTTCTTGTTCTTCTAATTCAAGGAGATCATTGGGCAAGAGTTCCATAGTGTGAGATTGAAACAGCTCATTAACATCACCTTCCAAAACTTCCATTTGCAACTGGTTAGTCATACTTAAGATCGCTTGAGTTTCAGAATTCACAATCATTGTTGGGTCTTCAAAGCCATCAAAATTATCATTAAACAGAGGACAAAGTTTATGCCATAATCCTTTCATAGTTTTTTAATTATTAGTTAAATAATTATTTAATTCATAGTTAGTTAATTATTACCCACTTGATGGCTGGCAATAATTTTGTATTTTTTCTCTAACATAATTGCTTTTCTTACACTTGGACTTGCCGATAGTTCTTCGGCATGAAACTCTTAGATTTCGATCTCCGAGTTTCGTATCCGGCTTTAAAATAATGAGGGATTTATTATCCCCTTAACTTAATTTATGCTGCCGGAAAAATAGCCTCTTGGCTCTTTATTGTAATAATTGCTTTTCTTTATTTCTTATGCTCATTTTCTGGTTTTGCACTGTTGCTTCTGTTTGAAATTGTTGGAAAATTGAGTGCGTTATAGTTAAAAAGAAAACAAAATAAAAAATCAGGTGTAATTGAAGAAAACTATGAATTACACACTTGCATCGCAAAGGTTGGTGAGGATTTAGGCTCGTTCTAATGGTAGACTTCTGTGGCAAGTGTGTAAACTGTTTCAACACCATAGCCAAGGAAGCAAGACTTGTTGCTGTATGAGGCCTCCCGGATCTTCCCTTGTGCACATTACACAAGATATACCACGGGGCTCAAACTTATCACGAATATGTGCAACTGTCAGATGTGTTGGAGGGTGTGTTGCAAACTCACGCCTCTATTGTCATTAAACTTCACCAACATTCTCAAATTTGAAATACCACTTTAAAATGGTTTTTCTTTCCTCAAACAATAATTGTTTCTCGGTCACGTGTTGATGTTAATATTCATATGAGTAACGATATCTTTTGAGAGAACATCTGTTAAAGTGTGTATACATTTTTTTTTTATGGTGTGTGTGTGTGTGTGTGTGTGTGCGTGCGTGGATCTATATAGATCACATAATGAAAAAAAGTGAAATTAGAATTTGGGATGTCAAACTTAGCTCTTCACTTTATGCAGATATGTTATTCTAAACTCATCCAGTACAAGTCTCCAGGATTTTCTGGCTAAATTACATAAAAGTCTTAACAAATTTGGCATGAAAACTAGGGAAAAAAAAAAGACAAAGTATGAAAATAGATATGAACACAGAAAACTTAGCTGCATGCTTAATGGAGAATCTGTAGAACAAATAAAATATTTCAACTATTTAGCACAGTTTTTAGTGAAGATGACAAGTTATAAATCTGGAAATAGACAACAGCATAAGCAAAGCTGGTATGGTGGGGGAGCCAACTGAATAAATTTGTGTGGAATAAGAGAGAAGTTAGCCAAAACATCAAACTAGCGATATAGAAAACAGTGTTCAAACCAGTTTTAAGTTATGGATCGGAGAGTTGGGTTAGAAATAAAGCACTTAATCAAAGACTAGAGACCACAGATATGAGATTTCTGAGAAAAAGTAGGGGAGTGAACAGATGGCAGAATCTATTGGAAATTAAGACATTATGAATGAACTTGACATTGTTTGCCTTCAAGAATCTGTGAGCAGCACTAATCTAAAGTGGTATGGTCACTTAAATAGAATGAGAGAAGAAAGATTAGCAAAACAGGTGTTTGATGTCAAGATGACACAAAAAATGATTCTAAGTGGATTGATTCAGTCAGAAGTGCCTTAGAAGTATGAAATATTAGATATCACAATATTGGAGTGCTGAAAATAATAGACTAATTTGGAGGAAAATTGTGGATAGGAGATTGATAATGTAAACTCAAAAAATCATGTAGTGCTGTCATAATAGCCTGAACACCTCTTGAGGGTACATATCAGGAAATTGATGATGACAGACATTTACCTGTAAGCTAGGTAATCTTCTCCATAGTTCTGACATTCAATTTTTGAAGGTCGGAACTATGGGGAAGTTAAATAAAATACCTCAGAAGTTAAATAAATTACTGTAGAGAATTCAGTTTTAATATAAGAATGGAATAGCATGCAGGTTGAGGTTACTTTCCTTCTCACTCATACCATCTACAATGTATAGATATGCAACTCTGTAGCTCTACTAAACCTTACTGTTTTTCATTCCATTCCATGTAACATGCAGTTGTAGTCTTGATATTGAGCTATTAATCTTGAGGTAGCATCCTGAAATATAATCTGGTATAACAACTATTGATATAAAAAGGATAAAATTTATGTCCTATAAAGCTAGGTTGTGGTTTATAAGTTCAAAAATTTGAAGTGCCATAACGGATAGTCACTGATGATCTTGAATACTCCTCAGCATGAGCAATTACAAATCCTGTCACAGGAGAATTCACTGTTAGGTGGCCTTCATGTAGCATCTAAGAAATGCAGGGAACCAACAAGGACTACTCTACTGTATGATTGACAAAATGAGTAATCTTCACTTTCTTGAGGTGCACCTTGTCAGATATCCACCTAGATACTGAAAGAACAATGATCAGTAGTTAAAGTATTCAACAACAACAAACACAAACTTCTTGAAGAACAAGCAATTTCAATTACAGTGATATGACAAAATTGCAGATTTGGAAACTGGAGAATAAGGCTTATTTGCAGCTGTGATCCCACCAAAGATTCTAATAAGGAAAAAGTAAAGGAATTTTTAGTCATTAAACAGGGTAGCTGACATAAAACAAAACAATGGCTCTTCTTGGAGAGCTATACAAAGCAAGAAATGAATACCAGACTGCCATGCAAACACATTTTGAGAAAAGAGCAAAACTAACAATAACAGCAAGTACCTGCTAGATTTCAGTTCAGGACTTGTATTAGTCATTATAAACCCATGTTCCAATGCAAAGATGTGCATAAATTCACCCAAAAAAGAATATAAAAGCAATAAGAAAAAATCTTAAGTTATTACTGATAATGATATGCTAGTTCAGGATATACGATTATGCAGGGGATTTGAAATAGACAGTGATCACTATTTAGAGTTCGACAAAAAAGAATAGGAGTCAAAAACTAGATAACTGAGAGGAGACTTTTACATAACCTTTAAGGAATGCAGAAAACCAACTAGGGCTTGAGGCATAATATCCAATCCTCACCTTCATGTGGTATACCCCATTAGTAGATATCCACTGAATACTGAACAAACGAGAATGAGCTGGTAATGTAGGACTTATGAAGGAATTGTATTCTGTATTGAATTAAACCAGAAACCAACACAATGGTACAACATAATTTCATGCTAGTTGAGGCACAGCCTTAAAAAATATCATAATGCTTTTGTCAAGGAGCTATAGAAAACAGTGAAACGACAGCTCATAGAACAAACTTAATGTCAGCAAAATTGAAATAAGCACATCGACATAAGTGGTATTGATATTTAGATCCAGAAGAAATAGCTAAGTGTCAGATAAAAAAATGAAAAAAGCTGCTACTTGTTGGATATCTAAACAGCAAGACAGGAAATTAATCCTATGCATATAGAAATATTTTGGGAAAATTTGGAGAAAAGGGTAAAGCTAATAAATAATGGTAAGTGCCTGCTGGATTTCTGTTCAGGACTTCCCTAATGCTATGTTTCAACATAAACCTGCACAACATAGATATGGAAAGGCAGCTGCAATAGTGACATTCAACCAAAAATGCTTTGCTGGCCTTGTTGACCGCATAGTTAGTGTACCCACTCTCTAACCAACAGATTTTGGGTTCTAATCCCACCATGGGCATGGATGTTTGTGATTATCTTTAGGTGGGAGATCACTGCCCTGCTTATTGGGGGACTGAAGTGGCTTGAAAAAAAAAAGTTCCATATCTGGTTTCTGGAGCAGGGTTTCCAGATTATGTAAAAATAAAAAAATAAAATAAAATAAAAATATATAATTAAATATAATGAGATTAAAAAAATGAAAAAAAAAATCCTCAGACCACTCACAGCATAAATGTGCTATGGGTTTACTAATAACCTTTCATAGGTAGGAACCACAAAAAATAAATAAATAAAAATTTTACAGTGACTATGGTATAATTTAGAAGGCTGAATTTTGGAAGATTGGAGTAGAGCTCTCATAGTTCCCATATTATTATTATAGTTCGCCCACCGATTTGAGGTCCCTCGACACTTCTGCGCATCTTAGAAAAAGAAGAATCCATTCCGATAATAGGGTAATCAGTCCGTATAGTGGGATGAGTTGTTTATTATTACCGGTTGGAAAATTAACTTCTCTTTTATGATTATTGTAGTTAACTATGTTGCTTGTATAACAGTTGGAAAATTTTACCTATAAAGCACGTGATTTCGCATGTTGGCGACCAATTCGGACGTCCTTCATTTTTTTTCTCCCCTTTAGCATGAATCGACTATTCTTGGAAAGACGCGAAGCAGGGACCTGGAAACGGTGGGCGAACTATATTACGTAACACCTCCAGGGAGTCCAAAGACTCATCGAGGGAGGGAACCTAGTCTCCAACTACACGAACGCCATCTACTGCCTACCACCACCACCAGTAGCATTTCCAAAGATGATCACAAACATCCGTGCCCACAGCAAAATTCGAACCCGCAGCCTTTTGGCTGGAGAGCAGATACGCTAACCACTCAGACAACCAAGCTGATGATATATAAAAAGGGAAATAAAGCAATGTATTTCTCTACTAAGTATTCTAGGTAAGAGTTATGCAAGCATACTTTGTTAAGAGACAAAGAAAATTGTGGAAGAGTTTAGGTCAAATACAAATTGTCATGATCAGATTTTCACGTTATATGATCATTATGAAACATTACAAAAGAAAATAGTATTAAAATATCATATTAGCAAAGATATCAAAATTAGCTCTGCTTTGTGTAGATGATGTTCTACTACTAAACTAATCCTAGTTTAAACTTAAACCAATCTTCCAGGTTTCTTTAACTAAATTTAATAGCTGTAACTTATTTAGTGGGAAAATTAACAATAAAATGACCAAAATTATGAAAACAGGCAGGAATATGAAAAACTTCAACTGCATTCTCAATGGAGAATCTATAGAACAAATAAAATATTTCAGCTATTCAGGCAAAATTTTTATTGAGGATGGTACAATAAAAATGGAAATAGAATAAGCAAAGCTAGCATGGTAGAGAGCTGACTGAATACCTTTATATGAAATAAAGGAGAAATTAGCCAAAACACTAAACCAGCTATATACAAACAATGTTTGAACAGTTTTAATTTATGGATCTGAGCTGGGTTAGAAATAAAACAACTGTTGAAAGACTGGAGACTACGTATATGACAGCTCTGATAGTAGAATTCAGATGGCAGAATCATGTTAAAAATGATGACATTAGGAAGGAATCTAACATTTCGCATTCAAGAATGTATGAGCAGAGCTAATATAGAATGGTATGGTTAATTAAACAGAATGGGAGAGGAAAGGTTAACAAATAAGCAGTTGATGCCAAGATGGCAAGGAAAAAACCAGAAGCACACCAAGATCTACGTGGATTGATGCAGTCAGAAGTGTCCTAGAAGACAGAAATATGAGATCATATAATATTGGCATACTAACAAGTGAGTCTCATTCAGAGGTAAACTGGTAATAATACGAACTTAATCATGTAGCACTGTGGTAGTATCCTATAGAGTAGTGTTTCTCAAACTTCAGATATCCGTGTACCCCCTTCTTAAATTTTCATTATTACCAAATACCCCCTTATCAAAATAATAATAATAAATAAATAAAAAGTATATTTCATTTTAAATGTCTATTTTACTGGAATTTAGATGTACATGTAAACAGAAAAATATGATTTATTTTTAATAGAACAAAATTTATAAAGATACTATAAATTTTTACTTAATTTAAGCAATTTATCATCAATGAGAGGGATACAATATCAACATTTTCTTGTTGCTTACAGCTACTTGTATCTGCTATATTGCTCTCTTTTGTGCATTTTATAAATCCAGTCTTTAACCATACTTATGCATTTGAAAGCTAAAAAAATTACCGTATTTACTCGAATATAACTTGCATTTGCATTTTTTCCCCCAAAATTAAAGCAAAAAAATCATGGTGCAAGATATATGCATGGATTTTGATTTTCAGAAACTAAAGTTTTCAGAAAAAAACTGAAAATGTGTATGACTTTCCAAGAAGCTCCTATTTGCCATTACTACTTCCGGCCTCGAGAGTGGTTTTCTTGTGTGCATCATCAAAGTCATCTACCCAAATAGCGTCATCTTCTTTCCCATTATTTCAAGCACAAATTACCAGTAATTTACAAGACTTGAGATACGTAATGAACAATCCTTCACAAATGACTAATGAGAAGTGAAAGCAGAGTACGAAACAGACAGCAATTGTAGGCCAGTACAGATAGAGCAGCTATGAAGATCTGCATGTGATTGGTGCAGTATTAACAAAAGATTGCACGATCCAAAGGCAAAAGCAAGCCAACAATTGAGTTGAAATGCTAATTCTCTTCATCAGAATTCCATAATATCTGAAACACATTCACTATATATTTCTTAGCTTTAGCACGTTCACGACGAGGTGGTGCCAAACAAAACCATATGTTGCCAGTGCAACATATAGGTTTGCTTGAGTCTATACAGCAGTTTCTGTGGGACGGGACATGTGATTCATTAGTTAGTGCCATTTTTATCCTAATTGTCTTTAATTGCACTATTTGTTGAGAAATATATTACACAGCCTGCAAATGTCTCTATACCTTATTCAGGGGCATAATAAAACTAATTGTTTTTCGTGCATCTGCAGTATAGTAGCTGTTGTGGAGGGCGTACTATTTACCACAAGGAGTATGCAAACAATTAAGTTTGCACCTTAAACATAATTTGGTAACCCTAATATATATATATATATATATATATATATATATATTAGGGTTACCAAATATATATATATATAAAATTTATTAAGAAATATATACGTTTAAATTAATTCTTTTTTTTCTTAATAATGATTCCATGCATTAATGATGAATAGTCGAAAATTGCCACGTACCCCCTGAAGACCTTTCCTGTACCCCGCAGGGATACGCAAACAACACTTTGAGAAACACTGCTATAGAAGATGATTTTGCAAAAATAGGCTTGTAACTTATAGAAGAGTGCTTGCTATAAAGCTGGGGCCTCAAACTCAAACGCAGCACAGGACCAGTCAATTAGATGTATATCAGATACAGGCTGTATTCAATATTATTCTGTGAACCAAAACATAAACTAAAAAAAGAAAGGCTCTAACAAAGGCCCTTTTGTTGCTTGGCCTTTATGACTTACGTAAACAATTACACTACCATTTAAATTTTAAATGTATAACCATTTTTATTTTGAAATTTTAAAAATATAACAAGTTTAGAAAATATAAGTTCAATTACATTTTATTCATACTTTAAGAAAATTATTTAAATACATAATTTTGACTTACAAAAATAAAGATTTTATCTATGAGTCCTTTTTTTCTTAATTTGATTTTGATCTTGAAACCTGACATCTTTTCCTCTAAACTAAATGTCAATATCTGCTTTTTCATTCAGTGTTGCAATATCAAGTATTGCATTTAATCTAGAATCTTTTATCCGTGAATGGAACAATTTTTAATAAATTCTCCATCAGTAAAAGGTTTCAAAGTCTGAGCAATTTTTTCACTTATGACATAAGTACATTTAACAGCAACATCACTTGTTGTGATAACAATCGAAAAATATTGAAACTTCAGTTCATTTTTTAAATCTTTAAGTTTGTCATCACGCATCTTTTCTGTATATTTATCACAATTCTTATGGTTTGTTTCATAATGGCGTTTTAGGTTATATTCTTTTGCCACAACAACACTTTGTCTACATATCAAACATGTTGGAATGTTTTTTACTTCCACAAAGAAATATGTCTTCTCCCATTTTTCTTGAAAAGTTCTGCCTTCTTGATCTATTTTTCTTTTTTTTAACTTTAAATTCAAACATTGTTAAGAGCAAAAAAAAAAAAAAAAAAAAAAAGTTATTGAGGTAACTTTTTATTAACACACTATCATATTACAATGGTAACCTATAACTTATTGACATTGTATCACGTGGCTTAAAATGGTTACGTGACAAGTAACTTCCATTCAGTGTTGCCAACATTTGATGATAGAAACATTGTAGTAATAAGTTTTACTTTTGTTTAAAGCTGTCATAAAACATTTAGAAGTTTGAATTTTTTCTGTTTTAATCCCTGCAGGATGTTAGAAACATCGATTTTTAGAAAAGAAATCATTAAGGTCGTGGGCCGGATATGAAGCCTTTGCAGGCTGTATACGGCCTGCAGGCTGCCAGCTTGCGACCCCTGTCTGAAGTATGGGAAAGTGATGCAAGGAAGGTGAGTAGAGACAACAGGGTTCTATATTTGGGCCATCATTATTTAACCTGTATATTAAGGATATCAGAACTAGTCTAGAGGGTAATATTCCACTATTTGGTACAAAGAATCTGAATCCTGATTCAAATTGCACCAGTAACCCACCTAAAATTATCCATAATGCACTGCACTAGGGATATCATATGAAGTCATCAAGCCTCATGCTTGAATAAAGGATTAAAACAAGAATTCCTTATAAGCATTAATAACCTAGTTAATTTAGTATCATGCTTTGCCAAACTATGATTACAAAAGTTTAAAAGATATCTATATATATCTTTTCTTTTAAATGCAAACCTCTGTTATTCATTATCCCAGGAAAATTGAGTGATTTTTCTATTCTTCTGTCTTCTGTTGCTGGCTGACTTGATGTTATGTTTATCTGCTTAGCAAGCAATTTGGGCCTAGAAAAAAATTATCTATAAGACAAATTTTTAATGAATCTGTTTAATGTAATACACTCAAAAAAGAAATGTAACCTATCAAAGAAAATGGTGCAGGTAATAATGCTAGGGATATACACAGCTGAAAGCAGAGTTCATTATATTCGTCAAACAAGCATATGCAACAAATCACATTACAGAACACTCTTTTAATCAATTCAATCATACCTATAGTACCTTAGGAAGACAAATACAGGAAATACTTAAAAGGGAAGACTGTTCTAAAAGAAAGTTGTAGAAGAAATGAAGATGAAGAAAAATTTGTTCTATGAGTTTTGAGCTAACTCTGAAGATGTGTTGAATAGCTGCTGCATATTGCTTTAACAGATTTAGAAGGAAGTTGGAGAATTAAGTAAGAGAACTAAACCAAATAGTTGAATTACTGAGTGAACATTTTGCAAGGTGTACCATCTAGATGGTGACAATGCAATGCCAGATGATGTGACATTGGCTGATAGGAAAAGAGAGGTTGAAGAAATGGAGGTGCTTGAAATACTGTAGAACCTCAATATGAACACAGTCATGGGATTAGATGGCATATTGGTCCATGTAGTATTATGAGAATGTGCAAGGGAATTATCAGCTACTCTGATCAAGCTGTTTAAGCCTCAATACTGGGAAGGTTCCAATAGAGTGGAAAGAGGGAAAAATAGTCACATTGCATAAAGGAGGCTCCAAGACAGAAGTAGCAATTATAGGCCAATCAGCATTTCAGGAGTGGTGGTTAAGGTATTGGAGAAATTAGTAAAAGATAGAATTCAGAACTGGGTGGATAAGAATATGATACTTTATAAGGGCCAACATGTTAGGTCATGCCTTAGTAATTTGTTTACTTTTTATAATCAAGTGACAATGGAGTTGAATAACAGAAATGGCCACTCAGTGATATTGCTAGACTTTCCAAAAGCATTTGACAAGATTCCACATAGAACTCTATTAGATAAATTGGACAAATGGGGATGAACACGAACCTGGTGATTTGGATTAGAGGGCAGCTGATGGACAGATATGAAAGTATGGTTTATGAAGGAGTTGAGTCCAGGAGAAAGCAAGTGAGCAGTGGTGTACTCCAGAGCTCAGTACTTGGTCCTCTGTTGTTTAATTTCTATATCAATGGTATAGGAAATAATTTGACAGAAAATATTCAGTTGTCCTGACCATGCTAAACTGGGAAGAGCAATGGTAAATGAAGATGATGCAGAGATCCTGTAGGAAGACTTAAACAAACTAGCAGTATGGACAAAGGCAAATGGCTAATGTGGCCAAAAGTAAGGTGATGCACTTTGAGAAGAGATCAGAAGCTGTGTACTACAGTATATTAATGGAGCTAAACTGCAAGAAACTAATGAGGCTAGGGATTTAGGTGTGATTGTAGACAGGGAGTTGACGTTTAGAGGGCTTATTGGGAAGGCAAAACAAAATATCAGATTATGCGGTTGTTGAAGAACACACTAACAAGATCCAGAGGGAGGTGACAAAGATTGTGGCAGGCCTGAGGAATGCTCCATAAAGGGGTTTTATAGTATTAACACTACAGAGTTTTTTTTTCAGTACATGGCAAGAAGGGAGAGAACAAGGAGCCACCAGTGGAAGTTGGGTAAGAGTATGGTTAGCAAGGGTGTCAGGACTACATTTTTTGCTTGGAGAGTGGATGGAATGGGTTGCTAGAGGTGGTTGTGGGTGTTTCATCAGTGAATGAGTTTAAGAATGTATGATAGGTACTGGTTGAACGAAGGCTAGTGTGTGTGAATAATGAATCTCCCACAATGAGTCTTCTGACTCCATGAAGATACTATAATAATAATAATAATAATAATTACAGAATGCCAATTTTGATTAATACTATCTCCAGAAATATTTGTGGAAAATGCAAATAATAGAAACTGAATATCTTTGTGAAAGAGGGTGGAGTGAACTAGTGAGAATTGTGTCATTAATCAATCCAGTTTCTCCCTTCCATAGTGAGTCAAGCATTTTTCAGAGCTCTTCAAGTCACCACCTCAGATGTAAGAACAGTATTCAATGGTTGGATAGATTTGTGATTTGTGCAGAGCATCCATATTGTTTCTTCAGCATCCAAAAAAATCTAACATTTTGAATGCTGAAAGGTGATATGCCACTAGCTGTTGTCTCATTCAACCAATTTTAATTTATATTTTACCTATTTCATTTAAAAAATTAGTGGCAGCCTTATATATAAAAAAAAATACATAACTAAAAGAAAGCCAAAAAGTGAATCAAGTATTGAGGAACAAGATGTTGCAATTTAGAAATGCTTGGCTTTAGAAGTTACTTGGATGATATTACAGCTCTGATTGTTGAAAATATCAAATTTCCTTCTCAAATTCAAGCAGTACCACAACAGTAGCAATAACAATATCACTAATTATTAAATTAAATATAATGTGAGTAAAATAGCCACTTCTAAATTACAGTCAGCTTTCTCTTTCCTTGTCATTTGGCTTTTTATGCATTTATTATTATTATTATTTTTTTTTTTTTTGAGATCATTATCTTTACTATAATGGATGGGGGGAGGGGAGGCATGTGGTTATCTGAAGGATAAATACAATGAAAAATGACTGAAGTATTGGTGATGAAACTGAAAAGAGTGATTTCCAACAATATAACAACTCCTTTGTATTCATGTCATTCAACACTTAAGAAATACCATCGATAATGGATTGATGATCATCTGTGTCCAAGGTAAAGTCACTGTATGCACTGGAAGATGGAGACTAGCAAGTATCAACAAACAGAAGATGAAACAGATAATGTACCTAGCAGGAACATTATTGCATCACACTGCAAATGAGAGGAATCACTTGTCATCATATACTAACTTGCCAATTTATCTAAACAATTAAAACAGAGCAGATAAATTATTTCAAATTTTAAATTTTGAATTATTTATATATGGGGGGAGGGCTGGAAAGTTCTGATAAATACCTAGAAAACAAAAATGATATTAAAGCAACTGATATAACCACAAGAAAGAACATAAGTTACCTTCATAACTCTACTACTAGTATGTTATTTCTTATGGTTATATCAGTTGCTTTAATATCATTTTTGTTCTAGGTGTTTATCAGAACTTTCCAGTCCTCCCATGTATGTTTGCATATTTTATATATTTTCTTATAATTAATTATCATTAAATTATATAGTTTACCTCGTTTAAAACTGGAAATTTGTACACTTCTATTATGTATTTTTCACTAGTTCACCTTTGTACTGTTAACTAAAAGAATACAAATGTTTCAGTGAACATTTAGATTGTTTTAGCTAGTGTCCTCAGGAATGTTTACAGTGTACTCAAGAATGCTTACCATCGACAGATGGAACAAATTACTTGTAAGGCACAATAAAGGATATGTGGCTAAGGCAATTGTGATGAATGTCAGGAGAAGAAGAAGAAGAGAGAGGAAGGGAGAGAGAGAGAGAGAATTACAAGGTGACCCCAAAATTAAGTGCTGTGGATAAGAAAAAAAAAAGGGCAGAGAATGAAAAGTTCTACTAAGAATAATTATGGAGTGGATAAAAACATTGATGGTTGTTAAGCACAAAAATATGGAAATAGAGGACTGTTAGGTGTACAGATGGCAGAAATATACTGAATAAAAGAGGCGTTTGTGGCATTGATAATTGGTTATACACAACCGTAAGCATAAGTGATATATGGCTGACAGAATAGAATATGAAAGGTTTAGAATTTTAAGAAAGCACAGAAAGGAAAAAAGAGGAGAAAGATTACTCCTAATGACAGCAGATGAATTCTCCTGTCAGTGGTGAAAGGAGGATAAACACTGACAATGGCTTCTGAAGCTACTAAAGGATTGAGTATTCAATGGACTGTATATAACAGACTATGGAAATGTTAAGAAGGGGATAATGAGGTGACTATGCATTTAAGATTAGTAAGTAAGTGGAGAGTGATCATCATCAGATTACTATGAAAGGACATATGAAAAGTATGGCTGGTGAGTTTCTTGAATTGCCTAGGAACCGTTATATAATATAACATGCAATAGAAGGAAAGAAGTTAAGAAAAAAGAAGGAATCTGTTAACATGTTTCTTGAAAAGCCAAAAGGCAGTAGTAATAGGCTTTGGAGAAGACTGAGTAAGGAAAGTTGTTCCCAATAACAGAGGTAGATGGAATAAAAGAGGAAAAAGAGAAATTACTTCTGTAAGTTTGAAGCTGGACAATAAATGGATGTTGACCAGCACTGCTTGTGTTCTTCAGTCCTGGAAAAAAAAAGTGGAGGAATAATGGTAGCCAATTCAGCATGTAGTTCATGAAAATATAGTTAACTCTCACTATATCAATAGTTTGTTAAGTGGAGTGTGTGCTACAGTGAATTTCTTTTAGTATATTATATTGTTTGTTTGCTGTAGTCAGTTGTATGGAAGAAGCATAAGACCAAAACAGATCATCTGGAAAAGTAATGTGAATGAGAGAAAGAGAGAGAGCAGGATGGAATTATCAATTAATCAGACTGTACTCTTCTGGATAGTATGAAGCATTCTAAGGGAAGTTTAAGTACACTATCCCAAATGTGTTAGCAGTATTCTGAGATTAGGTACATTTAGGATTTATATAGCATCAAAGACAGGACTGCATTTTGGCAATAGCAAGAATAAAAAGTTTTGAGAGTACATCCATATAATGTTTAAAAAATTTTTCTTCAAATTAGTAAATATAACACCACAGTATACAGAATAATAATTTACATAAGTTGAATGCATATAACATTCAACCAGATCAGGGAATATCTTCATGCACTATATCTATGATGGATGCTCTTATCTCAGCATCTCAAAGCTTGAAAGAACTAAAATAGCTACTTACAATAAGCAAAAGTAACTAATAATTAATATTTATCTGCCAATTTATAGAGTACCTCATGCCCATCTATAAACGTTTTTCAGAATTAACAGATGTTTCACCATAAACACAGAGAATAGTACAGCAGACCCCAACTCTCATGGTTCCTGGAAAATGGAAACATTAAGCAAGCTGACATAAATCAAACAAATTTACTATAGGCTCAGTGTCATGAAATGAGGCTTCATTTCTGGAAATACAGTTTGAAGTATAAAATACTCTACTGAAATGCATGGAACTTACATAACAAAATTGATAAAGAAACATATGTATTTAATTATGTAAAAGTGTAACATAAAAGAAATTGATATGTAGTTTCTTCTGAACTATGAATTTCCCTTTAGCATAACAATCATTCTTGATTGTGACTAAGATCTTCGAGTTCCAGTCAGTATATCAATATATTGACTGGAACTAGAAGATTTTAGTCACAATCAAACCAGTCTATATATAACTTAGATGAAAATCAATTTTTTCAAAGGCACCTCTAAGTCTTTGCAATGCAAACTTAGGGATTGGATTAGGTTTTTCATATTCTACTTTGTATTCTCAAATTAACTTCTTTTTTTCCTTAAGCATCTTTAAGCAGATGTTTATGAGTGCACAAATATGCACTATACCATAAATGATTTTGAAAACTGATAATGAAGAGAAAGACAAATAACAAGTTCACTAATTTGTAATTTCTCTCTGCACCCATGAGGTGATTTGTATTTCAGGAGTAGAGTTCAGGCTTTTCTCATTATTTTTTCTATCTTAAGTAATGATATACATTTCTGGTATCATTCCTTCTGGATATTTTTCTGGCACTGTTCATTTACCAATCTGGTTGACTAGATGGGTAGCAAATTCATTCTCCAAGTAATATGCTATGGGTTTAAATATCACCATAAGCATGGATGATGAAATTAATCTACCACATGAGACTATCACTTGGTTTACCGGAGATCCTGAAATAGCTCAAAGTTTTAGTCTGTAGAACAGACGTTTCCAGGTAATCTAACTCTTAACACACACACACACACACACACACACACACACACACACACACACACGATACTAATACTATGTATGGAAAAGTAAAATAAAAGAAGGCTGCACTACTGGATCGTTCAGTGAGATCTCAAGTAGAATCTTCAGTAAGTTAGTTCATCTCAGTAAGTCTCGATGTCCAATTTCCCATTTTGAAATTTGCCCACACCCTCTACTTTAAACTGGCTATCATTCAAGTTTATGCTTAGCAATGAGTACTATTACTACTTCCTCCTTTTCCTGAGTCCTAGTGTCTGAATAAATCATCAGTAAATGTATGTAGAAGGATCTTGCCTGTTGGGGTCTTCTTAAACTCAGTAACACCAACATAACATGGTATTTCTCAAATTCCTGCCTGCACCTATCTTCAATTTTATCAAGTTTTGGTTGATGACTTTTCACAGTTCATCCTGATTCCTTGACAAAAATAGCAAGGATCATGCAGGACTAGGAAACAAATACTCCAGCCAGCATATCTGATTATCCAGTGATATCATATTATACAGTTGCAGTCAACAGAGTACAATCTGGTCAGCTAAGTCCTAAATTTCCAGCAAACCATCATTATTTGTACGGCAAATAGACATAAAGTAACAGGGTATATCACAGAAAGGCAAGGAATGGACTGGACAAGAAACCTTAGTCAGTTGTACACATTTCTTAAAGGTAATGCCAAGTTCTTCTTCCAGTTATCTTATCTTTGATCCTTAAGCAACCCTAACACCCCTATATATTATATTTTCCTCTCAACATGATACCACTTCTTTTTCTAATACACACACACACACACACACACACACACACACACACACACACACACACACACACACACACACATATAACATCATCAATTTCCTGATATACCCTCAAGGGGGGTGTTCAGGCTA
Organism: Typopeltis vanoorti; assembly: GCF_054136105.1. Taxonomy (NCBI): domain Eukaryota; kingdom Metazoa; phylum Arthropoda; class Arachnida; order Uropygi; family Thelyphonidae; genus Typopeltis; species Typopeltis vanoorti. The sequence goes on along the minus strand of NC_143551.1, from coordinate 114,571,613 downwards.
CTATGACATCATTGCATGATTAAGTTTATATTATTAATCTCCTATTCACAATTTACTTCCAAATTATTCTATTACTTGTCAGCATTCCAATATCTTGCTTCTAAGGCACGATCAGTCTGCCTATACCTTGGTACAGGTAGACTTATCACTCAGAAGTGCCTTACGGTCTCTGTCATGCCATCAAACACCTCTTTCACTAGCCTATCCTCATCCATTCTATTTAAGTGGCCATATCACCTTAGGAGCTAGCTGAGGAATTAGATAAGTACCAGATTGACATAATAGGGGTGACTGAAACAAAAAAGACAAAAACTGGTGAGATCTTCCTGAGCAATAAATACAATATGTTATATTCAAGCAATGACAATCAAGGAAAAGAAGGAGTAGCCATAGTATTCAACACTAAATACGAGGCTAATCTTCTTGAATGGCAGTCAGTCTCAAGTAGAGTAATGTGGGCAAATATGAGAATGGGGAACTGGACAATGAGACTTATTTGTGCCTATGGTCCCACAGAAGGTTCTACTAAAGTAGAAGTGGAAGAATTTTTTGAGGCTTTAGAAATAGCAACTGACACGATGAAAAATTGGCCCTTGTTGGGAAGCTTAATAGCAGAGTAGGAAATGATTGTGAGACATAAAAATATTTTGGGAAAATTTGGAGAAAAAAGCAAAGCTAATAATAATGGCAAATATCTGTTGGATTTCTGTTCAGGACATGGACTGGTTATTACTAACACCATGTTCCAACATAAAAATGTGCACAAATTCACATGGAGAGAAGAAGCAAGGAATAAGAAAAGTCTCATTGACTATGTTATTGTTGATAGTGATGTTTTCTCCCTGGTGCAGAACACCAGAGTGTACAGAGGATTTGAAATTGGAAGTGATCACTATTTAGTGTTGAGCAGGATAAAATTGAATTTCATATTGAAAAGAATAACATGTAAGAAAGTTTTAAAGCGAATAAAAGTCGAGCAGCTCTCAGATGTGAACTGTAGACTAAAATACACAAAGATTATTGAAGAAAAAATGAAAGAGTTTGAGAACAGGAATCAAACCTTGGAGATTCAGTGGCAAGCTTGAAGAAAGTCCTGATTGATTCAGCTAGAGGCATGTGGTGAAGATGTCTGCTAGGATAGAAATATTAGAACTCCATGGTGGACACAGGAAGTTAAAGAGGCAGTGAAGGAAAAGAAAAAAGGATATCAAAAGTTCTTGGCAAATAAGTCAGCTTTTGCTCTTAGAGAATACAGAGACAAATGCAAGAATGCTAAACAGTGTGTAAAACTAGATAAACAAAAGTCATGTGAGGGCTTTGGCAAGAATACAGAAAATAAATATCAAGAAGATGGCAAAATATTCTGGAGTGAAGAAGCTTAGGAATGGAGGAAAGAGTGCTGTAAAAGGAGTTAGAGATGATAAAGGTGACATGAAAATGGGAGAAAAAGATATTTGAAGTATGGAGTAATTACTTTGAAAAACTGCTAAATGAAATAAGCAGTGATGACAGCACAGTGGTAAAAAACACTGACCAGGCATGCAGTCAGGAATACATATCCATACTTGAAATAGAAAAAGCCATCAAAGGCTTAAAATGTGGAAAGGCAGCAGGAGTAGATATTATTCGACCAGAAATGCTGAAGTATGGTGGTATAAAAGTCTTACAGTGGCTGCACTCCATAGTTCAGAAAGCCTGGACAGAGGGACAAATTCCCGATGATTGGAGTAGAGCTCTCATAGTACCCATATATAAAAAGGGAAATAAAACTGAATGTGAGAATTACAGAGGTATTTCCCTACTGAGTTTTACTGGCAAGATCTATGCAAGTATACTTGAGTAATGGCTGAGAAGAATTGTGGAAGAAAAGCTTGATGAAGAACAAGCTGCATTCAGGCCAAATAGAGGCTGTCAGGATCAGATCTTCACTTTATGACAAGTAGTCGAGAAAGCATGAGAATATAACAAAGTTTTGTCGATTTGGAAAAGGCATATGACAAGGTGCCAAGAGAGAAGCTATTCAATACGCTACAGTTATACGGTGTCAATGGGGCATTATATCAAGCAATACTTAGTCTTTATTTGAGTTGTAAGTCAGCAGTTAGAATTGAAGGAAGTACAGGAAGATGGTTTAATGTTAAATCTGATGTGAGACAAGGATGTACATTATCCCCTCTGTTATTCATTATCTACATGGAGCACATTATGAAGGAAAGCGGTATTAAACATGATATCAAAATTGGAGATGTTAATGTCAGCTCTTTGCTTTATGTGGATGATGTTATACTTCTAAATTAATCCACTACAAGTCTGCAAGATTCTCTGACTAAATTGAATAACTGTTGTAATAGATATGGTATGAAGGTCAGTATTAAAAAGACAAAGACAATGAAAATAGGAAGACTCATTAAAAATGGCAACTGCATTGTGAATGGAGAACCTGTGGAACAAGTAAAACATTTCAGCTACTTAGGCATAATTTTTTGTGAAGATGGTAAATTAAATATAGAAATACACAACAGAATCAACAAAGCTGGTATGGTGGGAAGTCAAGTGAATAAATTCATATGGAATAAGAGAGAAATTAGTCGGAACACTAAATTAGTTGTATACAAGACAGTGTTCAAACCAGTTTTAACTTATGGATCTTAGAGCTGGGTCAGAAGTAAAACACTTGACCAAAGACTAGAGACCGCAGATATGAGAGTCCTGAGAAAGATTAGAGGCGTGAACAGATGGCATCAATGGCAATATCATATTAAAAATGAGGATATTAGGAAAGAACTTGACATTGTCAGCATTCAAGAATGCGTTAGCAGAGCTAATCTCAGGTGGTATGGCACTTAAATAGAATGGCGAGGAAAGATTAACAAAACAAGTGTTCTCTGCCAGGTTGGCAGCAAAACGACCCAGAGGAAGACCAAGATATAGGTGGATTTATACGGTCCAAAGTGCCTTAGACGATAGAAATATAAGATCTGATAATGTTGGAGTCTTGACAAGTAACTGACTGATTTGAAGGAAAATTGTAGATAGGAAGTTAGTAATGATGTAATTTTTTTCATGTAGTACTATCATATCCTGTACTCTCCTTGAGGGTACAGGGCAGGAATGTGATGATGATGATATCACCTTAGATTAGCTCTGCTTATACATTCTTGAATGCTAACAATGTCAAATTCATTTCTCAAATCTTCGTTTATAATATGATTCAGCCACTGATGTCATCTGCTTACTCCAATAATTTTTCTCAGAACCCTTATATCTGTGGATTCTAATCGTTGATCAAGTAGTTTATTTCTAACCCAACTCTCAGATCCATAACTTCAAACTGATTTGAGCACTACTTTGCATACTGCTAGTTTGGTGTTTTGGCTAATTTCTCTCTTTATTTCACATGAATTTATTCAGCTAGCTACCCACCATACTAGCTTTGCTTATTGTATATTTACAGATTTAACTTACTATCCTCACTAAAATATATGCCTAAATAGCTGAAATATTTTACTTATTCTATAGGCTCTCCACTCACAATGCAGTTAATGTGTTCAATGTTTCTGCCTATTTTCATAGTTTTGGTCTTTTCATTGCTGATTATCATGCCAAATTTCTTATATCTGTTATTCGATTTATTTGGTTAGAGAATTCTAGAGACTTGCACTAGATGTGTTTAGAAGTACAACATCATCTATAAAACAAACAGCTAAGTTTGCCATCTCCAATTCTAATAACAGGTCTAATGGGACTTTCTTTCATAATGTCATCCATATAGATTATAACAGTGGAGATAATGTACATCTTTGTCTTAACTTTGACTTTCAAACCATCTTCCTGTATTTCCTTCAATTCTAACTGCTGCCTTACAACTTAAATATAGACTATGTATTGCTTTGTATAATATTCTATTTACCCCCATATAATTGTAGTGTTGTGAAAAACTTTTCTCTGGGAACCTTGTCGTATGATTTGTCAGATCTACAAAACTTAAGTACAGATCCTTGTCATATTTCTGCAATTTTTTGACTATTGTATGTTGAGCCCATACACGAGAGGTTGGTAGATCAATCTATAATCCATTAGTACCATGTATGGGTTGGGAAAGAAGGTACTTGTTCACATTAGATTAGAACGACTGTAGATTGTATTCCCTAGGGAACACATCAAAGGGAAGGCTATTCCATAGTATAGCGGTTGCAGGGACGAAGGAGAAGGAGAAGAAATTTGTTCTGCGAGTTTCAAGGTGCACTGTGTAGGGAGTTGTTGAGCAGTCAGCTGCACAACTGATGTTGAGCAGTCAGCTGCACATGTTCCAATAAGCTTAGAACTAAGTGGGAGAATTATCGATGCTATTTCGGATGAGCATTTTCCATGGAAATATTTGTAGAAGACACATAGTGCAGCGACTGATCGCCTATGTGAAAGTGAGGGGAGTAAGTTGGTAAGAGATGGGTCATTAATAAGTCTGATTGCTCTCCTCTGTATGGAGTCAAGCAATCTGAGGGAGCTTTTGGGGACTCCATCCCATATGTGGGAGCAGTATTCGATGATTTATGGAGCAAAACCGTGTATTGGGTTGGAGGTAAGCTGAAGTAGGTCACTGATATATATTAGGAAGAGGGTTGGTGAGAGGACAGAACCTTGAGGAACCCCAGCATTAGTTGAGTGGTGAGAGGATAAGGAGCCATCGACCACCACCACACACATAGTGAGCATCCAGACAGAAAGCTGGTAATCCAATTACAGAGGTCTTGAGATAGACCAAACGATGGAAGCTTGCTTAGTAAGCCCTTCAGACCCGGTCAAACGCCTTGGAAATATCAAGTCCAACTGCTTGTGATTTGCCAAAGATGGGTGACCAGAGATGGGTGACATATGTGAGCAGATCTCCTGTTGATCTGCAGTGACGGAATCCATACAGGTAGCTTCAAGGTAGCGTAGGAGTTGGGAATTTGATGATTTTTTTATTACTTTAGACAGGACTGAGGTGAGCGAGATGAGGCGGTAGTTGGACGGCAGTGCCTTATCACCCTTTTTGGTAATGGGTTGAATATAAGCCAATTTCCAGACTGTGGGATAGATACCAATGGAGTAAGACAGTATACATAAGCGACATAGGACAGGAGACATGGTGAGAAAACCTTCAGGACAATTTGGAGGAATGTCATCAGGGCTAGGAGACTTTTTTGTGTCTAATTAGACAGTATTTTGCTGATCTCTTTCTGGCAAAAGGATATGGTGGTCATTGTATGGTGGGTATCTGGAATGGTTGGGGGACATTTGCCATTGTTGATTATGCGTGCATTGGCTTTTCTGTACGAGATAATGCAATGGAGTCATCTGGATATGATAGAGGTGGGAATAGTGTTGGGCAGAAGTTACGGCCAATTACTTTGGTGAGAGACCAAAAAGCTCGGCTGCCATTTGGACAGGCTGCTAATTTCCTGCTTTTTGCTCTTTCAAACTCTGTTTTGGAAAAATTGAATGTTTTTTTGCATTTATTTCGGGCTTGGGTATAAGCTGTAAAGGAGGATGGAGTTCTTGATCTGAGCCAGTGATGGTATGTTTGGTTTTTTATTTGTACTGCCTTGGCACATCTTTTGGAAAACCAGGGTTTAGTTAGGGAATGGCAGGTCAGAGTACTGTGGGGAATGTATGATTCCATGCCAGTGAGGATTACTTTGGTCATGAGTTTAGTGCATATGTTTGGGTTGGAAGCAACAGTCTAACCATGGGAATGAGGCATAGAAGTTGCAGAGGCTGTCCCACTTAGCACTGTTATAATGCCAAACTACTCTTGTATGGGAGTGGCTGTGTAAGCATTGGTGCGTGGGGGGGAGGGGGGGGAGAGATGAGCACTAGGTTGTGGTCAGAATTGCCTAGCGGGCCCCTCTACATTCACTGTGTATTTGGATGGGTCATTGGTCAGGAAGAGGTCTAGGATATTTGAAGAGTGGTTTGGGTTATCAGACATTCTGGTTGGCATCTGAACGAGTTGTGTAAGGTCATTAGTGATGGCAAATGTTTCAGCATCTCTGCCTGCAAGATCTGTACAGCTGGAGGAGGAAAGCCAGTTGGTATTGTGAACATTAAATCACCTAAGAGGATGATTTTACTGTTGCGAAAGTGGGACTGGAGAAAGTCAATCTTTAGGGAGAGGAAATTAAAGAGCTCAGAGTGGTTAGTTGCATTTGGGGAGCGGTAGAGACAGCATATGAATTTGACCGAGTTGGGAAGGGATATTTTCATCCAGAGAAGATCAAAGTTGGACGATTCTAGGTTGGGTGCTCTCTGGTAAGGTATGTCAGGGTGGATGTATGCACAGACATCCACCCTGACATACCTTACCAAAGTGGATGTATGCACAGATGCCACCCTTGAGTCGAAAGGAGTTAAAGAGTATGTAGTTTGGAAGGTTCAGATGAATAGTGCTGGAGGAAGGTGAGATCTGAGTTTCTGTCAGAAAGGGTAGGTGGTGTTTGGTAGACAGCAAGTGGTAGAGGACACTATTAAGGTTGGAGTTTAGGCCACGGATGTTGATAAAGTGGATTTGTAGGGTTTTGTGAGGCATATGTTTGACTGCAGGGGTCCTGCATGTTTCCTATGAAGTGCCTGCATACTGGTCACCATGGTGGCCTCTCTTGGTTTTTGTACCAATTTAACTTGTCTTAGTCGATGGTCCAACTGTAGTCACCATTTTGATATTTTTCTGCTAGTTGTCTTCGAAGATGGCAGCCTTATTCCCTTTGTGCAAATGATAGATCTGGTCCAGCACATATGCGTGACTGGGGACAAGTGTCTTTGAACGTTGTTGATTGCTGCTATTAGTTTTGATGTGCTTGTCGGCATGTCGCAAGTCACTTTTACAAGGTGTGGAAAGTTCATTACGTCCTTTCTTTTGTTTATGGGTCCAAAATGATGCCACCTGACGATATTTTTAGGGGCGATGTCACATTCTTCAGCTAGTTTGATGTCTTCTTTTAGTGCTTTTTCGTTTTCTTTTGGAAAGTTCAAAATGCCTGAGTTAAATTTTTTGTTTTTGGCTTCCAGTCGTGCACCATCGATGCGATTATTTCATGGAGTTCATTCACGGGGAGGAGTGAACTTGCATTGTGCCGCTGATTGTCAGTTAATTCGATTTGTCTTAAAGTGAAAATCTGTTCCTGACAACCTCTATTTGGCCTGAACCTAGCTTGTTCTTCTCCAGGTTTTCATAATCTTTCTCAACCTCTTTAAGTATGCTTACATAAATCTTAACTGGAACATTTAAGTAGAGAACTTTGTAATTCTTACATTCAGCTTTATTCCTAATTTTTATAGATGGGAACAATGAAAATTCTAATCTAATCATATGGAATTCAATCTTCTGGCTAGGTCCACGGAATTATGAAGTGTAGCGACTGCAAAACTTTTATAGCTCCATGGCTATGCATTTCTAGTCAAATATCATTTACTCAGCTGCCTTTCCATATTTTAAGTTTTTGATCATTTTTTACATGAAGTATTGATATGTACACTTCTCTTTATATTCCTCTTGAAAATGTTCTAGTATGGTTCTGTAATTGATTGGTTCGTTCAACAGTCTTTCAAAGAAATTACTCCAGACATCTAGGATATCCTTCTCTTCAGTTTTCATGTTGCCATTTTGATCTTTGATTCCTTTTACAGTACTATTCCCCCTCCCCTCCATTTCTAAGCTTTTTTTTCAGTAGCTTTCAGAACATTTTGCCACCTTTCTGATACTTATTTTCAATATTCTAACCAGTCTTCCCATGACTTTTGCTTAGCTACTTTTACACATAGCTTAGCTCATTTATATTTTCTCTGTATTCTTTTAGGGCATCTGCTGACTTATTTGCTAGGAACTTTCAGTATGCTTTCCTCTTTTCCAGGACTGCTTTTTTAACTTCTTGTGGCTGCCATGGTGATCTTATTTTTCTATCATTGCATACAACCTCACCAAATACCTCTCTAGCTGAATCAATCAATGTCTTCTTCAGAGCTTGCCACCGATACTCCAAGATTTGGTTTTTGTTTTCAATTTGTTTCATTTTTTCTTCAATAATGTTTGTATAAAGTCTATTTACCTGTAAGCTGCTCAACTTTAATTGAAAAAAAAGTTCAAGCCATTTCAAGTCTCCAATATATGAGACAATGGCCATACACTAGATGATAAAATTCATTTCCACCTGAAAAAATTACAAACAGGACCATGGTGAAATTCAAACCTGCAGCCTGTTGGAGAGCAGGTGACTATGGCTTACCAGTTCATAACTGACAAATCTCGAGAAAAGAAAGTAGGATCATAAGTTTATGCATTTTTATTAGATAATTTATTGCCTTGAGTGGGCTACCATTGAGAAGTGTTTTCTAAATAAACTTGCTGTAGGTAATGATGCTGATTAAAATTTAGCAGAATTCAATATGATTGGTCAATATATTTCTTCATACATCACAACATCTGCAATACAATAAAATAATTTATGCTTAATGAAAATTAACTGTTATTTAGATATTGGTCAAGAGTAGGTGAATAACTAAATTAGTTATTCACCTACACTTGACCAATATCTAAATAATAGTTCATTTTCATTATTCTTTGTGGTCAAGAATTAACAATTTCTAATAATTTATGCTTACTTTGGTTGTGTCAAGTCCAGAAAATAGTCGAAGGTAATTAGCTGAATTATTTGGGGAAGAAAATTAGGAAGATGACACTGATGAGGAAGAACTTCTAAATATTCACTGTCCCAATAACCTACAACAAATGAGGAGAGGAAAAAATCAGCAATACCAAAAGGAGTCTATTTTTCTTAACTTTACAATTATTATTTAATAGTAAATTATAATTGTAAATAAACTTTAGATAACTATTAAGAACAAAAATCAGTCAACAAAATAAACATTCTGTATACTCTGAAAAAGTTGCTATTTAAACTTATAATATAAAGTTCTTAATAATATGCAAATTATTATTACTATACATCATATCAAAAAGAGAATTTTATCGAAATAAAATTTTAATGTTCATTGTGTAATAAGACTAACCTTCAAATATGTTAGCTCACTGATTAAATTCTGTTAGAATAAAAGAAACTATAACAAACCAAAGTTGATGAGAAGACATTCCCAAAATAGCAATAGCGAATCATAAGTAGTTTGTGACAGCTAAAGCTGGCAGCCATCGAAAATGCTTTCACAATTTTCAAATTGACCTTGGCTAGCAGTAGATAATGATTTCACCTTGAATCATTATCAACAAAACATCAAGGGCTTATTCGTTATATCTTGTGATCTAATTGAAAATGAGGAAGGAAAATCTCCTAAACTGTTCTCCAATACATTTTGGTTCAGCGAAACCTTATATGTTAGATAAATTCATCTGACTACAACTAACCAACAAGTTCGCATAACTACAACAATATAATAATCCTTCTACACATTTAATCTTCTCTGAAATATCCATGCTTTTCTTAACATCTCCATTAAAAAATCCTGATGACTAAAACAGGGGGCTATAATGAAATATTACCTGACTAGAGATGTCTATAATGGTATTAGGATTTTCTTTCTCCTAAAAACAATATTCTCTCTAATTTTTTTTTTTCCCAGCTGCATGGACCTGCACGGTTCTGAGCATAAAATTTTACACAACCTGACAATTGCACAGCACTTGAAAAGTTTCTTCATAATGACATCATTACAAAATGATGTTTAATGAAGTCACATTCAATGGTACAGCTTTTTTGTTTAAAACTGCTTATAGAGAAAAGAAGAGAATTTCATTTAGAAACTCATCTTTTGTTTATAGATTATGAAAAAGTATTTGACACAGTAAAATGATATATACTGTTTGATATATTACAAAGAATAAATATATCTAATATTTTGCTACATACAATATTGAATACATATAAAGATAATGAAATTAAAAAAAAAAATGAAAAAATGTCTGAAAAACAACCTATAAACCAAGCAGTAAGACAGGGCTGCCCTGTCTCTCCAACACTTTTCAATATTTATATTAATGAAATATTAATACAGTGGAATGCCTTAAACAATCCAGGTATAGAGATTTTCTGAAATAAACACATAAAATATAAACAAACAATAAATATGCTATTACTAAAATAGAGCCAAAAGGCTTCTGTTTGGTAATGAAAAATTATATAAGCAAAGTGGATATTAGATCCAGCATTATTTCAAATGCTGAATGTAACTATGAAAGTTTCGTAAGGTACGTTGACCAGACAGATTCCAGGAATATATTCCCTGGTGTTTGTGAGTTGCCTTAGGTTGGACTACTTAAAAGACATAGGTGCCACCCAAGTGTCTATATATTTGCCTTTTATTAGTCCATTCTGACTTTCACTGGCCTGACAGCTGTTTCGAACTGTTTGTTTCTCTTCAGAGACTGAAAGAGAGTTTTTACTCACTTAAGTTTTCTGCCTGGTCTCTGAAGAGAACCAACCAGTTCGAAACAGCTGTTAGGCCAGTGAAATCTCATCAAAATGGACTAATAAAAGGCAAATATATAGATGCTTGCGTGGCACCTATGTCTTTTAAGTAGTTCGTGCTAAGGCAACTGGTGAACACTGGGGAATGTATTCCTGTAAGCTCTCTAGTCAACTTACCTTACAAAACTTTCATAGTTTCTACATTCAGCTTTGAAATAATTCTGGATCTAATATCCACTTTTCTTATATAAATATGCTATTACTTGCAGATGATTAGGTAATAATATTGGATAAGGAAGACAATTTACAAAGTGTAATATATAATTTAAACATTATAATAGAACAGTTTGGAATGAAAATATTCATAGATAAAACTAAAACAATGGCATTTTGTGGACAAACTCCAGTTAGAAGTAAAATAGTTATTAATAATAAAATAATAGAACCGATAAATACTTTCTGTTGTCTTGGATGTGAAATATCACATGAAGGAGAAAAAGACACACAATTAAAAACTTCAAAATTTTTTACAGATTTAGGTCTGATAGATAGAACATTCAATTCAAATATTGTACAAAAAGAAATTCGTTTGAAAATATACAATACTTTAGCAGTGCCATGTGGCAATGAAATTTGGGCAATAAACAAACAAGATAAACAAAGAATAAAAACAAATGAAATGAGATTCATGAGAAGAACTGCAAAATACACATTATTAGACAAAAAATAGAATGAAGATATCTTAAAAGAACTAAAAATAAAATCAATGGATGTAAAACTAAACAATTACAAACAAATAATAAATTTAGTTTAATCCTTTATCCAAGTGTGAGCAAACAAAGTTTGTGCCTGAAAGTATCTTCAGGACTGGGGTAAGGTGGAACAACACCAGGCAACTCATTGCAAAGGTGGAGCAAGCTAACATCACTCCTATCTCAGTATCTCCCATAATGCAAAACACATCTCCTTGCAGATATGTATAATGTTATGCATTAAGGGAAGGGCCACTACCCAGACTAGTTTTGACCTTTATTGAGGTTTCTTCAGTGGGAGCCAGGCCCAAGTGGATATACCAGGCAGAATCATTAGCAAAGTCATCTAATGGACAGGACATGTAAACTGAATGGTTAACACTCAATATTCTAAACAAATAATAAAATATAACTCAACTGGAAAGAGAAGGCCAGGTAGACCTCAAAAGATGATATTATATAGAATGAGACTAGAACAGACCAATATGGTCTATATATCCGTAATTAGCATTATGATGATGATGACCTTCATATGAGGCTTTGAGTTTATCTCACATAACTTCAGGTTTCTGCCACTAGATGACTCTAGTAAAGCAATTCAATCATTTTGCTTTCTCATCAGTTTTGAAAACAGAAAGGCCACCTATTTCATTCCTAATGAGCATGCCAACCATCCAAGATCACACGACCTAACTGAACCAATCCAATGGCAGTTGATAAACCAATATGTAAAGCATCAGGGAAGGAAAGCAAAAACAACTATATAAATAGTGACTTAGAACCAGCACTGTTGTTAAAAAAGAAAATTTCAGCTACATAGAAACAATTCAGTGTTTGCACAATCATCTCAGTCACTGCATGAACACACACATACCCATGCAGCTTAGCGGGAACACTGTCTACAAATGATACTTTTAATTAAATAAATTAGAGAATATCCAACAAAATGATAAAATTAATTAAATTACTTGCCAGTATCTTTTGAATAGTCTAAAAAGTCATCACGAAGGGTAAAGATTCGTCGCAAACGGCAACATCCTGCAACTGTTATAGACTCAATAGACTGAAATGTTTCTTCTTTCCAGAGTCCTGATGTCATCCCTTTCAAATCTATACAAAGATGGAGCCACTAAAAATGTACCAAAATAGTGTGCATCAGGTGATATACAAGATAACAATTTTTTACAAAAATCAAACTTTTTTTCCCTTTTTGCCTATACAGCCTCACTAATTATAAACTTTGCATCTGCAGACCTCACTTTTTTTTCTTTTTTTTATGTTGAGCCCACACACGACAGGTTGGCTGAACAACCTATAGTACATTAATAGTGTATATATGGGTAGTGGGTTGGGAAAGTGGGGAACTTGTTTGCGTTTGATTTAAATGCTTGTGTATTATATTCCTTGGTAAACACAACAGGGGAAGACAGGAGGAAGAGAAACTTGTTCTATGGGTTTCAATGTGCAACATGAAGGGATGCTGAGCAGCAGCAGCTGCATGTGTTCTGACGAGCTTAGTACTTAGTGGAGGAATTATTGATGCTATTTCAGATATTTCCAAGAAAATATTTGCAGAAACCAAACAAACAGCTGTGTTAAAGTGGGGGGAGTGAGTTGGTAATAGATGAGTCATTAACAAGTTTAATTGCTCTCCTCTGTATTATTTGCAGCATATTCACCAAGGCTGTTCAATCCCATGGTGGCACCATCTGTCAGATCTGTGAATTCATCTTGAACTTCAATACGTTTCAGCTGTTGCAGGAAAATATGCCACTTGCTCCAGTAAACTGGCAACTCATTCCTCCATTTTCTATTGCATCCGTTAATACAACAGCAGCAGATGCCCAGTATATCGTACAACTGCAGACACTGAACTTGCTTCTATTCTTTCTTTTATTCCATCCACCACTGTCCTCTGGAACAACCTTCTTCATAAAGTATTCCCAAACAACTACAACCTATAGATCTTTTCTTTTTTTTTTTTTTTAAATAAATAAAATTAATTAATTAATTAAAAAAATCAATAAACTTCTGAGTCCTCATCTGTACCCCATACCCAGCACTAATGTACTTATAGGCTTCTTGACCTCTCATATATGAGATCACTATATCAAGTCATCCCAAAAGTAGTCTCATTTATAGCATTAGGTTTTGAAAGGATATAAAAGATAAATCACTTGCTAATTTAATCAATATATATATTCTCCATTTGAATCAAAAACTTCTTCCAATATTGTGAAAGCTTCATAATGCCATTTCTATAGAATTCAGGAGGTTTGGAGGCAAAGAAGTCATATAGATTCAATTTCAGTGCCTCTAATGCATTGTATTACTTTTCATATAATGAATGTTGTTCACCTGGTTGGCCAAGTGGTTAGTGTATCCGCTCTCACTCTCTCTAACCAAAAGGCTGCAGGTTTGAATCATGCCATGGACATGGATGTTTGTAATTGTCTGTGAAAATACCAGTGGTGGTGGGCAGTAGATGGTGTTGGTGTAGATGATGCGGTTCGCTGTAGTTGGTGGAGACAGAGAGTGGTAGAGAAGGTGCCTTCCCTTGACGAGTATTTGGACCCACTTGGAATTGCTGTGTAATAATAATAATGTTTGAAACTCCAGAATAAGTGGGAATCTGAAGGTGTGAAGATCAAGAGAATACGGAGGATGTGGAAGCTTTTCCTAGTTGAGTTCCTCAATCTTGACACAGGTGATTCTTGCCCTATGAGGACATATGTTATCATGATGAAAAACAACACCTCTTTTCTTTCAGTTTTTCATTCACTCGATCAAATTGTTTACAGTTATACTTCAAGTTGCGATTGTTTGGTTTTGTGGCAAGAGTTCAAAGTGCATAATACCAGCCGTATCTCACCAAATGCCTAACAAAACCTTCTGAGGGTGAAGGTCACGTTTTGGCTGAGGTTTAGCCTAGTCTCTGGAATGAACCCACTGCCTTCGGCACTTAACACTTATAAAGTATCCACTTTTCATCACCAGTGACTACATGACTCAAAAGCATAGACTGAATCTCTTGAGAATGAAGAGCAGTGCAGATGTTGATGTGCTCTTTTCGATTGTTGTTCACCAGTTCATGAGAATCCACTTTCCCAGTTTAGACAGACACTATTCCAAGTTCTTGCAAATGGTAATGGATAGTCAATGACAATGAATTAAGATCTTTTGCTAAATCTTCAATAGTTTTGCACTTAATTTTCAACAGTTGCATTGGCATTTCTTGCAACAGCGAATTTCAGCATATCATTATAAAGAGAGAGAGAAGGTGCTCAGAACAAGGGAAATCTTTTAAGCTTAAGTGCCAGACTGGCACTTTTGCATATTCAAAACATTGCCACACACTTGCACATTTTTTAGTGTTAGCAACACTGTTGCCTTTTTCAAATCATAAAGCCTACTGTGCTCTTAAGTGACCTCCATAGTACGGTTATTTAAACAATAACGTAGTATGTACGATGTTCTTGCAAGGTGGAATTCCTCAGAATGAGACCGCTCCAGCTTAGCAGTACTACTTATAAAGCTTTAAAAATTCATGTTTAGACAGGCTCAGACACATTTAAATAAGTACAGCATAAAAAACGACATTACTTTTAGGATGTGACCTGATATACAGAGTCCATCAAAAAATATGAATACACACTTCAGCAAAAGAAAAACCTGTATATAAAAATTGTAATACTAAATTTATACAGACATCAAGGGATGAATACAAGTTACCTTTGATTTCTACAATTGCATGAGGTGCTCAAAGTGGTTACTATCAGCATCCAGACACTTATTATTATAGCAAAGTACTGCTTAGGCAACACTGGCCAAAGTGTCCAGTGGGACTGCTGTGAATGCCATTTCAATTTCTTTATGAAGAGCCACCAGTGTAGCTGGTTTTCTATGATACACTACATCCTATATAGTCCCACATAGATAGAAGTCCAAGGGTGTTAAATCAGGAGAACATGGGGGGAACTCGATTCACCTCTTCATAATATCCATTGTCCCTGCAAACACTCATCGAGGTAAGCTCTCACATCTCAGTGGTAGTGTGTGGTGGTGCGTCATCTTGTTGGAAGAGAAATTGATCATTCCCATAAAGTGCATGAATGGCAGGTAAAATGAATGTGTAGCATGTCTAGGTACACTTGACCAGTAACAGTACCTTCAAAGAAGAATGGGCTATTAAACCCCTAGATGACAATCCGCACCAGACATTGCACCGGTAAATGAACTGCCTTGTCCACATAAATGCCAGATTTTCTGGAGCCCAGTAAACCCAATTATCCCGATTCACTGTTCCATTAAGCTTAAATTGTGCTTCATCAGACCAAACCATCTTCCTCACGAACTCCTCATCTACCATGCACTGAAACCACTCACAATACTGCATTCTTCGATCAGGATTGATCGACTTCATTCATTGCATATAATAATCTTGGGATGTAAACTTTCCATTTAGCTGCTTTAAATATGCACCATATGCTTGCACTGCTAACTCCTATCTCACATGCACATTGTATGGTAGACTTCTGCAGTGGGCGTGTAAACTGTTTCAATGCCATAGCTAAGGAAGCGGGACTCTTGGATCTTCCCTTGTGCACATTACACATGGTACCATGGGTCTCAACTTATCATGAATACGTACAATTGTCAGGTGTGTTGGAGGTTGTGTTGAAAACTCACGCCTCCATTGTTGTTGAACTTCACCAACATTCTCAAGTTTGAAATACCACTTTAAAACAGTCTTGCATTCCTCGAACGACAATTGTGCCTCAGCCATTTTGTTTGACTCTTCTACTGGTCTCGTGTTGATGCTAGTATTCATGTGAGTAATGAAATCTTTTGAGAGAACATCATACTACACATTGCTGCCGTAATTCGATCCAACTTTGAAAAAAATACATAGATGACATTTGTTAAAGTGTGTATACATTTTTTGATGGACTGTGTGTGTGTGTGTGTGTGTGTGTGTATAAGGGGGAAGAATATTCCGGGTGTGCTAGGTGTGCAGTGCTCATCCATGAAATATCAGTATCACCGATATTATATTTTTGCATTTATTCCCATTAAAGACTCCCCCAATTGTTTGCAGACTTAAAATTGAACACAATATACTAATGCTTCATTGTCTTCTTCAGGAGAGTAATAAAGCATTAGTGCTTCATGAAGAGGGCACTTTTCTACGTGTAAACATTGCATCACATTCGCATTAATAGCCTAGGTGTACTTTCAAAATGCATACACCTTTGAGCCCTTCAAAAAGATGCAAAGAGGGTGCAGGGGATCAAATTCTTAGCTTTCTAGTATTTTTAAACCACTGAGAAGGCGTGGCTGGGTGAGCTAACATTTTGAGCTCGCCCAGCACCTAGTGTCTATGATTGATTATTGTGTCAACCAATCCAACTGAACATTGTCACTTGTCATGAGTTGAGCAATTACTGTATCCAATAGCTGTATTACAAACAGCTGTTACATATGTTTTCTGGAACTGAAAATCTGAAAGTGGATGTTAGGAGAAAAAAACTAATTGTTTTTTTCTTTTGCTTGTGCAGTATAGCATCTGTTGAGGTTGCAAAGTTTTTTTCATGGTATATAGAGACATTTTTATTCTAGTCTTTGGAAACAACAGACAGCAAAAAATATCTATTCCTGAATAAAAATGAATATTCTGTGTATTATAAGATGTTGTTGATCTACAACAAAATACCAGCATATGAGATTGATAAGACCGAAGAACTGCTGATACAAAAAAAACAAAAAAAACTAATGAACGTAGGATTCCCGAAATTGTGGATAATTCCAATAATGATCGGATGTTAGGTATACTAAGTCTCAGTAAACAAAATAAAATTCTTGGAAAACAGAGCGAAATATACAAAAACCAGAGAAATACATATAACACGTGCAACAAATTCTATGAGATGATTTGCTGCTTCATCAAACCATATTTATTCCTGCAATACTCTCTTCATAAGTTTTTTTAGTTATGCCATCATAAATTCAGTTATTCGTGTTTAGACATTATAGGATCGTGCTACTCGCTCTGCCAACTTATAGGACACACAACAACTTATAGGATACACACATATCACAAATGATAATTATTAATACAGGTATCCCTCGATTAATGCGGTTAATTAATCCCTCGATATTACCGCATATATCAAAATCGCGTTAATCAAATATAATAATCAATGGTAAAAATTACAATTCATCCATGATCGATTACTATATTATTCATTACTTATTTTTTCACGGTATTAACAACACCACAAACACTTTTATCAACAAGGATGTTTTATTAACGCTAATATTTCGCCGATTTTCAAATCAGCATCATCAGAGCACAACACACATGTAAACGCGACAGTGAGTGAAACAATATAATTGCAGAAAGACAAAAGATCTAAAGTCCTATTTTTGGCGCCCTCTAACGAAAAAAAAAAAAAAAAAGCAGCAGTTATCCAGGAGTTTTTCTTAGGATAACTGTCTCCCAAATTTTTGGCAAATTAATGCAACCATATTTGTTAAGGTTGGGAGAATTCTTCAAAGCCATTGCTGACTCAAAAAATAGTCTTTCAGATCTATAACGACTCCTAAATAGCACATTCGTTTTTCTCCATCTAATCCTGTGTGAAGGAGTGTCCAAAGCGTGGTCTGCCAGTCCCGACTTGCCATAGTAATAGTAGCGAATGTATCTTTCATGTTCTTCCAGGCGGATGTTCACTGATCTTCCTGTTTGCCCATAATAGGCCAAGTCACAGTCACATGGAACTTCATACACTCCTGGGTGTGCTAAAGGGTGAAGTTTATCCTTTGGTGAGCGGATCAGAGTTGCCAGCTTGACATGGGGCTTGAAGGTGGTGCGAAGGCCATGTTTCACCAATACTTTGGCTATCTTTTCCGATGTACCTCTGATATAGGGAATAGAAATGGTCATGTTGTATTCTTGTGTATTAGGGGGGGGCAAAGTAATGGGCCTATGTAGTATTTTTTCTATTTTGTAGGGATTGTAGCCATTGGCTAAGAACGTATGGCGCAGGTACTGGAGTTCAGTGGTCAGAGCTGTATCGTTAGAACAAATGGCTCTGGCTCTGTGTGTCAGTGTTTTTAAAATGCCGTACTGTTGGACTGGATGATGATGTGATTGTTTATGTAGGTATCTTCCTGTGTGTGTAGGCTTCCTGTAAATAGAAAAAGATAGTGATCCATCTGAAAGGCGGGTGACTAATGTGTCAAGAAATGGTAAACAGTTATTTGATTCTTTTTCTACTGTGAAGTGAATTTTGGGGTGTTGGCTGTTTGGATATTTTTGAATTATTTCAATTTACCATGAATGCAGGTTACTTTACATGGGGGGGGGGGGAATTCTACAAACAGATTAATGGTACCGCTATGGGTTCCCCCCTCTCCCCCCCCGTTAGCAAATTTTTACATGGAACACTTTGAAAACAAAGTACTTACCACAGCTACATACAAGCCACTAGTGTGGTTGCGCTATGTAGATGATGTGTTTGCCATCTGGCCCCATGGACAAGACACTTTGGATGCTTTTGTCACCTACCTCAACAGCCAACACCCCAAAATTCACTTCACAGTAGAAAAAGAATCAAATAACTGTTTACCATTTCTTGACACATTAGTCACCCGCCTTTCAGATGGATCACTATCTTTTTCTATTTACAGGAAGCCTACACACACAGGAAGATACCTACATAAACAATCACATCATCATCCAGTCCAACAGTACGGCATTTTAAAAACACTGACACACAGAGCCAGAGCCATTTGCTCTAACGATACAGCTCTGACCACTGAACTCCAGTACCTGTGCCATACGTTCTTAGCCAACGGCTACAATCCCTACAAAATAGAAAAAATACTACATAGGCCCATTACTTTGCCCCCCCCTAATACACAAGAATACAACATGACCATTTCTATTCCCTATATCAGAGGTACATCGGAAAAGATAGCCAAAGTATTGGTGAAACATGGCCTTCGCACCACCTTCAAGCCTCATGTCAAGCTGGCAACTCTGATCCGCTCACCAAAGGATAAACTTCACCCTTTAGCACACCCAGGAGTGTATGAAGTTCCATGTGACTGTGACTTGGCCTATTATGGGCAAACAGGAAGATCAGTGAACATCCGCCTGGAAGAACATGAAAGATACATTCGCTACTATTACTATGGCAAGTCGGGACTGGCAGACCACGCTTTGGACACTCCTTCACACAGGATTAGATGGAGAAAAACGAATGTGCTATTTAGGAGTCGTTATAGATCTGAAAGACTATTTTTTGAGTCAGCAATGGCTTTGAAGAATTCTCCCAACCTTAACAAATATGGTTGCATTAATTTGCCAAAAATTTGGGAGACAGTTATCCTAAGAAAAACTCCTGGATAACTGCTGCTTTTTTTTTTTTTTTTTTTTTCGTTAGAGGGCGCCAAAAATAGGACTTTAGATCTTTTGTCTTTCTGCAATTATATTGTTTCACTCACTGTCGCGTTTACATGTGTGTTGTGCTCTGATGATGCTGATTTGAAAATCGGCGAAATATTAGCGTTAATAAAACATCCTTGTTGATAAAAGTGTTTGTGGTGTTGTTAATACCGTGAAAAAATAAGTAATGAATAACCAGCAACGCCTAAGCTTATCTGTTAGATTACTATATTAATAATTCGTTTTATATGGCAATCTTTTAGGAAAGATAAAAAATGAATGCAAAGTAAATGTTTAATAAATACTTCTACCTACTTAGTTACGACAATTTTTTTTATCAAAAGAAGTTATCAAGAGTCATTTGAACAGTTTTAGTTTTTTTCTTATCGTCATAAATTCTATAACAAGGAAAATTACTCTCCAGATCTCGGCAAACAAGCATTCTTCGATTAACATCTGGATCCATATCCAATACTTGCTGTTTAAGCGATTCTAAACTGCAAAATATTTGCAGTTTAGATAACAATCAAAGAACCGGATGGTTCTTTGATTGTTATCTCTTTTGGAACTTCATCTTCACATTCCATTTGTTCGTTGTCTTCATATGTGCGTTGTTGTTCAATTTCAAGAAAATCGCTGTCACTGAAATCTTTTGAATTTGAATCCAATAATTCTTTAACATCTTCTTCATCAACACCATCAAAACCAAGGTGTTCACCAACTGCAACGATTTCTTCGACTCCATGTTCACAGGATCTTGAAAACTGCCTAAGTATTAGGGCATTCTAGCAAAAGGTTTTTCCAAACAGCTTTCATGCAGCTAGAAGACACTTGCTCCCACAAGTCACGAATGTTTTCAATTGCGTGTTTAATGTTAAATTTTTTCCAAAATTCTTGGAGCATAATCGCATTCTCCCGTTGTTGTTTCTACTGCCTTTGAGAATGTCTTTTTAGAAAAATAGGATTTGAAAGTTGCAATGACGCCCATTTCCACAGGTTGTAGCAATGATGTCATATTTGGTGGGAAAAATAAAACTTTCACATTCTCACACAGATCATTAAGAGAATTTGGATGACCAGGTGTGTTATCTAAAAGCAAAAGAGCTTTGAAAGCTGTTATTGCTCTTGCTATAAGCTTCACCTGCTGGGCAAAAATAAGACTTAAACCAATCTTCGAATGGACTTTAGGTAACCAAAGCCTTCTGATTCACTCACCAAATTACAGGTAACGAGTTCTTGTTACATCCTTTTAATGCCTTTGGATTCGGAGTTTGATAGATAAGCAGCAGCTTCAATTTAAAATCTCCATTAGCATTACCTTCAAGCATACCAGTTAAGCGATCTTTTGATACCTTATAGCCAGGCTGCGCTGCTTCTTTTTTTGATATAAAAGTTCTGGATACCATTTTTTTTCCAATAGAGGCCAGTTTCATCTACATTGAAAATTTGGCGGTAATCGTCATCAGGCTCTGGGAGCACAGCTGCATGAGAGAAATGACGCCATCATACTCACACCACGAGGTTTGCATGTTTTTGCGTGGTAAATTTAAAGGTGCATTAATCAAAACTCTTGCTGCGTATATCAAGGGATTGCCGCAATTAATTTTGCCACGTTAATCAAATCCCACATCAAGCAAGTGATATCTGTAATTAGTTTACCATTAATGAAAGTGTTTCTACTCACACGTATTCTTTTCTATTCTTACATGTCTTATAAATGATGGTTCACATATTTTCATCTTTGAGTATTTCAAATATACCAACCAATTCTCCTTCATTGTTGTTTTCTAATAAATCCTAAAACAGATTGTTCCCCCCGCTCTACGCAGAAGTATTCAAAGTTATCCTGCAAATAATTGCATTGGACCAATTAAGATGAATGCTGATGCATTATGCCTTCTTAAAACTTTCATACATCGATAAAATTGCAATCACATGGTCATGGGCATCTGCAAGTGGGGAGCACTTCCCCCCAGAATCGATTAAAAAATTCTACAAATTATAATAGTAAAATAGATTGAAATATGTAATCTTACACCTCAACCCTGGGATGCTTTGTTTTTTTTTAAAATTTTATTATGGGTAGCCATAGAACAAGTGTTTTACTGCAGTAATGAAACACATGTTCCTGTTTTTGGTTCATCTTTTTCCAATTTGTGAACAGTGACCGGTTAGTATTCCCTTCTGTGTCTAGTGAGTCACTGAGTGAAGTGTGAATTGTAAATTTATATTGAAACAAATTTAAATTGAAAATTACATTTTTAAAAGTAAGTGTATGTAATGAAAAACAAAACAAAAAAAAGATTTTTTTGCTTTTAAACTGAAATAATTTAATTTAGGATTAATTAATTAGTTGATTTTTAATAAAAAATATGCCAGTCAATTTTTTTATACATGAAATTGTGCTAAAAACTATTAATTCTGTTATTACTTTTTTTCCAAGAATTAAAGATCATTAAAATTGATGCAAAATGAAAATGTATTTATAGTTTACATTGACAAATAATTACATCGACTAAAAAAAAAGCTAAAAGATGTTTATCGATGTAATTATTTGTCTCCAAGCTTTGTCCCCCCCGGAAAAATTTTCTGGAGACGAGCACCTATGCATACGGTCAAATTGATGTGAAATTTGTATCGCGGGTTGCATAACCATACGACAGCACACCCAACCGAAATGTGCATGCAACACCACTGTTATATATGTATATATTTATGTGCGTGTGTGTGTGTGTGTGTGTGCACGCATTTTTTTTTTTTTTAAAAAGATTAAATGACTGAAAGGGAGAGATAAAAGTAAAAATACTATTTTAATTAAGTAGATTGCCGACTAGTTAATCTTCATAAGAAGACTTCTTCGGGTGCATAATAAGAGGAAACAACCAACAAAAATTGTGAAAGACAAAAAAACTATACATTAAAGCATTGGCGTATTAACATTTGAAGCTGTTCTGTGTATCTAAATGCCAAAATTATCTCCTCATTGCTGGCCATGCTTGCATTCAACATCCCATGAATGCCAAAGTTGGATGGCAGTGTAAAGCCAGTCTGAGAGGTTATAGCTGAGGTTAGTGTTGAGATGTGCTTGATTGAGGATGATTTCTTTGGATTCCACAATTCTTCTTTCCAGTTCATAATAGCATCAAAAGATATTTTCAGATTTTTCCCATAAGACTATAAATAATTTATTTATAGACATTATTTACAAACAAAACTTTGGTTTAGCCATGGGTAATCCATTATCGCCCATACTGGCAAATATATATCTGGAATATTTTGAAGAAAAAGCTATCTTCTCTTTTTGATTGAAACTAAGATTGTGAAAAAGATATATCAATGACATCTTCTTAATCTGGAGTCATGGTCCTGAGTCGCTAAAGAATTTCTTAGACCACTTCAACAGTCAACGCCCAAAAATCCAATTTACTGCAGAATTAGAGACAGATAGCTCTCTTCCATTCTTGGATCAAACTCACTCGTATTTCTGAGAAATTAAAAATCTCTATTTACAGGAACTAACTCACATCAATAAATATCTTCATGCACAGTGCCATCACTATCCACCTCGAAGATTTAGTATTATCTCTACACTAGGCATGAAGAACTTCAATTTCTTAAAACTTTTCAGCCAAATGGTTATTCAAAACAAACAGTTAATAAGTTACTATTTAATCCACCTCCTCACCATACTGAAGATGGAAATAGTGAAAAAGGCTATATATCCCTACCATATATCAGTTCTGTTTTGACAAACTTAGCCAAATTTCTTAAAAATTATAACATCCGGACTTCTTTCACTCCTCTTCTGAAACTCCATTCCTTGCTCAGTAGACTCAAACAAAAACATAACAACCTGAAATATCCCAGATTACCAAATTTGGTGCAACTGCAATAAGCCTTATTTTGCTCAGGTGGAAAAATCCATCGAATTACGTCTTGAGTAACATAAAAGATATACCACATATGGCAGAGCCAGAGCTAGTGCTCTGTCGAACCATGTCCTGAATTCTGCTGACTCTAATAAGGAAAACTTCATTCATCCAGTCTTATGGAACAAATCTGAAAATATCTTTTGATGCTATGATGAACTGGAAAGAAGAATTGTAGAATCCAAAGACATCATCTTCAATCAAGTATACCTCAACACTAACCTCAGCTATAATCTCTCAGACTGTCGTTGCACTGCTATCCAACTTTGGTGCTCATGAGATGTTGAATGCATGCATGCCCAACAATGAAGAGATATACAGAACAGCTTCAAATGTTAATATGCTAATGCTTTAATGTACAGTTTGTTGTCTTTTGCACTTTTTGATGGTTGTTCCCTCTTGTTATGCATCTGAAGAAGTCTTCTACGAAGACTAAACTAGTCGTGCAATCTACTTAATTAAAAAAGTATTTTTACTTTTATCTCTCAGCTTTCAGTCATTTAATCTAATTTTAAAATAATATGGCAATGAACTGGTGAAGGAGCAAATTTATTCCTTTGAATTCAGACTCTGTTGGTGTGTCTGCAGATGGGAACAAAAAAGTTGCTCAATTGGGCCAAACAGGCTGTAGATGTAAGTACATGAAAAAGCCAGGAATTAACTTGCCATGTCATAAATTGTCATAAGAATGAATAACAATTTATTGAGCTGTTGCAAGATAACTTTCTCAAGCAGCATGTGAAAGAATATAAAGTGCAGGACAGAAACGTTTTGAGTATTGTAAGGAAAACTAAACTTAAGTATGATAAGAAATTGGCTATGCAGGCTAATGGCAATTGGAAAAAATATTGCTATGCTGCAAGTAAAAGAAAAAATGAATGTGAAAGAATAACTAGTGCATACAGATATAGCCATGTGCCAGAAGCTTATGAGATTGTTCAACTAATAAGTGTGTAGTTTGCTAAACTGGCATGCATATGCTTGGACATTTGTCACTCATGTTGATGTTTAGATGTCTGGAATAAAACAGACATCTAAGAGAATAATTAACTAACTAAATTTAACTAATTAGATTATTACCAATATTTTGCCTTGGTCACAAGACATCTTCATTGGCACAAAGAGATATATTGGGTACATACACAGAGGCAAATCAGTAGGAAGGCAAACACGGAAGAAAGATGACAAAGAAGCAAAAAATAAATAAATAAATAAATAACAAAAGAGTAAGAAAAGTAACAAAGATGATATGTTGGGATTATGGAATGTAGGTCATGAGAACAGATTGAGAGTGTGTAGACTTCAGAAACTGGTAAACAGGAGAAAGGAGATGATATGACAGAGGTTGTCTATAAACTACTGAAAGGGTGTAATAGGTTATCAATGGATGAAATTTTTTTGTTATATGTGAATGAGTTTAAGAGAAGGTATGATAGCTAGTATAGGTGATCTATGTTCTCCATCAATGAATCCTCAACTCTCTGGCAGTCTCAAGAAACAATAATAATAATAATGCACAACACATTTCCTTTGAAATATGTATACTGCTTTCAATTATTGGAGGGGTCACGAACCAGAACCAATTTCAACCACCTTTGGTGAGGTCTCATGAGTGGAATCTCAACCTGTAGAGATAATGAGAGAAATCAATGAGAAGTCATATTTTTCATAAATAAGCTGGCCTGGTTGGCTGGGTGGCTAACATATTCATTCTCCAACCAACAGGGTGCAGGTTCAAATCCCACCATAGGTATAGATTATACTTAAGAACAATCTTTGTGATTGTTCTTAGGTAATAGATGAATTTCATTAGCTGGTGTGAGACCACCCACTGCTCTGCTTATTGTAGGCCTGAAGTGGCTTGACAAAGTTCCATGTTTAGTCTCTAAAGAAGGGTTTCCAGACAATGTAAAAAATAATTAAAAATACAAAATTTATAAAAATAATAAATAAAAAATCATTAGCCTGCCCATGGTACAAATGTATTAAAGGTTTGCAAAAATCTTTTGTGGGTTAAAGCCATATAAAGAAATAAAAGCAGCTAAATAATGTATCACCATATTATTAGATTATTCTGGATTAGAGATAGCTGTAAGTTTTATCTCCTTAGAAAATAATTTTCCTCAACTATTACTAATCCACAAATAGTTATAGAATGTCTATTCTAAAAAAAAGAAAGTTATTTGTTATTCTGATTTTTTTATACACTTAGATATAGTTTTAGTTTAGATACACTAAATTATCTGGAGATATCATGTCTCCAAATAACTTAGCATGCCTAAACATACGAAGTTATTTTAATACAAACACTTCCAGATTGATTTATAGGCTCTGTTAAAATTGCATATGAAAATCTTTAAATATGAAAATATGAATAATTTCTTAAATATTTTTATGAAAAAAAATGAAGGAGATATATATCTGAATACATTATATAGCATACTGATGAAGATTTTCAGGTAAATGCCAAATACAAATACAACTTACAAAATTTCTTCTTCTTAAAATCAAAGGAATTGTTGCTAAAAGAGGTGTCACCTGTGCAGTCTTCTGCAGTGTAGAAATAAGTAACCGCCTCTTGTTTTTCATACTGCCAGTGAAGCTAAGGAATAGTTTTAAATAGGCTCAATTTTTATTTTCTTCATGTGTACTATTTTGTTTGGACTGCATGCATACATAGCATAAGCTCAAACAATACTCTTCTTCCACAATTTATAAAAACCCAAAAGACATTGAAGTTATACAGCTAACACTTTACTGATAATATCATTTATCATGGGAATAACAAATTATCATAAATACAACTGCACAATATACAACAAAAACTTTAAAATAAAAGCTAGCCACTTATCATTAGTATTTGAAGCATATCATATGAATACATGAATACTGTAAGTGAGTGATAAGCAATTCCACAGTACAATATCCATCAATTAACATGGTTTCAATTAGCATGCTTCTCAAATTAACAAAATTTATAAGATGATATCCAGTCTCAAAACAATTTAAAATTCATTTTACCGTGGTATCTAGCAAAGAGTTGATTATATTTTCAAATAATGGTCTATTCCAGTAGTATTCAACCATTTATACAACGCGAGCTACTTTTCTATAAAAAGTTATTCGGTGATCTTATATATCTTATATATAAGTTATTCAGTGATCTACTCTCTTATATATAAGTTATTCAGCGATCTACTTTCTTATATAGATTACATTCACCCAACCTGATATCTGATTACGCACAAATAAACAACTAAAAAATCACACAACCCAAAACTTTGTGTATTTAAAAATTTATTTATCACTTTTAATTATTTTAATACAACAAAAAAAAAACAAATATATTAGAATAAAATATTTATTTCTCTATTTTGGAAAACCAAAGTTAGAAAAAACAACAGATTGATTACAAACTCACAAGTTACAGGAAATACTGGTTGATTAAAAAAAAAAGTTAATGTGAAATTTGGCATTGTTTGGACCTCGTAATATTTTCATAGTCAAGTCGATATGAAGAAGTGGCCAATTGCAGACAATCATCCAAATGATCATTTGTAATTTGGTTTTTTAATTGATTTTTTATGACGGTCATATTTGAAAAAGCGGATTCTGACAAGTATGTCAATCCGAAACACAACAGATTTTTCACGCAATATCAGTTAATATTGGGAATTTTTCATGTGCACACTTACAAATGACTTCATTGTTTATTGATTTTAAATGTAAACTATTCTGAATGTTTATTATCTCAAGTTCTACTTCAGCTTGGTTTATATCAAACAGCCCACTAATTTTAACTGAAATTTCTGTGATGTTCAAGTTTTCTTGAAATGGATTATCGATAAAAGATACAATCATTTCAGTTTTATTAAAATCATTAAATCTTGAATTTATTTCTTCCTCAACTAATTCTATTTCATGAATAAATTCTTTTAAATCACAGTGAAGTATTTCTTGATTTTGATCAAAAAATTTTAATAAATATTTCAATGAGTGAATATTTGCTGGTTGCTTGTTAGCTGCTATTATACTGTATATATATTTTAAATTAAAACTTAAAATATTCTTCACTGATCTAAACATTTAGATCAGGACCTCTAAAGTTCAAAATACTGAGTACTCTGGATGTCAGTAAAGCTGTGGGACTGGATGGTATTTCACCACGAGTTTTGAGAGAATGTGCTAAGGAACTGACAGCTCCTTTGACCTGGCTTTTCAATGAACGTCTGGCTACGAGAAAGGTGTAATGGAAGGAAGGTAAGATAGTGCCGTTACATAAGGGTGGTAGCAGACTGGAAGTGTCTAATTATAGGCCAGTCTGTGTGTCATCAGTAGTTGTTAAGATCTTGGAGAAATTAGTTTCTCCAAGACCGTATACAACATTGGGCAGATGAGGGTAATGTTATCTATGAGAGTCAACATGGATTTGTGAGGGGGGGGGGCACTCTTGTTTTAGTAATATGCTAGCCTTTTATAACAAAAGGTACAAGAGCAGTAGATGAGGGAAGGGCATATATTGCCATTTTCTTGGATTTAGCAAAGGCATTTGACAGGGTGCCACATGATAAGCTGATATTTAAGTTGCAGCATATGGGTTTGGATGTCAGGTTGGTCAACTGGATTCAGGATTGGCTGTCCAATAGATATCAGAGAGTTGTGTATGGTGGGGCAGTTTCAAGTAGGCAGAGGATTACAAGTGGGGGCCCACAGGGCTCAGTACTGGGACCTATATTGTTTAACCTTTATATCTATGACATTGTCAGTGGAGTGCAGGGGGATATTCAGTTGTTTGAGGATGATGTGAAGCTGGGAAGGATTATAATTAATAGTGCAGATGTGGTAGTCCTGCAGGAGGATTTGAATAAGCTAGACAGATAGGCAAATGAATGGCGGTATCAGTTTAATGCAGCAAAATGTAAGGTCTTGAGGTTTGGGACACATCGATGGGAAGCTGCATACTCTATTGGAGGAAGTAGGGGAGACAAGACATCTGGGATTGATGATTGATAGAAATCTCGAATTCAGGGGATATATTGGAAAGGTGGTAAAGGTAACAGAGAGGATTGCTGCAATAATGAGGACGCTGACCTGCAGAGATAAAAGATTTATCATTCCGTTGTATAAGACTCTGATCAGACCACACTTAGACTATTGTTCTCAGATCTGGTCCCCAGGATTTGAAGGGGATAAATTAACTGTGGAAAGGGTACAAAGGCAGATAACAAAGACAGTTTCAGAACTGTAGAATGTTAGTTATGAGGATCGGCTGAGGGAATGTGGACTGCAGAGTTTGGCGGATAGAAGAAGGAGAGGTGATATGATAGAGACTTTTAAACTGTTGAGAGGTGGTTGCAGGGTTGACACAGGGAGTTCTTTTGCTTGGTTGAACAGCGGGAAGGAGTTATGACAATGGGACCATCCCTGGAAGTTATGAAAGGAAACTGTGAGCAAGAAGGTGAAGAGTGGTTTCTTTACATGGAGGGTGATTTAACAGTGGAATGCATTGCTAATAGTATGGTGAGAGTGAGAACAGTCAATGAGTTTAAGGAGTGGTATAATAGACTTTGTGTTTCCTAGGAAGGACCTCCCACAACGAATCTTGATACACTTGTTTCCTAGGAAGGACCTCCCGCAATGAGTTTTTTGACTTCTTGGAGGCATAAATAATAATAATAATAAATACTGAAATGTTTATTTCGCTTGTTTTATTCTTCTGTGTTTCTTATTACTTACTCAACTTCTTCATGCTTCATGGCACATATGGCTGAGATCTATTTCTTCCAGATACCTCTGTCCCGAGCCACCAGTTCTGTTTCTCTCCAGCTCTTCCAACCAGTCTTCTTTCCTTTTCTGTCATCCTCTGCCAAGTTAATTTAGGCTTTCCCCTTTTCTGTTTTCCTTCTGGGATCTATGTCAAAGCCACTTTAGGAATCTCTCCTACTGTCCATTCTCGGTATGTGTCCAATTCATTTCCACCTCTGCTTTTTTGCACAGTCACTTACAGAAGTCATCATTTGTTGATACATAGAAGCTAAATCATTTTTAGTATTTTATGTAGACATTTGGTTTGAAAACTATTTAATTTAGTTTCCTGTTTTTTGGGCAGCTTCTATGTGTCTCTGATCCATATAATAATACAGCCTTAACATTATTATTGAAAATCTTGTTTTAGTTTAATTATGGTATTTTGATGATTTCCATATATTATTTAATTTTCAAAAAGGAGTAGTGGCTTTTGTCAGTCTTTGCATTATATCTCTGTCAGTTCCACCTTCAGTATCTGCATTTGCTCCCAAGTATGTAAAATTCTTAACTTCTTCTGTAGCCTGCTGATTGATTTTGATCTCTTTGAGGCATCTGCTGTTTAGTTTAAGCACTTTTGTTTTAGTCATATTAGTCATATTTATTTTAAGACCAATTTTGTTTGTATATCATTGTACTTTGATGATATCGATCTGTCATCAGCATAATGAGGATCTTCTGTGACATAGGCTTCCATTTAATTCCTCTTCTTGTGTTATGTAACTTTTCTCATAATCCAATTGATGACTGTATTAAATAATAACTCGATAATAATAAGAATCTCAGAACACAAGGACTACATCCAATTTCACCAGTACAGCTGCTTTGGGCTTGCAGACCATGCTCTGGATACCCGCCACAGAATAAGGTGGAAGAAAGCCACAGTAATACGCCGCAGCAAGTTCAAATATGAAAGACTATTCATGGAATCAGCCTCAGCCCTTAGGAACATGCCAAACCTCAACAAATTTGGGTGCATAAGACTGCCTCAAATTTGGGAAACATATATCAGAAGAACTTCAGCCCAAAGGCCAATAATTACCAATATAGCCTGCCAGGGGGCACCCTCAGGACTTTAGGAAAATGACAGCTTCCTCACTTCGTTTCTCATTTGCTGTTATGTAGCACTCGCGTGCACCTGTTCTTTATTTTAAGTTCCCAAGAAGATGGTAACGTGACGTTGCCGAAATATCGGAAAGTATTTATTAAAGTTGTTTTTAATTTATATTTCTAGTGTACGCTGTCAATTCCTTAATTATTAGTTATCATGTTTAACCAGCATATAAGCCTTTCAACAAGAATTACGATCATTCACAGAGATTCCTTGCAAAGGAATCTCCGTGATTGATCGTAATTCCCGCAAGGCCCGCCATTACGGCAAACTGAAGCTGAGGTTATCCAGACAACTGAATCATCTGACCTTCCTAAAACGCTGCCGGGATAACCAGTAAATCCCAAATTGTGTAAAATTGAAGCACCGTTTCATTTCACAGAAAGCTCTCCGTATCTACAACCGGGCAAGCCAGGCTTTACTTCGGGAGCAAATTACCGCTACACGCGGTTCCCTAGACGACATAAACAGGGCTATTTTAGCGCTAGAGGATGAGCATTCAAATACGCTTAATCACAAACTTTGGTCAATTCTACATGACATCTCGTGTACTGCGGCAAACAAAGAATTCGAACGAATACGAGTCGACATATCAACAAGTTTGATAAACTAAAAAAGAACTCGACGTCCAAACAAAAACTACGAACCAACACTGTAGTTAACCTTTTGTCAGTTACCTTGAAGCCTGAAGCACTCAACACTCTGTCACAACTTCGCCATTGCTCCTAGGAAATTACCGGCCGAGGAATTCATGATCCAGAATGAACGCGGGATTCGCCACCTTTCAAACCACATCGCCAACGATATTAGATTGGATGTAGCCTGTGTTCTCACAAAAGCAAAACCACCCAAAACCAACATATCCATTAGTGAATACAAGTCACTAAAAGAATTGAAGAAAAACAAAGAAATAGTTATCACCAAAGTGGATAAGGGGAACGCCACTGTGGTACTCAATCATAATGACTACACAGGTAAGCTTAAGGCTTTACTATTAGATCGAGCTACTTACCTCCCCATTGAATACAATTCCATCAACTCACAAATTAGAAAACTCCATAGGCTCCTTAAGAAGGTCACTTCTTGGCCTGTGGAGATTACTAACAGACTAAAACCATATAACTATAGACTCCCCCCCCCCTCCGTATATATGGGCTCCCAAAAATACACAAAGAAAATGTGCCATTATGTCCCATAGTAGATGGCATTGATTTCCCCCCACTTACAAACTAGCTAAGTATTTAGCAAAAGCGCTCTCACACTATACTGGCAATACACCATTACACATATAAAACTCAGCCCACTTCAAAGCCAGTATAGAAAACCTTACACTCCAACATAATGACATAATGGTCAGTTTTGACGTCTCCTCCTTATTCACAAATGTCCCCCTCAAAGAAACCTTAGAGCTAATCCAAGCTAAATTTCCTCCCGATATCTCAGCCCTATTTCAGTTCACAATGAGCTCAGACTACTTCGTTTGGTAGGAAAAATTCTACAAACAGATAGAGGGGACAGCCATGGGTTCACCACTTTCCTGACCCTTGGCCAACTTCTTTATGGAGACTTTTGAAGAGAAAGCCTTAAACTCAGCCCCACAAAAAACCTACCATACGGCTTCGCTACGTTGATGATGTGTTCGCTATTTGGCCACATGGCCTGGATACACTCCTCTCCTTCTTAACACACTTAAACAACTAACACCCTAGAAAAAGAGAAAAACAATAGCCTCCCCTTCTTAGACACACTAGTCATGCGCCAACCTGATGGAACCTTGGTTTTCTCAGTTTATAGAAAACCCACCCATACAGGCAGATACATTCACCAACAATCCCCCCCCCCTCACAACAATATGGAGTTATTAAGACATTATTCAACAGGGCAAAACTTATTTGTTCAAATGATCAAGCCCTAACCACTGAACTAAATCACATCCTTAACACTTTCTCAGCCAATGGCTACCCCCCCCTCATAAAATAAAAAAAATACTTAAACCAGTTATCCACAACCCACCTCCCCCCCCCTTTCACAAAAAAGAATACTCTAAATCCATCAACATCCCCTACATCCGAGACACCTCGAAAAAACTCAACAAAATCCTAAAAATACATGATTTAACCACCTATAACATAGAAAATTGCCATCCCTTATCCACTCCACTAGACCTACCTGGCATATACCAGGTCCTGTGCAGCTGTAAATTGTCCTACTTTGGCCAAACAGCAAATATCAGAATCTCAGAACACAAGGACTACATCCGATTTCACCAGTACAACCACTCTGGGCTTGCAGACCATGCTCTGGATACCCGCCACAGAATAAGGTGGAAGAAAGCCACAGTAATACACCGCAGCAAGTTCAAATATGAAAGACTATTCATGGAATCAGCCTCAGCCCTTAGGAACATGCCAAACCTCAACAAATTTGGGTGCATAAGACTGCCCCAAATTTGGGAAACATATATCAGAAGAACTTTAGCCCAAAGGCCAATAATTACCAATATAGCCCGCCAGGGGCACCATCAGGACTTTAGGAAAATGGTAGCTTCCTCGCTTCATTTCTCATTTGCTGTTATGTAGCACTTGCATGCACCTGTTCTTTATTTTAAGTTCCCAAGAAGATGGCAACGTGACGTTGCCGAAATATCAGAAAGTATTTATTAAAGTTGTTTTTAATTTATATTTCTAGTGTACGCTGTCAATTCCTTAATTATTAGTTATCATGTTTAACCAGCGTATAACAGATTAGCCTACCCACAATTTCAACAGAAATTGAGGGTAGGCTAATTCACTTCCAATTCTCACATCTAGTGAGATCACCTTTCTTAGGTATTATAATTTATCATTGCTTCTTTCCACTGTTTAAGTATCTCTTCAGTCTCTAACACATTGTATTGCAGTAATTTCAAAATTTTATTGCATAAAATTAGTGTTTATTCTAACATATTAACACATAGAATATTTTGCATTAATGCTTTAATTAATTAAATGGAAGTATTTGTCATGGTACTGCAAAAGATATCAAGTAGAAACAAGATGCCCAAATTATTTACATCTGTATAATTTGTACTGAAGCTACTGTGCAACTAAAGTTTATTGTTGTTTTTTAGACAGATGGTTTGTGGGGAAGGGAGTGGGTGAATAAGTGTAAACAGAATTAGAGTAGGTCATATATGAATATTTCACTTTTCCACATTTACATATCATATTTAAAAACCATTCATTATATGAAATGTGTTAATTTCAATCCAAATGTTATTACTGACAAGGAAGGTACGAGAACACTGTCATGAGTCAGAATAGTTGTGATGGCAATCCTCCCATTTGTTAGAAAATTTCTAAACATCCACACTAATGCATCACAATTGCTTTAATTACCAGTTTTATTTCTGTAAAAACAAACACTACTAATTCCTGATTCTTTAAAAAGATAAAAGTATACACGAAAAATCTGCAATGAGTAAAATGGTTTCATGTTATAACTTTGTATTTACAAAAACAGATGACTCTCTTCTGGTAGTGCGTATTTCTTGAATATTTATACAAGTAAAATACACACTGCCTTCATTTTTCATAAAACTTAGTATATATTATTTAGCTTTTAAGTAAAATTACATAATTCTGCTAAATGATCTTCCATGCTAGATTATTATTATTAATAATAATAA
The DNA here is from genome assembly GCF_054136105.1 of Typopeltis vanoorti. Taxonomy (NCBI): domain Eukaryota; kingdom Metazoa; phylum Arthropoda; class Arachnida; order Uropygi; family Thelyphonidae; genus Typopeltis; species Typopeltis vanoorti. Next base: position 114,537,443 of record NC_143551.1, on the reverse strand, counting down.
ACAAATTCCTAAATGAAATAAATTTACTGTATAAATGTTTCTGACATATTTTATTGTAACAGTACATGATTGTATTATTAAATGCCTAATGACATAGCCAGGAAATGAATTTATTTCCTTAGAGCAACATATATGGCTGATTAACATCAGTCACTTAGCATTATGTACATTCTAGCAAAATGATTTTGAAACCAAAAGTCAATTACTTTCCACATGTGCATTTACTTGTGGCACCAAATGATTAGTGAATCATTCCTGGAAAAAATGTTTCGTTTCAAAGCATTTTAAAATATATACAGCCTGCACATTTACAAAGGAACTGTAAATAGAAATTTCCCACAGGCAGTTAACAGGAATTAAACTCTATGCTAAGAAACAGGATTTTTTTTCTCCCAGTTCTGTAGTACACAAATGGCAGAAATTGCCAGTAAGCACTGATACCTCAATTTTGCGTTACTGAAATTAATAAACTCAATTTAGAAAAGAATAACAGCCAAATTTTTAACATACAGCAAGCACTGATATGCACTATGAAATTCCTTCACATAGCATAGGCAAAAATAGCCTGTACATATGAATGCTTGTAATCTTTGTTCATGATAAATTTAGGAAGTCAGAATAAACCTATATTTCTTAGCCAACTAAAAGAAATTTATGAGAGGCTGCATTGTTAAATAGTAAATTGACAGAAAGAAGAATAAATATTGATATGGCCATAGTTAAGTAAATGCAAACAAGAGATCACATATATAAATCAGGATTACATCCATTAAGATGTCATTCTAAAGAAAAAAGTGATGGATTTGTTTAAGGCACCTTACTTTTCTTTTAAAATGACAACGTTATGATTTTTTCCCGTTATATTACCCATTTAATGTCATATTTGCAGTTTATCATACTTCTACATATCTATAAAGAGTGACAACTAGTGTTAAGAGAAAAAACAAAGACGCAATTAAATTCAGCTGACCGCATAGGAGCAATAGTATATCGTGGAAAAGTGCAAAGTTAGTTCAAATCTTTGAAGTATCAATGTTTCAGAGGTCGGATAAATGGCAAATTATTGTAGTAAAATCTCATTGCAGATCATAAGATGAGCATTTGTAATAGATTTTGATGATGGGAGAGAGAGAGAGAGAGAGGTGGGGGGGGGGACACTAACTGCGAACCCCAATTAAGCATAATTATGTCTTGTAAAAATGTATTTGGGAAACTGTAAAAGATAACACAAGCAAAACGGCAATTTTAGGATATGCAGATAATATATGCCTGGTTGGAGAAAATGCTGAAAATATTATCACAACATTTAGAAAACTCAAACATTTAGAAAACTGCTGCTGAAAAACTAGCATTACAAATCAACCAGAGTCAAAACAGAAATATACTAGACAATCATTAAACCTGTTGTTCTATATGGAAGAAGAAACCTGGAGTATAACAGACCATGATGCAAAAGTGTTGCATATCTTTGAAAATAAAATCCTCAGAAAAGTCTATGGCCCTGTAAGAGATAACACAACAGATGAATGGAGAAGACATAATCAAGAGCTATATGAACTCGATAGATCCCCACTTCTAGCTGATAAAATCAGAGCATGCAGATCGAGATAGCTGTAGAAAGAATGGGTGAGGAGAGAATAGCTAAATGAGAATTTAAGATGAAGCCTTAATGGGGAGTGACCAAGAGATAGAATGCAGATGTTAGGAGGATAATATCCAAAAAGATTAGTTGACACAGGAATTCAGAACTGGAATGACAAAGCTCAAGACAGAAAGGAATGGAAGAATTTGGTACATGCAGCAAATAAGCTTAGAGGTTCAGCAAGCTAAAGAAGATTTCTTGTAAAAAAGAATTTCATAATTCTCACTGATTTCCCAAAAATATGTGTACACAGTTATATTCTGTATTTTCTTAATAATAATAATAAAAAAAAGTTTTAAATTTGTTTTACATCTTATATATAACTGAATGATATTCTCAATGTTACCTATTAGCCCACAAAACCTATACTATTTACTATCCAAACCTTTTTTGGAAAACCTTTTTTTTATGCAGATGATGCTGTACTCCTAAACACATCTAGTGCAAGTCTCCAGGATTCTCTAACTAAATTGAATAACATATGGAACAGATTTGGCATGAAAATCAGTAATAAAAAGACCCAACTATGAAAATAAGCAGGAGCATAAAAAACTTCATCTACATTCTGAATGAAGATCCCATAGAACAATTTTCTTTTCAAGTAAAATATTTCAGCTATTTAGGCACAATTTTTAGTGAAGATGGCAGGTTAAATCTGAAAATAGACAACTGAATAAGCAAAGCTGGTATGGTAGTCAGCCAGCTGAATAAATTTATATGGAATAAGAGAGAAATTATCCAAAACGCCAAACCAGTAATATATAAGACAGCGTTTAAACCAGTTTTAAGTTATGGATCTGAGAGATGGGTTAGAAATAAAACACTTGATCAAAGACTAGAGAGAGACCACAGATATAAAGGTTCTGAGAAAAATTATTCGAGTGAGCAGATGGCACCAATGGCAGAATCATATTAAAAATGAAGATTGTTGATAGGAGATTAATAATAATGTAAACTTAACCTTAACCATGTAGTGCTGTCATAGTAACCTGAACACTCCTTGGGGGGTACATATGAGGAAATTGATGATGATTATTATTATTACACTCAATTTTAATTATATTTATCCTTTAGAGTATACATTAAAAATTTAGTTTAAAATTTAATGTGGTTTTATTTGATGCTGTGATTTTTCTGGACGCATTAACTGCATTAATCAAAGGATTATCATACACATGAGCACCATGTGTAGGCTAATCAGGAAGACCACTCTAAAGATTAGTCATTTTTCAAACTACATAACATATAGTAATGAAGTAACACTGTATCCATACAATTCTTCATTAATAATTCATCACAGGAAAATTGTTCACAATAAAACTGAAATTATATTGTAATGATACACATATGAAAAACAAATACAAAACAAGAAATATTTTATCATCATCATTCATCATCTAGACAAAACAAAACAAAACAAAATGAAGAAATAGAATGGCTTAATATAAAAACGATACTAAATGCAGCAGCAAATGAAAGCTTAGGAAAGACCAAAAAATTCAATAAAAGGAAAAAAAACTGAAGATCTGGGATGATACAATGAAAGAAATAATCAAAAAGAAAAAAGAACCCTATCACAAATGGTTAAGCAGTAAAATATTAGAAGATGAAATAGAATATAAAAGAATAAGAGCCATAGCTAAAAGAGAAGTCAGAAAAAGACAGAGAATCATGGAACAAATTTGTTTCTAATTTAAAACATGATTTATATAAAATAAGACCCAATGTATATAAAATTTTGAAACACTTAAATGCAGATACCAAAGAAAACATAAAATTAAACACTGAATTGAAATTAGAAGAATTTCTAAATTACTACAGAGAACTGTGGACAGACAAATATTTTAAAAAAGACAGTTGCAAACAATTAACGAAAATGAAAAGGAAATAACTAAAGAAGAATGAGAAATCAGCCTGAAACAAGAAACGGAAAATCACTTGGAGAAGATAAACTAGGTTCAGAACTATATAAATATGCAGGAACTAGATTCAAAGAAAGACTCTTATTATTTTTAAATAAAATTTATTCAACTGGTATCCCCCCTAATAGAATGGAAAAAAGCAATTGTGATTCCTATCTTTAAAAAAAGTAATAGAGATGACCCTAAAAACTATAGAGGTATCAGTATACTAAATTCCTGTTACAAAATATATAGCAGAATCTTAAATAGCAAACTAATGAAATATTCTGAAAACTTTATTTTAGAAGTACAGAATGGATTTAGAAAAGGATGATCATGTATAGACCCGGCCTTTTGCCTAAAATTAATAATAGAGAAAAGAAGAGAATACAATTTAGAAACTCACATTGCATTTATTGACTTTGAAAAAGCATTTGACAAAGTTAAAAGAAACATATTATTTAACATATTAAAAGAAAGACAAATACCAAATAATATCCTAAAAGCTATCACAAGTATATATGAAAATAATCAAATACAAATAAGATTAAATCACGAGCTATCATATACAAGAGAAATAAACCAATGGATCCGACAGGGATGTCCCCTCTCAGCAACTCTTTTTAATATCTACTTAAATGAAATAATAATAAAATGGAATAAAAATTTACATCAAGGAATTAAACTTTCTTCTACAGTAAACTTAAACACTCTCCTCTTTGCCGACGACCAAATAATAATTACAAATTCTGAAGATAAACTACAGAAAGCTATTTAGATCTAAATGAGATATCCAAAGATTATGAAATGATAATATCAACAGAAAAATCAAAAACTATGGCCTTTAAAGGACAAGATACAGCAAGAACAAAAATAGGAATAGATAACAAGATCTTAGACCAGGTGAATTCATTTAATTACCTAGGATGTATGATCACATATGAAAATGAAAAAGATATAAACGTAAAAATTGCAAAATATTTAAAAATAACAGGTGTAATTAACTCTATATTTAAACCAAACCTAGTTCAAAAACAAACCAGACTTAAGTTACAATACATTAGCCTTACCAGTCTTAATGTATGGAAGCGAAATCTGGACAATAAAACAAAAAGACAAACAAAGATTAACAACTGCAGAAATGAAGTTTATGAGAAAAACTGCAAAGTATACCCTATTTAATCACAAAAGAAACAAAGAAATTATGAAAGAATTAAACCAAGAACCAGTAATAAAAAAAATTGAAAAATATAAACATAAATGGATGGTACACGTTCAAAGAATGAAAACAGAAAGATTACCAAACAAGCTTTAAAGTACAAGCCATTAGGAAAAAGAAAACCAGGACGTCCTCTTAAACGATTCAACGATGACTTCTAAGGCCAGAACAGGGGCCATACTAGGCCTAAATCCTTGATATGCATGATGATGATCATTCAGGATCTTCATGAAATCACAAGACATCATGGGAGGCCCATCCTAGACAACACAGTCTATCATACCACTCCTTGAATTCATTCATTGTTAATGCTCTCACCACCCCATCAGGAAATGCATTCCATGTTCAACCACTCTCCATGCAAAGAAATCACTCCTCATCCTTTCTCACAGCTTCCTTATGCAATTTCCAGGAATAGTCCCTTTTTCTACCATACAAAAGAATTCCCGTGTCAACCCTGCAACTACCTCCCAACAGTTTAAATGTCTCAGTCATTCCTGATATAATTTTTATTATCCACCTTTGTACATTCTGCCTCTGTGCTCTTTTTAAGGTTAATTTATCCCCCTGTTGTCTCGGATTTTATACAATGGAATCACAATTCTTCTATCTCTGCTGGTCAGAGATAGAAGAATTGTGATTCCATTGTATAAAATCTCAGTATTGCAGCCTTCACCACATTTACAATATGTCCATGCGGTTAGCCGAGTGGCTATGCGTTTCACAACCATATGCCTGGGAAAAGAGTGTCCTAGGTTCGATTCCCATCAGCGACGTGAGGAACTTAGGATCTTTCTCAGACATAGCCAAGTTGGTTAGGTCTTGCAAGTGGACTGCAGTGTTTTTTTCTCCAGTTTATCTGGGGTTCTTCCTCCTGTAAGCAGGCAAACTGGCCCCTTGAACATGTAAAATTTTTGGGGGTTACTCATTTTATTTCGTTATTCTTGGATGTAAGGTTTTCCAATTTTTTTACTAATCTGCTTTCTAGTCGGGCTGTGCCATATGTAAAACTTATGCTATTTATTAAATTGTGCCTAATTTTGTTAATCTCTAACTTTCCCTACTTTTTTCAGTTCTCTTAGCATTGTCTTAAAGTTTTGTCCCCCCCTCCCCTTCTTTCTTGTCCTTTGCTCCTACCACATGGAAAGCCGGCTCTATATATAACTATCACCGGCTTATAAAATACATATTTTACAAAAGGTATAGAATAACCATTTCCCCTTACATAACACCTTCAGGACTTTTCCTTACACTAATATAATATGTATACACTTGCTCTAATCTGATACTATACAACACTTTACAAAACTTGACCACCGACATTTTACAACACTTATATAATTCTTACTTATCTATGTTCCAAAGAAAATAATAACAATATCACATGTTTACTCACAATTCTTTCTGTAAACACACAGTCCTCTTTCATTAAAGTAATGGGTGTTCACTCAACATTCACACTTACTTAGCATTATAAAATACATATTTTACAAAAGGTATAGAATAACCGTTCCCTCTTACACAGCTACCTTTAGGACTTTTCCTTACACTAATATAATGTATACACTTGCTGTAACCTGATACTATACAACACTTTACAAAACTTTACCACTGACCTTTTACAACACTTATAATTCTTACTTATCTATGTTCCAAAGAAAATAATAACAATATCACATGTTTACTCACAATTCTTTTTGTAAACACACAGTCCTCTTTCATAAACAAAGCCTCTGTCGGGAAATCTTGAATCTTTGCTGTTTCACAGGACACGTTCTTGTCTCGGGCATTTCTGTACTTCTATTTGCTCTTGCTCCACTGGTGGCTATGTAAAATCTCTTGTGGTGAAAAATATAAATATTTTTCACCTATGTCGATTTTACATGGGCCATAAAATACATATAATTAGAAATGTATGTAACCTAACTGTAATGCAGTGGTGGTCGATGAAAATTTTAAGTGGGGGTGCCGCATATTAAAAAAAAAAAAAAAAAAAAAACCTTCTTTTTTCCAAATCAGTAATGAATTTATTAATAAATAAATTTATATATTAAAAATTGCTTTATTAAAAATATTTCATCCTCACCACAAACAAACACCAATAATAAAAATTTCAATGACAAGCAATGACAAGCGTAAACGAATATCAGTGCTAAATAGCAGTGCATTTGTTTCATGTAACGATAATTGAAAAAATATAATTCTTTTCATATTTTCAACAGTGACACTCGTCATAATTCATCCTTGTATCTATAATAAATAAATAATTATACGTTACTTTAACAAAATAAAATAAGACTGACAAAAAATAGTTCATCACGCACACGCACCAATAAAAAACGTTTCATATCTCATAGAAATAACGTGCATATGGATATTAAAAATACACTGATGTTTGGGCAGTGTGGGAATGACGTAACATGCAATGACAAGTGCAAACGAATATCGGTGTTAGATCACAGTGCATCTGTTTCGTAATCTGAAGCGTTAATCGAACAATTCCGATTATTAACTATTCAATCAATGTCAAAACATAAGCTGTAACCTTTAACATGTTGTATTACATTTATATAATGTTGTCAGCATTGTTATTATTTATAAACACGAACAAAATTTAAATTTTCATTTTTACCTTGGGGATGCTGCAGTGTCGCAGTGCTTATGTACGGGCCACCACTGCTGCAATGTAATAAATTTTGTAATATAATGTAAGAATAACCGAATGTAGAACCACAAGCAATTGCAACTAAAAAGATCAGACAGGATTAGACTAGTACACTGAAGGTCAACAGCAGTCTCAAAGGTCACCGGATTATATGAGTTTTGCCGCCAAAACCTAACGTAAGCGTGGGTGACATAAGGGAGCTTCCGGTAAATCTGGGAAGTTTTGGAAAGAAGGCCAAGGGACAACCAATGATATAAAAGGTGGAGATTGAGGGGCAAAAACTTTCTCTAAGCCCAAACCTTTGGAAATTGCAGAGGTGTGCTCAAGAAAAGAAGAAGAGCGTAACAGACTTCTACAATAAGCTATTGACCATTGTGAATAGTCTAAGCACCTCCAAAGACGATAAACCTCATCTTGTCTGGGTGGTATTCCACCAGTTCAGGTTGGGAATCAAAGAGGAACTAAAGGAGACCATATACAAAAAGAGGATCACCAATCTTGAGGAATGTCACCTCGCTGTGGAGGGGAGAGAGAAGAAGCTTGGAGGCATTCGTCCCGCTTCTAAAAACAACCAAGTTCATGAAATAAAAAAGACAAATGATTCCCCTTGTGAAGTTAAGTGTGAGAAGGACTCAAGTACGGTTAAAGGAAAGCCCAGGAAAGACTGTAACGAAAGGGAGGAGGAACGAGGTAATGCGTTCAACATCAAACATTTAACTGAAAACAAGATAACTATCCCGAAAGAAATAAACCCTACTAACCTGGAGGAATTACTCTTGATAATTAGACAGGAGGTAGAAAGGCTGCAGCAGCCTATGATGGAGTAGCTTGATAAAGGTATTAAGTAGTTGGGGGAACTAATAGCAAAGACCTCTGAAATAACTCCACGTCAAAAGGAAGGGAATAATGAGGCAAAGATCAGAAAAGTGGCTCTCCAATGTTTTGTTTGTAACAAATATGGGAATATGGCTTGGAACTGTTTTAAGAATAAGAGACCCTCGAACAGAAATAATAGATATGAGTCCAATCTTGTGCATACTCATCATGGTTATGCTAACAGACCATGGAAGAGAGATAACAAGATCAGAGAATACTCAAGAAAATCCAAAATGACCATAAGAAGCAAAATTCAAGGAATGCCTTGTGACGTTCTATTAGATACCAGTTCCCAGGCCTCTGTCATAACTGGAAGTTTTTCTTCACAAAATAAAATCCCATGTATGGAAAGGTATATCTGAACTGAAGAGACCAATTAAGCTAATGGGAATTTCAACACCTGGGATATGTGCATCAAAAAGGGTAAGAGTTAGATTGTTCTTACCAGAGTTCAATTTGTGTTTCAAGCAAGAATTATTGGTCCTCCCTAGGACATCTTGCCCAAGCGTGTGCAAATAATTTTAGGAGCTGACTTTCTAGAGAAACATAAGTTCTCTTGCAATTTTGCTGCAAATGAGATTTCCCTAACGGATATCAAGCATTCAGGCAAGGGGATCAACATCTTAAAAGATCAACTAAAGAGAACACTTGACGAGAGAGAGAGAGAGAACACAAGAATGACTATAAGGTCAGACTTACTGAGCAGGTTGAGAGGGATAAAGAAGAATGTCACAATGAGCACACTGACTCTTCATTAAGTTCATCATCTGAAGGGAACATCACTCAGAAGCCTTGAATCATGCCTATTATATCTCGAATGTCAAGTTAGTAAATGATTAGAAAGAAATGAGAGAGCTGTTTGGGGAAAGTAAACATAGCACGATCAAGATGAACATGATTGAGAAATTTAGAAGGTTCAAAGAATTTTATAACCAACTGATGTGGAACAGGCAAAGTGTTGTGGAGGTCCATATTAGAGATCCTAGGTACAATTGGAGTAGGATAAGATGTGATGCATACTGCCTGAAGGCTAAACATAAGAGGTGGGATTTTACTCATAAAATCTCGACTGTGGGTAAGAAAAATTTTGGGAATAGAAAAGAAAGTGACACCAAAGCTGAGATTTCTGACAATAAGAATACAGAGAGAAATAGTACATTGGAAAAATGTAGTCATGTCTTCCCCAGAAAATGTGCAGACATTGGGTTAAAAAACGAAACAAAAATTTTTTTATGAAAATTTTTTTTGAGAGAGGGTAAGCATTTGTAAAATCTCTTGTGGTGAAAAATAGAAATATTTTTCACCTAGCAAGAGTATATCATCCAAGTGGTGACTTTGCAGGAATGGAAGAACCAACAGCTTATACTGGAATTGTGATGAATGAAGTAGAGGTAACTAGTCTATTACAGAACCTCAATGTCAATACATCTGTGGGATTGGATGGTATACCAGCTCGTGTCGTACGTGAAGCGGCCAAAGAATTGTCAGTGCCCTTGACCATTTTGTTTAATTTGAGCCTCAGGACTGGGTCAGTCCCAAGGGGGTGGAAAGAGGGGAAAATAGTTCCACTGCACAAAGGTGGTTCCAAGGCTGCTGTTGAAAATTACCGGCCACTCAGCATAACAGGAATCATTATCAAGGTCTTAGAGAAAATAGTCAAGAGGAAATACAAGACTGGATAGAAAAAAATGGGATACTGTATCGGGGACAGCATGGTTTTGTGAAGGGTAGGTCATGCCTCAGTAACTTGCTCACATATTATAACACAGTGACAGCTGAACTGGATAAGGGTAATGGGTTTACAGTGATTCTACTGGACCTTGCTAAGGCCTTTGACAGGATACCACATGGAATTCTAATCAGTAAATTGCAGCATATGGGAATGGATATAGGGTTGGTGAGATGGATAGGAGGGTGGTTGACGGAGAGATATCAGAGAGTGGTTTACTCAGGAGTAGAGTCCACAAGACGGCCTGTGACTAGTGGTGTGCCACAGGGATCTGTTCTTGGACCACTGCTGTTTAATTTGTTCATAAATGATATAGGAAAGGATCTGAGAGGAACAGTTCATTTGTTTGCGGATGATGTGAAGTTGGATAGGGCAATAGTGAATGCAGATGACGTCAAAATTTTGCAGGATGATTTGGATAGATTGGAGGTCTGGGCTAAGGAGAATGGATGTCAATTTAATGTGGCAAAATGTAAGGTTATGCATTTTGGGGTGAAAAGATTGGCAGCAGTTTACTGCATTGGTGGAACCGTGCTCCAGGAAATTGATGAGGCACGAGATTTAGGAGTACTGGTGGATAAGGAATTGAAATTTAGGGGACACATTGCAAAAGTGGCCAAATCAGCTCATCAAATCACTTGGTTGCTGAAGAATACGTTGACAAGCAGAGACAAGTAGGTTATTGTTCCTCTGTATCGAGCCTTGATAAGACCCCATCTCGACTACTGTACTCAGATTTCGTCACCTAGGTTTTTTCTTGATGGGGAGGAGGTGGAGAGGATCCAGAGGCAAGTGACCAAGATGATAGCAGGTCTGTGGAATGAACCGTATGAGAACAGGTGGAGGATTTGTGGGTTGCAAAAATTGGTTGATAGGCTGAGGAGGGGAGATATGATTGAGACATTCAAATTACTGAAGGGTTTCTATAAAATTAATTCAGAAGATATTTTTGAGAACAGGGCTGGTTGTGGGAGGACTAGGGGACATCCATGGAAACTGGGCAAAAGCGTGGTTAGTAAAGGTGTTAGAGCTGGGTTCTTTACTTTTAGAGTAGTGAATGAGTGGAATGCGTTCCCTGAGTCTGTGGTGGATGCTGTGACAGTGAATGAGTTTAAGGCGAGGTATGATAGATACTGTATGAATGTCGAATAGTTGTGTTGAATATGATTTGGGGCCTCCCTCGATGAGTCTAATGACTCCCTGGAGTTGCCCGTAATAATAGTAATAGTAATATCAATTTTACATGGGCCATAAAATACATATAATTATAAATGTATGTAACCTAACTGTAACGTAATAAATTTTGTAATATAATATAATGTAAGAATAACTGAATGTAGAACCACAAGTAATTGTAACTAAAAAGATCAGACAGGGGGTGCTTAAGGGTCAAAGCTGTATAACTGAGAGGAGACTTCCACATAGCCTTTAAAGGAATGCGGAGAACCGACCAGGGCTTCCGACCTAATGTCCAATCCTCACCTTCTCGTGGTGCACCCTGTTGGGTATCTACTTTGATACTGAACGAACGAGGATGGGCTGGCAATTTGGGATTTAGCCGACCAAATTGTATTCTTATTGGTTAAACCAAAATAAAAAATGATGGTACAACATGACAAAATTTCATGCCGGCTGGGGCGTCGCCCGGTTAAACAAGGCCCCCGTTGTTTTCGCCAGGGAACCAGGGCGAACAGCGAAAAGTCAGCTACTGGAACAAATCTGAAAACAAACCCCAACTCAACATCACCAGAGTTAAAGATCGGAACTATCAACGTAAGAAGCCTGAATGGCAAAGAAATGGAGCTAGCTGAGGAATTAGATAAGTACCAGATCGACATAATAGGGGTGACTGAAACAAAAAAGACCAAAACTGGTGAGATCTTTCTGAGCAATAAATACAAAATGTTCTATTCAGGCAATAACAATCAAGGAAAAGAAGGAGTAGCCATAGTATTCAACACAAAATACGAGGCTAATCTTCTTGAATGGCAGTCAGTCTCAAGTAGAGTAATGTGGGAAAATATGAGAATGGGGAAGTGGACAATGAGACTTATTTGTGCCTATGGTCCCACAGAAGGTTCTACTAAGGTAGAAGTGGAGGAATTTTTTGAGGCTTTAGAAAAAGCAACTGACACAATGAAAAAGGAAAAGTTGGTCCTTGTTGGGGATCTAAATAGTAGAGTAGGAAATGATTGTGAGACATACAAAAATATTTTGGGAAAATTTGGAGAAAAGAGCAAAGCTAATAATAATGGCAAATATCTGTTGGATTTCTGCTCAGGACATGGACTGGTTATTACTAACACCATGTTCCAACATAAAAATGTGCACAAATTCACATGGAGAGAAGAGGCAAGGAATAAGAAAAGTCTCATTGACTATGTTATTGTTGATAGTGATGTTTTCTCCCTGGTGCAGGACACCAGAGTGTACAGAGGATTTGAAATTGGAAGTGATCACTATTTAGTCTTCAGCAGGATAAAATTGAATTTCATATCGAAAAGAATAACATGTAAGAAAGTTTTAAAGCGAATAAAAGTTGAGCAGCTCTCAGATGTAAACTGTAGACTAAAATACAGAAATATTATTGAAAAGAAAATGAAAGAGTTTGAGAACAGGAATCAAACCTTGGAGATTCAGTGGCAAACTCTGAAGGAAACATTGATTGATTCTGCCAGAGAGGCATGTGGTGAGGTTGTGTGCAAAGATAAAAAAATCAGAACTCCCTGGTGGACACAGGAAGTTAAAGAGGCAGTGAAGGAAAAGAAGAAAGCATATTAAAAGTTCCTGGCAAATAAGTCAGCTTTTACTCTTACAGAATACAGAGTCAAATGTAAGAAAGCTAAACAGTGTGTAAAACTAGCTAAACAAAAGTCATGGGAGGACTTTGGCAAGAATATAGAAAATAAATATCAAGAAGGTGGCAAAATATTCTGGAGGTTGTTGAAGAAGCTTAGGAATGGAGGAAAGAGTGCTGTAAAAGGAATTAGAGATGATAAAGGTGAAAGGAAAACAGGAGAAAAAGATATCCTTGAAGTATGGAGTAATTACTTTGAAAAACTGCTAAATGAAACAAGCAGTGATGACAGCACAGTGATAAAAAACACTGACCAGGCATGCAGTCAGGAATACATACCCATACTTGAAGTAGAAAAAGCCATCAAAGGCTTGAAATGTGGAAAGGCAGCAGGAGTAGATGATATTCGACCAGAAATGCTGAAGTATGGTGGTATAAGAGTCTTACAGTGGCTGCACTGCATAGTTCAGAAAGCCTGGACAGAGGGACGAATTCCCGATGATTGGAGTAGAGCTCTCATAGTACCCATATATAAAAAGGGAAATAAAACTGAATGTGAGAATTACAGAGGTATTTCCCTACTGAGTGTTCCTGGCAAGATCTATGCATGTATACTTGAGAAACGGTTGAGAAGAATTGTGGAAGAAAAGCTTGGTGAAGAACAAGCTGGATTCAGGCCAAATAGAGGCTGTCAGGATCAGATCTTCACTTTACGACAAATAGTCGAGAAAGCATGGGAATAAAACAAAGATCTGTATTTAAGTTTTGTCGATTTGGAAAAGGCATATGACAAGGTGCCGAGAGTAGCTATTCAATACGCTACAGTTATATGGTGTCAATGGAGCATTATATCAAGCAATACTTAGTCTTTATTTGAGTTGTGAGTCAGCAGCTAGAATTGAAGGAAGTACAGGAAGATGGTTTAATGTTAAATCTGGTGTGAGACAAGGATGTACATTATCCCCTCTGTTATTCATTATCTATATGGATCACATTATGAAGGAATGTGGTATTAAACCTGATATCAAAATTGGAGATGTTAATGTCAGCTCTTTGCTTTATGCGGATGATGTTATACTTCTAAATAAATCCGCTACAAGTCTGCAAGATTCTCTGACTAAATTGAATAACTGTTGTAATAAATATGGTATGAAGGTCAGCAATAAAAAGACAAAGACAATGAAAATAGGCAGAATCATTGAAAATGTCAACTGTGTTGTGAATGGAGAACCTGTGGAACAAGTAAAACATTTCAGCTACTTAGGCACAATTTTTACTGAAGATGGTAAAATAAATATAGAAATAGACAACAGAATCAGCAAAGCTGGTATCGTGGGAAGTCAATTGAATAAATTCATATGGAATAAGAAAGAAATTAGTCGGAACACTAAATTAGCTGTATACAAGACTGTGTTCAAACCAATTTTAACTTATGGATCTGAGAGCTGGGTCAGAAGTAAAACACTTGACCAAAGACTAGAGACCGCAGATATGAGAGTCCTGAGAAAGATTAGAGGCGTGAACAGATGGCATCAATGGCAATATCATATTAAAAATGAGGATATTAGGAAAGAACTTGACATTGTCGGCATCCAGGAATGCGTTAGCAGAGCTAATCTCAGATGGTATGGTCACTTAAATAGAATGGGAGAGGAAAGATTAGCAAAACAAGTGTTCTCTGCCAGGTTGGCAGGAAAACGACCCAGAGTAAGACCAAGATATAGGTGGATTGATACGGTACAAAGTGCCTTAGACGATAGAAATATAAGATCTGATAATGTTGGAGTCTTGACAAGTAACAGACTGATTTGGAGGAAAATTGTAGATAGGAAGTTAGTAATGATGTAATTTTTTCATGTAGTACTGTCATATCCTGTACACCCCTTGAGGGTACATGGCAGGAATTTGATGATGATGATGATGAAGATCAGACAGGATTAGGCTAGTAAACTGAAGGTCAACCACAGTCTCAAAAAGTCACCAGATTATATGAGTTTTGCTGCCAAAATCTAACATAAGCATGGGTGACGTAAGGGGAGCTTCCAAATCCGGGAAGTTTTGGAAGGAAGGCCGATGATATAAAAGGCAGAGATTGAGGGTCGAAAACTCTCTTTTATTTTTTGTTCCTGTGGCAAGGTTTTTTGAGGAGGGAAGAGTTGGGGGTCCCGCCAGTAGTTTTAGAGATCATGGAGGATTTGCTGGCAGAAGAGATTGTATTTCAAGATATCCTTTCATGAAATTTTTGATGAATGTACCGATCACCGTGCATGCTAATTTGTCACAGCCGAACCAGTTCCTGACATTGCCAAAGAAATGCAGTACTGTTACAAGGGAGAAAATCGCCAGATGACTACCATCGGATCGTGCCCAATCACAGCCATAGTGCAAGATTAAGGAACCAGTGGAATTCACCATTAACCATTTAGAAATCAGGATTGTACATGATATAGTGAGCTTGTAAGTAGATTGCTTTATGTTAATAGCTTATATTGTGTGTACAGACAATAGATGTTAATTCTGTTTAACTAATGGCATAATGTGTTGAAGAAGTCAGAAGGCTGAACGTG
This sequence comes from Typopeltis vanoorti, assembly GCF_054136105.1. Classification (NCBI taxonomy): domain Eukaryota; kingdom Metazoa; phylum Arthropoda; class Arachnida; order Uropygi; family Thelyphonidae; genus Typopeltis; species Typopeltis vanoorti. Next base: position 114,522,047 of record NC_143551.1, on the reverse strand, counting down.
AGTTTTGAATGAGCTTAAAAGAATACTGTAGACTTGAATACTGCTTGTATTATATAATGCTTTGAATGTGTATAGTATAAGAAAAATTATCACAAGTTACTTTTATCATGAAATAAAAGTAACTTATTTACCTAACCCAAACCTATCCTTCTGATCATTTGTTGTGTTGGTTATTTCTATCCATGTTGTAAACATTGTTTTACTTTAACACTTTTAGCTTCTTTCATTTCATTCAACAGAGAATTGTATCTCATGCTTGGTAAATAAAAGTTGTTATCGTTCTTATTATTCACTGATTCACTCAAACGATTGTAAAACTTTTTCGGCACAATATCACTCATTTTCATGAAGAAAATTAAAAAAAAAGTAAAATATATTGGCACAAAAACAAACTGATTCTAGATCGTAGCCACTCACAGCTGTCTATACTCGCACTGTACTCGAGCTTTTACCAATTGGTGTTGGTAAATGCTGACATTTACCAAAATGGTCTGGTAAAAGCCCGAAATGGAAGTCTTCCTCATCAAATGCTAGGATTTACCAATTTTCAGGCTTTTACAGTAACATAGATATATATATATATAAATAATGGATAAAAACTTTCCATTCTGTTATTCTAGTTGATATTTATTGGAGATCTAAATGGCAGAATAGGAGATTGAGATATACAGAAATGTCTTGGGAAAATTTTAATATTTGTGTATTTGAATCTATAATGGGAGTGTTTAAGGGTCAATCTGTATAACTGAGAGGAGACCTCCAACATAGCCTTTAAAGGAATGCAGAGAACCGAACAGGGCTTCTGACCTAATGTCCAATCCTCACCTTCTCGTGGTGCATCCTGTTGGGTATCTACTTGGATACTGAATGAACGAGGATGGGCTGGCAATTTGGGATTTAGCCGACCAAATTGTATTCTTATTGGTTAAACCAAAATAAAAAAATGATGGTACAACATGACAAAATTTCATGCCGGCTGGGGCGTCGCCAGGTAAAACAAGGCCCCCCATTATTTTTGCCAGGGAACCAGGGCGAACAGTGAAAAGTCAGCTACTGGAACAAATCTGAAAACACACCCCAACTCAACATCACCAGAGTTAAAGATATAAGAAGCATGAATGGCAAAAAAATGGAGTTCGCTGAGAAATTAGATAAGTACCAGAGATCGACATAATAGGGGTGACTGAAACAAAAAAGACAAAAACTGGTGAGATCTTTCTGAGTAATGAATACAAAATTTTATATTCAGGCAATGACAATAATGGAAAAGAAGGAGTAGCCATAGCATTCAACACAAAATACGAGGCTAATCTTCTTGAATGGCAGTCAGTCTCAAGTAGAGTAACGTGGGCAAATATGAGAATGGGGAACTGGACAATGAGACTTATTTGTGCCTATGGTCCCACAGAAGGTTGTACTAAGGTAGAAGTGGAGGAATTTTTTGAGACTTTAGAAAAAACAACTGACACGATGAAAAATTGGTTCTTGTTGGGGATCTAAATAGCAGAGTAGGAAATGATTGTGAGACATACAAAAATATTTTGGGAAAATTTGGAGAAAAGAGCAAAGCTAATAATAATGGCAAATACCTGTTGGATTTCTGCTCAGGATATGGATGGTTATTACTAACACCATGTTCCAACATAAAAATGTGCACAAATTCACATGGAGAGAAGAGGCAAGGAATAAGAAAAGTCTCATTGACTATGTTATTGTTGATAGCAATGTTTTCTCCCTGGTGCAGGACACCAGAGTGTACAGAGGATTTAAAATTGGAAATGATCACTATTTAGTCTTTAGCAGGATAAAATTGAATTTCATATTGAAAAGAATAACATGTAAGAAAGTTTTAAAGCGAATAAAAGCTGAGCAGCTTTCAGATGTGAACTGTACATTAAATACACAAAGATTATTGAAGAAAAAACGAAAGAGTTTGAGAACAGGAATCAAACCTTGGTGACTCAGTGGCAAGCTCTGAAGAAAAACATTGATTGATTCTGCCAGAGAGGCATGTGGTGATGTTGTGTGCAAGGATAGAAAAATCAGAACTCCATGGTGGACAAAGGAAGTTAAAGAGGCAGTGAAGGAAAAAAAGAAAGGATATCAAAAGTTCCTGGCAAATAAGTCAGCTTGTGCTCTTAGAGAATACAGAAACAAATGCAAGAATGCTAAACAGTGTGTAAAACTAGCTAAACAAAAGTCATGGGAGGTCTTTGGCAAGAATATAGAAAATAAATATCAAGAAGGTGGCAAAATATTCTGAAGGTTGTTGAAGAAGCTTAGGAATGGAGAAAAGAGTGCTGTAAAAGGAGTTAGAGATGATAAAGGTGACATGAAAACGGGAGAAAAAGATATCCTTGAAGTATGGAGTAATTACTTTGATAAACTGCTAAATGAAACAAGCAGTAATGACAGCACAGTGGTAAAAAACACTGACCAGGCATGCAGCCAGGAATACATATCCATACTTGAAGTAGAAAAAGCCATCAAAGGCTTGAAATGTGGAAAGGCAGCAGGAGTAGATGATATTCGACCAGAAAAATGCTGAAGTATGGTGGTATAAAAGTCTTACAGTGGATAGTTCAGAAAGCTTGGACAGAGGGATGAATTCCCGATGATTGGAGTAGAGCTCTCATAGTACCCATATATAAAAAGGGAAATAAAACTGAATGTGAGAATTACAGAGGTATTTCCCTACTGAGTGTTCCTGGCAAGATCTATGCAAGCATACTTGAGAAACGGTTGAAAAGAACTGTGGAAGAAAAGCTTGGTGAAGAACAAGCTGGATTCAGGCCAAATAGAGGTTGTCAGGATCAGATTTTCACTTTACGACAAATAGTCGAGAAAGCATGGGAATAAAACAAAGATCTGTATTTAAGTTTTGTCGATTTGGAAAAGGCATATGACAAGGTGCCGAGAGTAGCTATTCAATACGCTACAGTTATATGGTGTCAATGGAGCATTATATCAAGCAATATTTAGTCTTTTTTTGAGTTTTAAGTCAGCAGTTAGAATTGAAGGAAGTACATTAAGATGGTTTAGTGTTAAATCTGGTATGAGACAAGGTTGTACATTATCCCCTCTGTTATTCATTATCTATATGGATCACATTATGGAGGAAAGTGATATTAAACATGATATCAAAATTGGAGATGTTAATGTCAGCTCTTTGCTCTATGCAGATGATGTTATACTTCTAAATAAATCCACTACAAGTCTGCAAGATTCTCTGACTAAATTGAATAACTGTTGTAATAGATATGATATGAAGATCAGCAATAAAAAGACAATGAAAATAGGCAGAATCATTGAAAATGTCAAGTGTGTTGTTATTGGAGAACCTGTGGAACAAGTAAAACATTTCAGCTACTTAGGCACGATTTTTACTGAAGATGGTAAATTAAATATAGAAATAGATAACAGAATCAGCAAAGCTGGTACGGTGGGATGTCAATTGAAAAATTCATATGGAATGAGAGAAATTAGTCTAACAATAAATTAGCTGTATACAAGACAGTGTTCAAACAGTTTTAACTTATGGATCTGAGAGCTGGGTCAGAAGTAGAACACCTGACCAAAGATTAGAGACCACAGATATGAGTCCTGAGAAAGATTAGAGGCATGAACAGATGGCATCAATGGCAATATCATATTAAAAATGAGGATATTAGGAAAGAACTTGACATTTTCAGCATCCAGGAATGCATTAGCAGAGCTAATCTCAGGTGGTATGGTCACTCAAACAGAATGGGCGAAGAAAGATTAGCAAAACAAGTGTTCTCTTCCAGGTTGGCAGGAAAACGACCCAGAGGAAGACCAAGATATAGGTGGATATATACGGTACAAAGTGCCTTAGACGATAGAAATATAAGATCTGATAATGTTGGAGTCTTGACAAGTAACAGACTCATTTGGAGAAAAATTGTAGATAGGAAGTTAGTAATGATGTAATTTTTTCATGTAGTACTGTCATATCCTGTACACCCCTTGAGGGTGTCAGGCTAGGGTAAACAATTATCTTACTTTTGTTTAGTGTCATGTAGCCTGTGTCCTGTGCATATGTTTGCGTTCCTGATGATGACCTCGGTACAGAGATTGAAATGTCAAATGTTATTTGCACAATTAAAAGTAAAGTAATTACTTCAACCTGTCAACCTGTGTATTTTTGTTTCCATAAATTCTTCACAATGAGTGGTACTGAATGTGATATGAAGAAAATGTGATATAGAAAGTGATCAATATTTACTTTTGAGTAGGACAAAATTTAAAATCACATTAGAAAGCAAACTGTGTCAGAAAATTTTAAAGAGAATCAAAGTTGAGCAGCTTTCAAAGGTACACTGTAAATGCAAATATACAAATATTCCCCAAGAATTTCTATATGTCTCAATCATTTCCTATTCTGCTATTTAGATCTCCAAAAGAACATAGGATTATTATTTATAAATAAATAATAAATTCCATGTGATGATACAGCGTTCCCCCTTTATACGGGAGTTCACAGTACCATCTAGTCCTTCCCCCCAAATTTTATCCGGGCTCTGGAACTGGCATAGGCTGATGAATCAGACCTGTGGCTGGATCAGTATTCCTGACTGTAATCCATGTGTGTGTCCTTGGACCGGTTTGCCTGCTTGCAGGATGAAAACACCAGATGAACTGGCAGAAAAAACCCTGCTGTCCACACCAAGACCAGCTAACTATGGCTGAGGAAGATCCTTGAGCTCCTCATGTCATTAATGGGAATTAAACCTAGGACACTCCTTTCCCAGGCATATTGTTGCGAAGTGCAAAGCCACTAGGCTAACTGCACGGACATAGGAGGATATAAGAACATAAGTTACCTTCATAACTCTGCTACTAATATGTTCTTTCTTTCTGTGGTTATATCAGTTGCTTTAATATCATTTTTGTTCTAGGTGTTTATCAGAACTTTCTAGCTCCCCCTGTGTGTGTGGAGAGAGAGAGAGAGAGAGAGAAATAAAGGAAAATTACCAAAATTTTTAAAAAGAAAGATTTATAACCAATGTGTATTCTCAGCAAATGACATATGGTAGTGAAACTTGGAGCCCTGCTAAGACAGTTGGAGTTCATCTGTTGTGAGACATATGATGAAAATGTCTGACAACAGATGGACAAACAGAAAATACCAAGTAGATATTAAGAACTGGACATTGAAAACCATCAGATTACTACAGGCCAGTAGTAAAATGAGATAAAAAGATACTACAGACATTTATAGCACAGAGATGCACATGATCAGCTAAAATATAAGAAAAATGGAGAGGCATCTGATCTGTAGTGAAGAGAAAAAAAGCTGTTATTGAAGACTCACCTGCAGTCCACCCACCCCAAGCACTAAGTTAGCCACTCTCAGATGAGTTAGAATTTGGATTTCTTCTGGGTGCACTTTCTCCCTCCACACACACACACACACACACACACACACACACCCTCACCAAACCGATAACACATTTAGTAGCAGCTATATTTAGCTCCAGGAGTAAATATGAATTTGGGTAATTAATGGAGTTCTTGCCATTGCCACCCCAGAGAGAACTTATGTCTCCTGGTGGAAGGATAAAAATAATAAGAAGCAATATGCACATCAAAATCTATCAAATCTATTTCTATTATATCTTTTATTATAATTCTAAACTTACACAATTTCTAGTGAAAAATCTCTCTTATCTGGAATATTCAACTGCAACACTAGGTATGGCTGTATTAGACTCACTGAAAAGAAATGAAAAGCATTAACTTTACACTGCCACAATTAACATTTCACGACAATGAATTCCTAGTTGATAACAGGAAAAAAAAAAAAAAAAAAAAGCATAAAAAATTCTTTAATGCCTTTTATTCTCCAAAGAGAACAGGATGAGCTCCTTGAGCTTTACACTTTTTTGAAGTCTGGTAGGAAGCCAGTTTCCATCATTGACTTTACTGATAATAAGCTCAAGCTATCAATGAACAGAAGGTTTTTTTTGGGGGGGGGAGGGGACAGAAGTGTTATCATCTCATGGTCCTAAACCCTACCATTAGTGATCATCTTGCTGATCTCTCAAGCATCTTACATAAACATGTTGAAAATATCAAATTTAATATCAAAAACTCTAAAGTAGTCAAATATAAAAATCACTGGCTGTTTTGGCACAAAACTATTACTATTGAGACACAACTATGCAGTTTTAATCAACAAGCCTCAAACAATTTATTCTCCCATTAATATTAAGAAGTCCTGTTCACATTTCTGATACATGAGAAACCTGAAAACTACAAAAACATCTATTTAACATCCTTCTCCACCACAGCCCATAAAGTTTGATTCTCCTTTGAAAAACTTAAAAAGCACAAACTTTGCTTATTTTACTCTTTCCTTTAAAATGGAGTTAACTTTTTTTCCATTAGAAAAAGGCTCCAATTTCAAAGGTCTTTTATTCTTCTTTTCATTCTTCACGTTTTATGCTTTTTTTTTTTTTTCATTTTTCCATCTTTATTGTTCATCTAGAGGCATTTTTCATTTTTTTTTCTCTCCTTTTATAAAGGTAAAGATGAAATACTTTTTTTACCATAATGTTTACCATTTTACAATTATTTTACTTGTTATCAAGAGATTTTTTCTGATTTCTATCTCTAGCTTCATATTTTGCCTCTTTTAAGTGTATTCTTTATTAATTTTTTTAACTTTATATCTTGTCTTTGTTCTTAAGCTTTGCTTTTAATCACTTTTTTATTTATTTATTTATTTAATTCCCATCAGTTCCCTTCCAGAAAAACGTTTCTTTGGACCACAATGATTACATCATCATTAAATTCCTGATATATATATATCCTCAAAGAGTGTATATGATATCATAATAGCACTACATGAAAAGTTTATTATTGTTATTATGTAACACCTCCAAGGATTTCCAAGGACTCATCGCGGGAGAGCACTCTACTGCACTATTTAAATTAAGGGGATATTAAATCCCACATTGTTTTAAAACCAAATAAGAAACTCAAAGATTGGAATCAGAGTTTCATGCCGAATATAGTAAACTATAAAGTATCGGCGATTACTAGCGTGAGCTAATGCAAGTAGTCCTAGTGTGTAGTACAATCTCGGGCAACTCGCAGCAAAGGCGGCAAAGTTCTGATCACTATTCTTGGTATTTTCCATAATGTAAAAACACATTTCCTAGGAAATGTATACTGTTATTACATTATGGTGGGAGGTGGTATGATCACTTAAACAGTGATCATACCACCTGAGATTAGCTCTGCTTACATATTCCTGCAAAATTATGCAAAGTGTCTTCTTAATATCTTTTTCATTTTTAATGGGATTCTGCTATTGATGCCATCTGTTTACTCCCATATTTGTGGTCTCTACTTGATCAACTGCTTTATTTCTAGCCCAACTCTCAGATCCATAAGTTAGAATTAGTTTGAATACTGTCTTATAGACAGCTTTAGTACTTTAGTATTTCATATAAATTTTTTCAAATGCCCCCCACACACACACACCTGCCCATCATATCAGCTTTGTTCTATTATCAATATACACATAATGTGCCATCTTGACTAAAAATTTTGCCTCAACAGCTAAAATGTTTCATTTGTTCTATAGGTTCTCAATGCTGTTAAAGTTTTCTACGTCCCTGCCTATTTTCACAGTTCTGGTCTTTTAATTGCTGATTTGCATGCCATATTTGTTAAGTTGTTCAATTTAGTTGCAGATCCTGCAAACTTGTACTTGATATATTTAAGTATATTTTTTGTCGCAACTGTGCCGCATTTTTTTCAGTTTAGATACAAGTGTCCTTCAGAGGTGGTGGCGGTTTTGAAATTCTTCATTGTTATATTATGTTTTGCTACTTGTTTGTTGTACTGCTTCCACTTCTGAAGATGGCATCCATAAAGAAACATGCATCAGTGGCACTGAAGGCTTCTGTACGAAAGTCTGGCTCTACGTTGGATTTTTCACAGTGGATGCGTTGCAAGAACTGTTATATGTATGCACTGAAAAATGTGAAAGATTTGTGAACTGTTTGGGTAAACGAGAAGAAGGAAAGCATCAACATATGTGAAAAGTGTCTGGATAGATTAGAGCGATCAGAAATGGGAACACAGTAATAGAAGAGCTTTGGCAGGAGTTAGTAAAAATGAAAAGGGAAATGAAATATCTGGAAGAGGATATTAAACAACTAAAGAAGAGATTGGCTGATGATAAGGAGAAAGTTAATATTATGAAGAAAGAGTCAAAGGCCAGGGAAAGAGTTGTATATCAATGTATAGAGACTCGATCATTAGAGGTGTGATTATTAAGAGTGCACAAAACATGCTTTCCTGGTGGAACAATGAAGCAAATAACTGATGCATTGCAGAAAAGAAAATACCAGGGTTCAAAATTAGTGGCAGTCGTGGGCACAAATGACTTAGTTGGGGAGAAAAAGAATGTTGTTAGAAACTTGAGGAAGTTGTTTCTGCAGGTAAAGAAGAATAGTGTTGTTGGGAAAGTCATAGGCATGTTGCTCAGATATGAAAACAGTGAATTGAGAAGGAGAGCAGAGATAATGAATATGCCCCAAAATAATTAGAATAAGTGAAACTTGGTTGTCTGAGGAGGATGTGATGTCGGGAATAGAATTTTCAGGATATAGAAATATTGGTTAGATGGATCAGAGATTGGCTCTCTGAATGATACCAGCAGGTTGTGTATGATGGAGCAGTGTTTCAAAAAAGGAGGGTAACCAGTGGCATGCCCCAGGATTTTGTTCTTGGACCCCTGCTGTTTAACTTGTTTGTAAATGATATATCATGTGGATTGACTGGGAATCTTCAATTAATTGCTGATGATGCAAAGTTGAAGTAGCACTGCTGATGTTAATTCCCTTCAGGAAGATTTGAATAGACTTTTTACTTGGACAAAAGAGTGGTGTTGTAGTTTTAATATCAACAAGTGCAAGGTGCTGCATTTTGGAATGCAGAAATATAAGGCTGTGTACTATATTGATGGTGTCACACTGCAGAAGCGGATGAGATTAGAGATTTGGGAGTGATAGTTACAGCAGAGGGCATATTGCTAGTGTTGCAAAGGCTGCACATCATAGTACTGTTATGATAAGAAGTACTCTAACATGTGGTCAGAACACATTTTGGACTATTGTGTTCAGATCTGGTCGTCACATGATTTTCATTGTGATGTGGAGACATTGGAGAGGATCCGGAGACGAGTAACTAAGACAATATCAGGAGTTTGGAATGCTGGCTATGGAGAGAGCGAAAGAGGTTGAAGAAATGTGGATTGCAGCGTTTGGAAGATAGGAGGGAGAGAGGTGATATGGTAGAGACATTTAAGTTAGTGAGAGGATTTTATCAAATTAATCCAGAGAGGATTATAAAAAAAGTAGAAGGTGACAGGGGAGAACTAGAGGTCATTTATGGAAGTTATGTAAAAGTGTGGTGACAAGGGGGGGGTGGGGTGAGGAATAGGTTTTTTGCATGAAGAATTGTTAGTGAATGGAACGCATTACCAGAATGTGTTGTTAATGCAAAGAGTGTTAAGGATTTTACGATTCCATATGATAAATATGTTGTCAGTTGAATGAACCTCCCATGATGAGTCTGCCAACTGGTGTAATAATAATATTAATAATAATATAATATCATCCGCAAAAAGTAAAGAGCTGAAATTAATATGTCCAATTTTGATATCAGGTTTAATGCCAATTTCCTTCATAATGTGATCCATATAAATGATGAATAATAGTGCAGATAGGTGCACCCTTGTCTCACTCTCACACCTGATTTTACATCAAACCATCCTCCTGTATCTCCTTCAACTTTAACTGCTGACTTACAACTTAAATAGACTTTGTATCACTCATTACAATGCCCCCATTTAACACCATATAACTACAGCATTTTGAACAGTTTTTCTCTTGGTACTTTGTCATATGTCATTCCCAGATCCAAACAGATATCCTTATTATATTCCCATGATTTCTCAACTATCTGCTTTAAAGTGAAAATCTTGATAAGCTGTTTGGCCTGAACCCAGCTTGTTATTCTTCAAGTCTCCCTTCAACAATTTTTTTAGCCTCTTCTCAAGCATTCTTGCATAAATACCTGGAACACTCAGTAGGGAAATTTCTCTGTAATTCTCACATTATTTTATTTTCCTTTTAAACAATTTATACTATGAGAGCTCTACTATATTCATCTGGAATTCAACACTAACCAGGCTTTCTGAATTATGCAGTGTAGCAACTGTGAAACATTTTACATTTCCATATTTGTGCATGTCCAGTCAAATATCATCTACTCAGCTGCCCTGCCCATGTTTCAGGTTCTTGAGAGCTATATTTTATAGTAGCCATGTGTGTGTTCATGGGACCGGTTTGCCTGTTTTGAGGGATGAAAAAACCCAAGTTACCAGGAGAAAAACCATCCACCTCCATATGAGACTGGTTAAATCACCTTTAGATGAAAGAGACCAGATAAAGACCAAAGGGCTCATAATCATCTCACTAGTATGATACCACACTAGAGAGATGGGTGGTTTTCTTTCCTGTTGCCTTTTTTACCGTAATATATTTTATGACTGAAGACTGTGTTCACAGGACCGATTTGCCTGTTTTGAGGGATGAAAAACCTGAGTTACCAGGAGAAAAAACCTTCCACCTCCATATGAGACCCGTTAACTTACCTTTAGATGAAAGAGACCAGATAAAGGTTCTGACATCAATGACGGGAATCAAACCCAGGTCTTTCCAACCAGAGGGCTTCGTCTATACAGACTGAGCTACGGAGGTTATTCCTGACTACATTCTCCTCAAATATTTTCTACCACTATTCTGCCACTTCTTGTTCTATTTAACAGTCTTTCAAAATAATTACTCCAAACATTTAAAATATCGTCAGTTTTCATGGCCTTTATCATCTCTGACTCCTTTTATGGTACTTTTTTCTCCATTTCTGAGCTTTTTTGATAGAACATTTTACTACATATTTTTTTTCATACATTCTGCCAGGACACACATACTGGAGCAGTAGCATGAATGTGAACTTACAGATAAGTAACAGTTTTAATATATAATTTATGATATTACTGATAATTACCCGTTGTAGTATCCTTGTGTGTATGACTATGTAACTGAGTGTTTTGTTTTTTGATATATTTATCATATGTACATTGCATTATTCATGGAGCTTTTGAGAAAAAGAACAATGATAACCAAGATGGCATTTATTCAGGGGATTTGACATGGGGGATTCTGTAAGATGCACTGTGTGCACTATATACCCATTGCTGAGAGAAAATGGATTGTGGAATGAGAGAGAGAGTGTGTGTGCCTCTATTTACATGAACCTGAAATTCAAGACTTGTCAGAAGCAGGAAAATCAAGTAACAGAAGTTAATCCTGAAAGCTGTAGATTGAGAGTGTTATAGAGAATGGAGTTAAAGAAGTAAATGACAGTGATAAAAGAGGTGATTAAAGGTAAAGTAGAGTATGCAAAAGTTAGGCCAATGGACTTTAAGATAGCAGGCACGGTAGCAAGGAAGAAAGTGTGATTGTCCAGGTAGAGAGGATGAAAGCCAGCATAAAAGAAATTCGAGATATGAAAGCAGAGTTGGTGAAGATGAGGCAAGAAATGAAGTACTGCAAGTGAAGAGGAGAAGGATAGATAGATATGTATGGAAGAAAGAGGAAGGCCGAAATAAAAGATGACAATGTGAGAGAGAGATGTTGAATGATTCAAGAGTAGCAAGTATGGGAGATTCAATTATTAGAGGTGTAATTAATGAGACAGTGCATAAGGTTTGCTTTCCTAGGGAAAGAATGAGCAGAGTGAATGAAGCAATAGATATGAGGAGTAAGCAAGCAAAAGAGTTGGCAGTGGTAGTGAGCATGAATAATTTGGCTGGTAGTTGCCCATGAGTGATAGTGATGAAATGAGAGAGCAAGTGAAGATTATGAATGAGATGCTAGTGGAGTTATTGAGGAGAAAGAATTCATTTTTTTTTTGTGTGGGTAAAATGGAACTATATTTAACCCTCTCATGTATTAATTTCCACCATCAAAGTCCATCATCTTGGCTACACATTACAAATTAAAAGCAATTTACAACTGTGGAAGTTGCATTCTTGGCCACTAGGTAACACCACTATGCAGAGGAAACTCTCTAGAGCAGACTGCATGCATCAGAGGTTACAAAACATGTCTCATGGAGCTGTGAAGTAAACCAATAGTAGCCGTCCACCACAGTGGACGTGTGCATGAGAGGGTCAGCTGGAGAAAATGCAGCTGCAAGAGAGTATAATGACTGAAGTCAATGAACCTGAGGAAGTAAGAAGTGGTAGAAGTTATGTGGAAGAGCAGGATAGTAGAGTATGATAGCTTGTGAAGAGAGAGAGAGAGGTGATTAGCATGAATGAAAATAATGGAGGATGGAAGAAAGGGAGAAAGAAGAAAAGACAGACAGGGAAATGGAAGGAGGGCAGGAAGACACTGTGTGAGAAGTGTAGATGATAGTTGCAGGAATGGATGTGTAGGTGTGCAAGTAAGGATTGAGATAGGGATCTAGGATGACATTTATTTCTGGGGAGTGATGTAAGATCAGTGACTAGAGAGGAATGACTGTGGAGGGAGGGGGGGGGGGATATGGAGCGTCATTTCTGAGAAGTAGGGTCAGTGAGACTTTTTATATAACCAGAAATGATCTAGTGCGCACGTGTGTGTGTGTGCACTTACAAATGCCAGAAGTATCTAAAATAAAATAAAAAAAAATAAAAATAAAAAAAAATCAGCTAACACCTTGTTATTCCCGTATACTGGGGTAGGCGAGGCCATTTAGCCCTATCTAATTTTTGGAGACTGAGTGGGCAGTTCAATCCCCACTGGTACCAATCAGAGATAGATGGCCCAAGGCTATCACTAATTAAGCGGTACACAGTGAAGAGAGACGGCTCAAATGTGCCGCCATCTCGTGGTCCCTAACCCTAACACAATATATTTAATGTCTGAAATAATGTGGGTTCTACGGTCAATTTTCTTGAGTTTACTGGACGAAAAACCCGAGTTTCCGGGAGGAAAAACCCGCTTGCCCGTGCCAGAGATCGACTAACTCGGGAACCGGTCGAAAAAAGGCTTAGAAAAATTTCCTCTAGTCGCCGACTAGACTCGAAACCAAGTCTTCCTTCGTGCGGCCAAGCGCGGCGGTGTGCAAACGCCACATCCGCTGAGCTACACAGGCTACACAGTATCTAAAATAAATGGAATGAAATTGTACCATTGTTAATTCATTCGCCCCAAAATCATTGGAATAAGTGAGACAGTTGGATGAGGATGACACTCTGACAGGAATAAAGATGGAGAAATATATACTTTTTTATGAAGATATATAGGGCCAAAAGGGAGGAGTGCTGTTGATGGTAGCAGAGTAATTATGCCCATCCAAAGGGGGGGAGTTGAAAGAAAATAGTGATACTGGTTTTGAAGTAATATGATGTGTGTGTGTGAGAGAGAGAGAGAGAGAGAGAGAGATGAATGGGATGAAATGTTTAGTTGGATGTTGCTATACACCTGGTAATGTGGAAGCAAGTGAGAAGGAAATGTATATGCAAATTCATCTGGCTAAGAAGAAAAGAGTGATCATAATAGATCATTTTAATTATGGTAACTGTATAAACTGGAATGAAAATAAAGCATCTGGGGCAAAGAGAAAGAATTTCTCAAGTTTATGAGGGACAACTTAGGCAGTACATAACAGAAGATACACCAGGATCAAAGGTATTGGATTTTGATTATCTCATCAGGGGATGTTACTGTCAATGAGATGTCAAATCTCCCTCCGTTGATGAAAGTCATCATGAAGTGAATAAATTAGGTGGTAGCTGGCCATATCAGGACTTCTGTGAGAAAAGGATAAATGTGGAACTATAAGGCTGGTGATTATAAAATGAGAAATTGGTTGAAAGGAGATCAATGCTGCTTGGAACCTGCTCAGGAACTGTCTGGCAGAAGCAACATCTAAATGCATTCCCAAGCTCAGGAGGCCAATGTGAAATGGATGAATGAAGGTACACGTGAAATGGATGAATGAAGAAGTGAAGCATCAAATTTGAAAAAAGATGGCATAAATTACTATGCATTATACATACATGAAAGAATATGTGCTTTACATTATAGGATACTAAGGCAAATGATGTGAAGTCGTTAGCTTCAATATAATTGCTTCAGTCCTGAAAATAGTTTAATCCTTTATCCAAGTATAAACAAACTTTGTTTGTTTATACTTGGATAAAGGATTAAGCCAAGTATATATTTTCTTGGTATCTTTAATTTATAGTATAACCATGTGGAAAAACATCCAATCAAGAAGAAGATGACATTATGGAGGCAGCACAAAATGAGCAGTAATAGTCAATTTAGCAATTCATAAAAGTACTTCATCCTCATGAAAGTAACATCAATCAGAATTGGAGAGCCATGAGGAGTAAGTAGAAGGTATATGAAGAACCAAGAAAACTTGATGTCAATAAGGCTGTATGGTACATCAAGATCACGAGATCATCATAAGATCTCTTCCTTGCACTTATGATAGTCAAACAAGATTAGCATCTATTGATCTTAATGAATATCAATGCTATGTCATCAGTGTCTGGAGATCGTAGGCCTTGGTCTAACATGATATCTCTGGTGTGTGTGTGTGTGTGTGTACACATGTTACGGTTAAAGTGATAAATCCGGTTATTATTAATAATTACCGGTTAAAGTGAATAATTCCTAGAGGAGTCTGGTAAATGTAATAAAAACATGTTTATAGGTTTTATATATAGGTTTTCATTCTCAATAGAAATTATAACAGCTTAGGTTAGCTTAGTTTATAATGAAAAAAAGTAAGGAAAGTACTTCTTTTGCACTCAATGAAATCAGAAATCATTATAAACTAACCCAACCTAACCTTTATCGGTTGGAAATCATTATTAACTAACCTAACCTAAACTTTATTGGTTAGGTTAGTTTATAATGAAATAAGTAAGGAAAGTACTTCTTTTGCACTCATTTAAATCAGAAATCATTATAAATTAACCTATCCTAAACTAACCTGGATGTTGCATGTCGAACCAGAGTGTAGTCAGTCATAGTTTGTTGTGGGCAGATTAATAGGGATGAAAGATAAACGTTGTTGTGGGCTGAGCTTAATGGTTGTGGGCAGATAAATGGGGATAACAAACAAAAGTTGTTGTGTGCAGACGAATGGGGGATAATAGAGAAACGTTGTTGCTATACCTCTTTCCTCATCAATGGAGAAAAAACACTGATCACTTCCTCTCTGATTTATCTATTATCCCCGTTCATCAGCCACAACAACTTTTATTTGTTATCCCCATTTATCTGCCCGCAATCATTAAGCTCAGCCCACAACAATGTTTATCTTTCATCCTCATTAATCTGCCCACGACAAACTACAACTACACTCTGATTCGACATGCGACATCCAGGTTAGGTTATAATGATTTCTGATTTCATTGAGTGCAAAAGAAGTACTTTCCTTACTTTTTCATTATAAACTAACCTAACCTAAGCTGTTATAATTTCTATTGAGAATGAAAACCTATAAACATGTTTTTATTACATATACCAGACTCCTCTAGGAATTATTCATTTTAGCCGGTTAGAGTGATTATTTCTCATAAATTATTCACTTTAACCGGTAATTATTAATAATAACCGGATTTATCACTTTAACTGTAACATATATATGCATAATCTGATGGAGAGTATGCAAGTACAGAGATCAAAGAAGTCTACAGAAAAAAAAATTTTTATGCAAAGACTATAAAAAATATATTAATACCCAAACAAAAGATGAGGGTTTAATAAGCAAACCAAATATCAACAGAAATGAACAGCTCTGGGATGTTGCTTAATAAATTCTCCATACTGCTGCCAATGCGAAATTATTACAGTCATCTCATGTCCCTTCTCAACTATAATTTAACTCTTAATGGGACTCTAAATGCCAGTCTTATATATATATATATATATATCACTACAAGGATGAATAATAAACATGTCACATAATATGATGATTATAAAGATATTCATCACATAGAAATAATTGATTATGACTCGGAAAGGATAATAGTAAAAGATTAGAATTGTGGACATTCTAAAATTAACTAAATGGAATGTAAAAAGTATAATAACAAAGGATTTGGAATCAGTAGTAAAAAAAAACAAAAAAAACACGAAAATATTAGTGTAGTAGTGATAGAAAGAAATAAAGAAGTTAAAGAGTACAAAAGATATGTATAATTATATTATGTTATACAGTGGAGAAGACCAACATATAAGCATTTTGAGTGAAGTTGTCATTTGAAGAGATAATAGAAAAATAAAATACAAAAATGCACTTTTATAAATGATCAAATAATAATAATTAAATTAAAAACAAATAGAAGCTACTTAACTATATGCATCTATGCTCCTGGAGAAGGTAAGAGGATTTTAAATAATTTTATGAAACTAACTAAATACAACAAAAATGAAAGTAGGAGCTATATCAATAGCAGGAAACCTAAATGCAGGAGTCAGAAATAATCCATTCCCAAATGCAAACAAGATCAGCATATGGAAAAATTTGCATTTTTAATAATTTAAAAATAACTATTTTTTTAAATGACCCTGTATAGCTCATTCAAAAAAATAGCGTTAGGATTAGGGATCACAAGACAGGCACTTGTCAGTCATCTCATCACTGGATGCTGTTTACAATTAATGATAATCTTGGAACAGCAATCTCTGCTTGGCTATCAGTGGGGACTGAATTGCTCCTACAGTCTCCAAAGGTTAGATAGGGCTAAAATGGTTTTGCCTATTCTCTACTGGGGAAGAATAAAAGGTGGCAGTGAATTTAGTGGATCTTTTTTTTGAAAAACGATATAACAGTATCCAAAAGCTAAGGATGAACTACATTTTTACCTGAATATGAAAAAATTTTCATGACTAAAGCCAAATGTGGATATAAATTTATTGCCATACTAATAAATTATATTACACAAAAAATATGTTATAAATTTCATACAAATTAAAACTGCAACATGTTTTTGGCACAAATTTCCTAAGGATGCAGTTAAGAAATTAATGTACAGTGCTTAGAGAAAACTAGGGGGAGAGACATTTCAGTAAGGAATATGTCCGCTCTGAACTGCAACGTAGCTTTTATAATGCTCGTACCATGATTAACACCAATAGACTCAGGAGTTCTTGAGGCAAACTGGTCCACTCCTCCTTCAGAATAAGGATAAGGCCTTGTTTTCTGGAGGAGGAATTTTGAGCAGCAGTGCATCTCCCTCTTGCATCCCAAACATGTTTTATGGGGTTGAGGAGCATGCTGGCCACTCAATTTGATTAATATCCTTGGTGTCCAGAAGTATCTCCACTGCTTGTGTATGATGTGGTGTGGCACTGTCAAACATAAAAATGAATTCTTTGCCTAGAGCACCACAATCAATCAAACAAGATCATTACCAGTCATAGTCCTTTTTTCCAACACTTGTAGTTTGGTATGTCCATTAAGCATAATGCCTCCCCACACCATAACCCCAGCACCACTGTATCTATCCCTTTCAAGAACATTCTTATCATGGCAAGCAGTACCACTTTAATGCCATATCAAGTGTTGTCAAAATCAGAGGAAAAACTAAAACAGCTCTCATCTGTAAAGAGTGGATTAGCCCATTAGCATCTGGTCCAATTTTAGAGATACAACATCACTAAAAACATGCTCTACAATGAGCTGTGGACAAAGGGATGCAGGCAGACCTATGCTTGAATGGAACTGATTTGCAAACTGACCTCCTGACATGGTGCATCAATTATGTTTTTGCTGTTATAATCAAAAATCTGTTTTCATGCTCAGTTGTAGAGAAAGGGCAACACCTCTTAGCAAAGATCTGCAACACGTTCCATTGGTTCGAAATGCTGCTAGAACCTGGATACATTGCTATGCGAGATTGCAAACTCTCTGGCAATATCAGTAATTCTGTGGCTTTCAAAAGCTTTTCAATAGATCTTCACTGCTTGAAATCATGTAAATAATGTCTTTGAGACATTACAAGACATCCAAGTTTGCAACTTTATTCCTTCAAACACATTCGCTTGGTGCAGCCTTTTATCCTGTCAAGCCATGTGACCTCTTTGCATGCGATTCAAAAATTTTAATGTGTACCCGCTTTCTCCTCGAAATCATCAGGTATACAAATTGCCACAAGTTGATTCATCTGAATTTGCGGTTCTAATCTTCAGAAATAGTGTTTGTCCTTAGGTTTTGGACACCAGTGTATAAATAAATATGCTTGGAATGGTAGGGAAACCAATCTATAACTGACTATATCATTACGAATCACATACTATCTTCAACATGTGAGAGATGTACATGTTTGCATAGGAAATCTTTTTCAGAGCATTATTTAGTAATTTCTAAAATACAAATTTCAATAAAACAGAGAAGAAAAAAATTGTTTTAGTCACACCAATTATGTAGATCTGGTGCTTATCCTATTCTTCTGCTGGTTGCACCCTTTATATTAATAATACCATACCAATCTTGAATTCTGCTGATGTGCTGGAAACGTGTTCCAGGATTTGTTTCAGTAGCTGACTTTTACTGTTTGCAATGGTTCCCTGATGAAAACAAAGGGACCATATTTAATTGGGCAATACCCTAGCCAGCATGAAATTCTGTCATGTTGTACCATAATTTTGTGTTATGGTTTAAGCCAATAAGAATACAATTTAGGCAGCTAAATCTGAAACTGCCAGCCTATCATTTTCCATTCGGCATTCATGTACATATTTAACAGGGTGCACAAGAAGGTGAGGACTAAAGAAAAAGGAATCAGAGATTATAAAGGTGATGTGAAAACTAAAGAAAAAGATGTTCTAGATGTGTAGAGTAAATATAAATACTTTGAAAGACTGCTAAATGAAACAAGAAGTGTCAGCACGGTGGTAGAAAACTCGCAACAGGAATGCAGACAGGAATAGATATCCATACTTGATCATCAAAAACCTGAAATGTGAAAAGGCAGCTGGAGTAGATGAAATTTGACCAGAAATTCTCAAATATGGAGAAGTCTTTGAGTAGCTGCATTACATAATTCACAGGGCCTGGTCAGAGAGTCGAATTCCAGATGATTGGAGCAGAGCACTCATAGTTTGTTGTTGTTATGTGCCATCCAGTCATTTTTGACTCTTGGTGATCTTGTGCACAAAGGCTGTCCATCCCACTAGGCCCTTTGTCCTTTGGTTCAGCAAATATACAAGTTGGTATGTTCTTTTATGATGTTCATCCAACTCTTTTGTGGTCTTCCTCTTCTTCTCATTCCCTCAATTCCTAACTGCCATTTCCAATGATACATCAGCTCGCATAATATGTCCAAAGTACAACTTCTCTTTAGCCATCATCTAAAACCTTTAGTCATCTAAAACCTTCTTACTGTTCATTCTTACAGTCCATGGGATTCTTAATTAGTGTCCTCCACACCAATAATTCAAATGAATCCATTTGCTTTCTGTCTTTCTTCTTAATAATCCAGCTTTCATATTATTATTATTTCGGGTGACTCCAGGGAGTCCTTAGACTCATTGAGGGAGGCCCTAAACATCATGTCACACAACTATACGACATTCTCACAGTATCTATCATACCATGCCTTGACGCTCACCATCATAGCACCCACAACACTCTGGCAGCTTATTCCACTCATTTACCACTCTAAAAGTAAAGAACCTAGCTCTAACACCCCTGCTAACCACACTCTTGGCCAGCTTCCATAGGTGTCCCCTAGTTCTCCCACCACCAGTCCTGATCTCAAAAATATCCTCTGAATTAATCGTATAGAATCCCTTTAGCAATTTGAATATCTCAATCATATCTCCCCTTTTCTACCTATCAACTAGTTTCTATAACCCGGAAATCTTCAATCTGTTCTCATATGGTTCATTCCATAGACCTGCTATCATCTTAGTCACTCGCCTCTGGATCCTCTCCACCTCCTCCCCATCAAGAAGGAACCGAGGTGACCAAATCTGGGCACAGTAGTCGAGATGAGGTCTTATCAAGGCTCTAACTTTCATGGCTCTACTCTTGTCTCTATCTTTAATAATTTTTGTCAGGTTTAACATAGCTTTTTTTTTTTACCATGACTATCTTTCTTTTAATTTCATCTTCACATTTACCATCATTTCTGTTTCTGGATCCCAGTAAATCATAATTTTCAACAATTTCTATTTTATCTCCCTCAATTATAAATTTATTTGTATAGCCAGAAGCTATCACTTTTGTTTTGCTGATGTATATATTAAGCCCAGCTTTTGTTTCTTTCCATCTTAAACAATAGAATCAACAACTCCAGATCTTCCTTAGTTTCTGCTATGAGAGTTGTATCATTTGCATATCTTAAATTATTTATTCTTCTGCCACCAATCTCTGTTCATAATATATTCACTATAAATTATATAGTGAATATATTATGGCCAACCTGGTTGGCCGAATGGTTAGCGGCCAAAAGACTGCGGGTTTGCAGGGGTGCATGTTATCTTCACTGATATTCATTATCCATAAGGATCACATTATGAAGGAAAGTGGTATTAAATCTTATATCAAAATTGGAATTAATTTTAGTTCTTTACTTTATGCAGATGATCTTATACTTCTAAAAATATAGCACAAGACTACAAGATTCCCTGACTAAATTGAATAACAGTGTAATAAATTTGGTATGAAAATGGGCAATAAAAAAAACAATGAAAATAAGTAGAAACATTGAAAACATAAACTGCATCCTGCATGGTGAATCTATAGAATTAAAACATTTCAACTATTTAGGCATGATTTTTAGTGAAGGTGGTAAATTAAATATGGAAATAGACAACAGAATCAACAAAGCCGGTATGGTAGGAAGTCAACTCAATAAATTTATATGGAATAAGAAAGAAATTAGTTAAACACTAAATTAGCTGTATACAAGACGGCATTCAAACCAATTTTAACCTATGGATCTGAGAACTGGGTTAGAAATAAAACACTTGATCAAAGACTGAGACCTCTAATATGAGAGTTCTGAGAATTTTCAATATTTTCAATGGCAGTATCATATTAAAACTGAGGATATCAGGAAAAAAATTTGCCATTGTTAGCATTCAGGAAGTGTTAGTAGAGCTGATCTCAGGTGGTACTTTCAGTTAAACGGAATGGGAGAGAAAAGATTAACAAAACAAGTGTTCTTTGGCATGATGGCAGGAAAAAGACCCACAGGAAAACCAAGATGTAGGTGGATTGATACAGTAAAAAGTGCATTAAAAGACAGAAACATAAGATCTGATAATGTTGGAGTCTTGACAGATAACAGATTAAATTGGAGGAAAATTGTTGATCAGAAGTCAATAATGATGTAACTTATTCATGTACTACTATCAAAATTATCCTGTACTTCCCCCTGGAGGATATATATATCAGGAATTTGATGATGGAGGGCCAAAGCTGGATAACTTCCCAGTTACTCAGCTTTGACCCTTAATCATATTGCTGATTTTAAATAACCTCTATGAGATTACAATATTACCAATAAAATTAAGGTCAAAGATCAAATAGCTTAATAAATATCTTTAAACAATGCTGCACTGCTTCACTAACTGGGCAATTGATCTTCTAATTCAGAAATTTTTGTATACTTCAAGATTTCTTTTTCTTTTTTTTCATGTACTTTCTTCCACCTTTTACAAATTGATGGATACATAAATTGGCCATTAAATAATTCCTGATAGTACTGTTAAGACTAGGGTTCCCATAATGTGTTACTAAAATCTGGGATATTTTGAAATTTTTACTTAAAAAATCCCGAGACATTTTGTAAAAAAATGGGACATGTTAAAAATTAAGAAAATCAAAAATAAAACTATTATATATGTTGCACTTTAAATTAAATACTGCTATAAACATACATTAACATTAAATCCACTTTAAAAAAGGATTATTAATCACAAACAGATTTAATTAGAAAAATATTTATCACATTTATGGACCTGTTCAAGAATTTTTTTTCCTTTTGATATTTGATCATAGAACACAAGAGAAATTCTTAAAATATGTCTTTACAATGATTAAAGTTTTTACTGTCTCAATTTTAAGTTTTTTTTTTATTTTCCATCTGTCCAGAGCGCATTTATTAATGAAAAAACATGTTCAACAGCTGCATTAGTTCCTGGCAGAGCTAAACAAAAACTAACTAGTCATTTAATACTCCCGAATTTATACCCTGCTTTGTAAAATGAGCAAACATTTCACACCATTTATCACTGACACTTTGATTCTTCTATTCACTCCACACTTCAAATTTGCTTTCACAATATTTTTTCACACATACAAACTCATCAAATAAGTCCTATTCATTCACAGTAAAACTTGGTGACACTGTCTGCATGAATATGTAAGTTTCTTGTATGTTCTTCCAAGTCATAAGATTGCATTTTTGAAAATTATGGAAACAACTACCGTGTTTGAATTCAAACACGGTAATTGTCTCCATAATTTTCAAAAATGCATTCGGATCACCGTGCAAGCCTAAAAGGAAAAGAAGTCATAAGATCCTTTCCCTTCAAATTAATCCAATCCATAGACTGAAGAGGTGTGAGAAATGGTGTACACCACTCCTGAATTGAATATATTCAATAGAGGAGCAGTAGAAATCTACTGCATAGCTTTCAACCTTTTCAGCTGTTACGTGTCCTTCTTTTTCTAATTCTTGCAATTGTTTTCTCACAGCAGTTGTAAGAAACATTTCTGCCTTCCTACAATTTAACCTTTCCACCAGTTTGTTTGTTTCATCCTTCACTTCAATTACTGCTATATCTTGCTTTTCTATACATTTAATGGTATCATAAAAAGTTTTTAACTGGCTGGCAAGGTAATGCAGGAGTGTAATTGAAAGTGGATTTTCAAAGAAATTTTTGAGACTGATAGGACATTTGTCAATAGAAAGAAAATATGACTTCAATGAAGGGAACATGTCAATAACCTTCTGGATTGCAGGCAAAAGAGAGAGCCATCTTGTGTTGCTGCTACCCAAAACAGTTTTATACTCTGTTTGTGAATTCACAAAATGATTAAAGTTCCTCAACTCGTACATAATATATATGGAAATGTTGGTAAATCTTGTTAACTGAAGATCGATAGGTAAGCAATCTGAAGCAATCTGCACAGCATTATGTATCACATGTACAGGGCGACCAATTCCAATTAAATTGTTCACAGCGTTTTCTTGCATTTCGAAGTACAGATTATTTCTTCTTTCCACCAAAGTTTGTATTTGAATTATCTGCTAATATAGCAATAACCTTTTTCAGGAGATCTAACTTCTGTCACTTCTAACAGATAAGAAAATAAAAGTTCTGAAGTTTCACGACCTAAATTAACTAACTCCAACACATTCACCTTCACACCTTTTTCTGGATGATAGTATCTAATGACCAGAGGCCCTAATTTCATGCCAAAGTGGTTTGATAAATCGATTAGTACCAATATAAAACAAACTCTTTTTAGCTCTGAATTTATCATTGAAAAATTTTTTAAGGATGGTTGTTGTGCAGTCCATGGAGTTAAAGTTGAGGTTATGCACTGCTGTGTGATATGCGAAGGTTGCTTCCTGCGCTGGTGATAACTCTTTTTCCCTTTCACTCTTAGTTTTCACAATTAAAAAATTACTGATACTGCAGTTGGAAGCCTTACTTCGAACAGCAGCTTTATGTTTTTTCGTTTTCATATGGCTGACTACGTTTGACCGACCACCATGCGAAATGCAAAATTTACAGTTACATAAAGTACATGCTACATTTTCATCTACACCTTTAATGAAAGGAAATTCTCTTCTAATATCATCATTAATACTGCACTTAAGTTTTGGCATTTTAGGGGTAGAAAACGATAAAAATAAAATGCAAAGTATTGATCAAGCAAGATACTGTTATGTCAGAAGCATGGCAAAAAAAGAACATCGCCATTAGTTACTATTAGTTATTATTAGTTAGTTATATTATGTATAATACTAATGATTATTATTATAAATAATAAATAAATAAAATTTATTATTATCAACATTGTAATAGAAATTGGTACTAAAAACAAGATAAAATCTGTTTATCCATTTTTTCCTGAAATATACTTAAAAAAGCGGGACTTTTGGAATTAACTCAGGACATTTTAATAAAAAATGGGACTGTCCCAGGAAAAACGGGATGAATGGTAACCTTATTAAGATGTACAGGATACTATGAGAGAATTACATAATAAGTTTACATTATTACTAATTTCCTATCAACAAGTTTATTCCAAATTAGTCTGCGCTTATATGGCACCAACCCATGAAAGGTTGGGAACCAACAGTCCATTAGTACTAAGTGGCTATGAATCTGTGTGGAATACAATATTATCAGATCTTCTACTGCAGTTTTTAAGGTTCTGCTAACTACATCAATCCACCTAGATTTTGGTCTTATTCTGGGTGTTTTCCTACCATTATCACATCAAATATGAGAGTGGTCTGAAAAGTTCTCAACCTCGACCATAAATGACAACACTATCGGCAAAAAAAATTTTTTTTCTAAGTTGGTGCATCTGTCATAAGCATCCATGTGAAATTGCAACTCATTCTATTGAGTAGTCTGTTTTATATAGCTGTCTGAAAAGTGTTGTCTGTATCCCTTGAAATGGATAAAATTGAGTATCGTGTGGTTATAAAATTCTTTGTAAAAGAAGGTTTAACGGCAAAAGAAATTCATTTGAAGTTCACGGGCACTCTTCTCCTTCGTTTTTGACAATTAAGAAATGGCAACCGCGTTTAAACATGGCTGTACCAGCCTCGAAGATGATCCACGTGAAGGACGTCCAAAAAGTGTAACAACACTAGAAATCATTGATCAAGTGCACAATGTGGTATTGGATGACCAGCGAATCAAAGTGCATGAAATTGCTGAGACTATAGGCATTTCAAAAGAACATATAGGATATATTTTGCATGAAAAATTGTTAGTGAAAAAGCTTTGCACAAGATGGGTGCTGCACTTGCTCAATACAGATCAAAAACTCACTTGCATGAAAATCTGTAAACAGCGTTTGGAGCATTTTAACAAGAATAAATCTGATTTTGTGCATCGATTTATTACTGCCAATGAGACTTGGATTCACCATTACACACCAGAATTCAAACAGCAGTCAAAACAGTGGACAGAAGCCGGTTGTTCAGTGCCAAAGAAGACAAAGTCAGTTCGATCAGCAGGAAAGGTCATGGCATCGGTGTTTTGGGATGCTAAAGGCATTTTGTTTATTAATTATCTTGAAAAGGGTAAAACAATAACTGGTGAATATTATTTCGATCTTTTAACCAGTCTAGACGAATCATGAGAAAAGACCCAGTTTGCAGAAGAAAAAAATCATCTTTAATCAGGACAATGCACCGGCGAAGAAGAGTTTTAGTTTTGGGAAGAGACAGAAGTAAGAGGAAGTCAAATCTGGGTAATAGTGTGGATGTTCCAACAATTCATAGTGCAGATCCCATAATTTTCCCATTGACAAAACACCTTTGTGAAGAGGTGAATTGTCTTGTTGAAAGATGATTTTTTTCTTCTGCAAACTGGGTCTTTTCTCACGAATATTTTCGTCTAAACTGGTTAGAAGATCGGAATAATATTCCCTGGTTATTCTTTTACCCTTTACAAGATAATTAATAAACAAAATGCCTTTAGCATCCCAAAACACGAATGCCATGACCTTTCCTGCTGATGGAACCAACTTTGTCTACTTTGGCAATGAACAACCGGCTTCTGTCTACTGTTTTGACTGCTGTTTGGATTGCAGTGTGTAATGGTGAATCCAAGTCTCATCCACAGTAATAATTCAATGAAAAAAATCAGTTTTATTCTTGTTAAAATGCTCCAAGCACTGTTCAGAGATTTCATGCGAGTGAGTTTTTGATCTGCTGTGAGCAAGCGCAGCACCCATTTTGTGCAAAGCTTTTTCACTTGCAATTTTTCATGCAAAATATATCCTACATGTTCTTTTGAAATGCCTATAGTCTCAGCAATTTCATGCACTTTGATTCGCTGGTCATCCAATACTACATTGTGCACTTGATCAATGATTTCTGGTATTGTCACTTTTTGGACATCTTTCACGTGGATCATCTTCCAGGCTGGTACGACCACGTCTAAACTCGGCAGCCCATTTCTTAATTGTCGAAAACGAAGGAGAATAGTGCCCATAAATTTTTATGAACTTCGAATAAATTTCTTTTGCTGTTAAACCTTCTTTTACAAAGAATTTTATAAACACACGATACTCAATTTTATCCATTTCAAGGAATACAGAGAACACTTTTGCTTCAGACAGCTGTATAAAACAAACTGCTTGATAAAATGAGTTGCAATTTCACATGAATGCTTATGAGAGATGTACCAACTTAGAAAAAAAAAATCTTGCTGATAGCATTGCAATCTATGGTCGAGGCCAAGAACTTTTGAGAACAGCCTTCAGAAACAGCTAAGAAAAATTTGAAGAAGAAAAGCTTGGAGAAAAACAAGCTGGACTCAAGCCAAATAGAGGTTGTCAGGATCAGATTTTCATTATTTAAATTAAGGGGATATTAAATCCCACATTGTTTTAAAACTGAATAAGAAACTCAAAGATTGGAATCAGAGAGTTTCATGCCGAATATAGTAAACTATAAAAGTATTGGCGATTACTAGCGTGAGCTAATGCAAGTAGTTCTAGTACATAGTACAATCTCGGGCAACTCGCAGCAAAGGTGGTAAAGTTCTGATCGCTATTCTTGGTATTTTCCATAATGTAAAAACACATTTCCTAGGAAATGTATGCTGTTATTACATTATGGTGGGAGGTCACTACCCAGACCAGTTTCAGCCTTTTTTGAGGCTTCATCAGTGAGTAACTAGACCAAATATAGCAAAATACCAAGAACAGTGATCAGAACTTTACCACCTTTGCTGAGAGTTGCCCAAGATTGTACTACATACTAGGACTACTTGCATTAGCTCACGCTAGTAATCGGCGATACTTTTATAGTTTACTATATTCGGCATGAAACTCTCTGATTCCAATCTTTGAGTTTCTTATTCGGTTTTAAAACAATGTGGGATTTAATATTCCCTTAATTTAAATAATGTTTATATCGCTGAAATGAAGCCTATTGGCTCTTTATATTTAAGTATCTTAATGGTTGCACCTTTTTGACAACTCGTATAGCAGAGTATATAAGATATTTTTGCTATACCCTTTGGTATCTATTTGGTCTAGCTACTCACTGATGCCAAAATGAAGCCTACTGGCTCTTTATATTTAAGTATCAGATTTTCATTTTAAGAAAAAGAGCTAAGAAATGATGAGAAAATAGTAAGGATCTGTATTTGAGTTTTGTAGATCCAGAAAAGTCATATGACATGGTACTAAGAGAAAATCTGTTCATCAAAACACAAATATGTTGTAAACTGTACATTACATCGGTCAATATATAGTCAATATTTGAGTTGTAAATTAGCAGTTAGAACTGAAAGAGATAGATACAGGAAGATAATTTGATGTTCATTTGGGTGAGACATGGAGACACACTATCTCTACTCTTATTCATCATCTGAATAGATCACATTATGAAGAAAATTGGCTTTGTGTATGATATAAAAAATGGAGCTATTCAACTAAACTCTTTACTTCATGTAAATGATGTTATATTTATAATAATAATTATAATTTCTAAATAGGCCAGTACAAGCCTGCAGGATTTCCTTACTAAATTGAATAACTGCTGTGATAAATTTCGTATGAAAATAAGAAATTAAAGGATAAATTAGGAAAAGGCAGGAACATTGAAAACATCAATTGCACCCTGAATGGGAACCTATAGAATTACTAAACAATTCTACTAATTAGGCAGTTGATCAAAGAGACCACAGAGTTAAGAAAAATGAGGAGTGAACAGATAGCAGAACATATTAAAAATGAAGATATCAGGAAGAAACTTGACACAGCTTTAGGTTGTCTTAGAATGGGAGAGAAATGTTTACAAAACAAGCGTTTTTTGCAAGGATGGTAAGGAAATACTTAAAGATAGGCCAAGATCTAGGTGAATTAACAGAGTAAGTGCCTTAGCAGACCAAAATATAAAGACCTGACAATACCGGAGTCCTGACAGGTAACAGATTAATCTGGAAGAAAAATGTCTATAGAAAGTTGGCAATATACACTTTTCATATAGTACTATAATATCCTGAATGCCCTCTGAGAGCACATGAGGAATTTGATTACGACAAGCATTGATATCTACCTGATTGGACTCCTCTTAAATATTTTTTACAACTGTTCTGCAACTTCTTGTTTCATTTAGTAATCTTTCAAAGTAATTACTCCAGACATCCAGACTATAGTACTCAGGCAATCTTAACATCAATACTTTTATGTAGCAATGTAAAGGCAACTTTTAAGTTATATATTTTAAGTATTTTTGCTGACATTTTTAATGTAGGGCAAGAAATGGCACTTTTGTAGTAGTCTTCATACTGTATATTCAGAGCACACAAAAACTACATCAAACCAATTAACTTTTGTAGTTGTCTTAATGAAGTACACACATACACACATTTGTAATGGTCTATTTAAGATATTTTATCGATGGTTTTAAGATTATAGTCTATTAAATAGTGGATCTCTAAGATATGATATTTCTTGTTGCCATTCCTTTATTCTCATAACTGGATATAGTGACTTTGTCTTTACTCTGTTTTTGACTCTGTCTTTGAGTGTTCTAATGATGCCTCAATTTTGGGCAGGATAATGATGTGATGTAGCATGTAGGTGTCATCCAATGATGACCTAAAACTTTTGACCTAAATGAAAATATTCCACTGAGGATGTACATCCTGTCGTATATTTCCTCAGTGACAATACTACATGTCAATTAGCCCTTCATGGCATTGCACCTTTCACTCACAAGCATATACTTTCTCTGCTTGTTTACAGTTTAACTGTCAGGAGTGGTTTCATCTGTTTGGTGACATTCTAGTTACATCTTAACCACTGTGAGTCAAGAGCAACTGACAAGGCATTGCAATATCCAAGATGGAACCACTTGGATCGAACCACTATGATATCATGACCTTTTCTTATGACAGCAACTTTAATGCATTTTAACAATTTTAACCATTGGCAAAACTATAAATCCAATCACTATGCTTAAGTAGTAATGTAATATCATACATTTATGCTGTGTAGCACCACTCTGCATGAGGGTGCTCATAACTCAATATTATGTCAATGAATACAAGATATGGAAAATATTATTACAGTAAGTGGGTAAAACATAATAAAATATTCAATATATTAGATAAATTAGACATAGAAGATCATGTACTTAAGATTATAAAAATGATTTACACCAAACAGAAAATGCAGCTGTTTAACTCTGAGACTTCTGAAGTGAAAATAAAAAATTAAAAAAAGGAGTTAGATAAGGTTGTATCCTTTCACCAATGATGAAAAAAATTGAAAAACAAAAATAGGAATTATTATCAATGGTATAAAATAAACAATCTCAGATATGCTGATGATACCATTCTAATAGCAGAAAACAGAAACAAATGAATCAAATTACTGCAGCTGCTTATTGAAGAAGGTAAAGAGTTTGCATTAGATATAAATGCAAAAAAAAGACTAAATTTATGAAAATCTCAAAAGAAAACAGATCAGCAAGAAATATTCATAAACAACATGAAAATTGAATATACAACAGAATACAAATATTTAGGCACCTACTTTACTGCAGATGGAAAGTAAGATAAAGAAATAAAAATAAGAACACCCATAGCTAAAGATGCCTTCTGGAAAAATAAAGATCTGCTCAGAAGTTCTGTGGATATTGAGACAAAGAAAAGAATGATAA
The DNA here is from genome assembly GCF_054136105.1 of Typopeltis vanoorti. Classification (NCBI taxonomy): domain Eukaryota; kingdom Metazoa; phylum Arthropoda; class Arachnida; order Uropygi; family Thelyphonidae; genus Typopeltis; species Typopeltis vanoorti. The sequence continues at coordinate 114,492,046 of NC_143551.1, read as the reverse complement.
GAACATTAGCCTTTGAAATGTGGTGCTATAGGAGAGCTCTGAAAATCTCATGGACAGAACATGTGACAAATACAGATGTCCTACAGAGAATGAGAACACAGAGATCTTTATTACAGAAAATGATCCAGAGAAAGATGGGATTGGCAGGACATGTACCGAAAGGTTCAGCAGGACAGAGGATACTAACAGTTTTAGAAGGAAAAATTATAGGAAAAGGATGAAAAGATAAAAAATGAAAGACATGATTTGAAGATATAAGATCATGGACAGGATCACATGGCTATGCAGAAACAAAAAGGAAAGCCACCAATAGAGAGAACTGGAAGGACATGGTGCTGCACCTCTCACTGAGGGAAGCTACATGAAGAGGAAGAAGAAGTAAGTGGAATTCTGTGTCAACTTACACTATAGCAAACATCATTATAAACTCCTCACTACTGAAATGCCTTGACTAAATCCTAACAGGTACCCTGCTACTCTACATGAAATTTAATGAAACACACCATCCACTGTAGGAGCCTCAGTAGTTCAGTCGGCGTAGATGAAGCCCCTTGATCAGAAAGACCTGGATTCAATTCAAGTCCATGATGTGAGGAACCTTTATCTGGTCTCTTTTGACTAAAGGTGAGTTAGCCAGTCTCATACAGAGGTAGGGGTTTTTTCCCCAACTGGAAACTTGAGTTTTTCGTCCCCCAGAACAGGAAAACCGGCATGTAACAGGTAAACCAGAACACACGCGCGCACACACACGCACGCACACGCACGCACACACACACACAGTCTACAGTCATAAATACTTAGGGCAAGGAAAGCAATGGGAAACCACCATGTTTCATAAGCCTGATAAAATAGCATATTACTATCCAACCTCATATGGTTGAGGACTAAAACAACAACCATTCTGATGGTTCTTTCAAGTTTGCTATAGTGAGAGTAGTTAAAGGTTAACCACACCACAATGTTACTGTACATCAAAATCCTGTATTTTTTTTTTCTTTCACATTCAATGAGAAATGATACTTTCTGAAAATGATAACCTTCATTAAATTATTACTACATTAAATAATCAAATAAAACAGAAAATCTGTTAGAATGAAGTTGTTACATTTAAAAGTTTCTCTAATTCTTGTATTACTGGATGTTTTCTTTTGAAAACAACTATATAATACTTTCAAGATATATGCAAAAAAAAAAAAAAAAAAGCATCTATAGACACACTGTGTGATTATACTTACATCCTTGTTTTTGATCTCTAGGAAGGTGCATTTTTGTAGATGTGCAAGATCCATGGAGAATTAAAATGTATGTTTTGATCTCATAATCATAAACCTGAAATCATAAGTATGTTGCTTAAAAATTACCTGTGCTGATTTATATAAACATTGCATTTATATACAAAGCTAGAAACACAAGGCGAACAAATAATATATATATTTTACTCAAAATATTATCATGGTAATATGAAATTAAGAACTAGAGTACAACTATCAGAAATAACAGTTAATAACAACTAAAGAGATGTACCAAGGTTTGTAGTTAACTATAAATTTGATGCAGCAGAGGTAAACAGATAGTACAGTACTTGATACAGATGATATACGAACAAGTTTTGCACTTTGCTGTTAGCAAAAACTTATTTCACATGTATAGCTCATCACATATATTAAGGCAAAAATTTAGTAGTTTTGGAAAGCAATATTGATTCCCAAGACTAAGTTTGGTGAGAAAATAAAGGTAGATAATTTCTGGCATGATTTAAAAGAGTTTGAATGTTAGTCCCGATAAAAAATCATGCTATTTGTTTCGGAGGGGGGGGGGGGACAGGTGTATGTCATGGATACATATACATTTTTTAGGGGTGGAAGAGTAAGGGTTAAGTTTGGGAAATAGTGTACAGTTTGTTGATTGATTGAGAGAGAGAGAGAGAGAGAGAGAAGAATAAGAATTAGCTGAGTGACTTGAGCACCTCCAATACAGAACAGCCAGATGGTGAGGTTGAACAAAGTGGTGTCTTCAACCTGTTTGTAATTTTTATTCTGCCATGTAAAATGACTAGAATACACAGAAAAAGTGTACAATGAAGCTATATCAGGGAAGAAAATGGGTCCAAATTAGTTTTGAGGTTTTATTGGGGGGGGGGGGGCAATATTAAAACTGACTACAATGACAGTATCTCTGAAGATGATTAAACTGGTAAAATACTTAGCCAATCAAGTGCTCTTTCATGACTAATCATGAATCATGTTGCCTCCTATATTAACACTTTGACTGCTGTGTGCAACCAGTGTGCCTCACACATACACTTTCTGCTAGAGCCATGTGATACGTATCTGTTTCACAGGTTAACTTGTTATTATTCCCAGTGGCCTGTGAAGATGTAAAAAAATGAGTATTGTGGCAGTTAACGTGTTAAAAATTTCCTCTGCCAGACATGAGAGAATTTTTAATGTCGGGCAATATGACTAGTTATGAGAGCACTTGGGCTAAATATTTGGACCAATTTATAATTAAGGAAATCCTCTCAAGCTACATATCCTAATGTCTTGTTTTTGTATCTTAAACAAACCAAAAAGCTGGTGGCAATGGGGAGGGTTGGATTATAAGGCTTAAATATTTTTAACTGTTTAAGGAGGCCAGGATATGTTTAATAAAATTAATTAAACACAACACCACAAAAACTAAATAAATAAGATATTTATTATGATGCTAATATTTCAATGGATTTCAAAAACCAGTATCTTCAAATTACAAAACTTGTCAGAGTATACAGACATTAAGTAGTAGCAGTAGCAGCAGTGGTAATAGAAACAATTCAAAATTGTAACAGATAAAATGATGTCTTAATGTCCTATTTTGGCGACTTCTAATACTGAATTTAAAAAAAAAAAATTACAACTGTTAAGGTGAAGCTATTCTTAAAATTACTGTGTCCCAAATTTTTTTACTAAAATAGTCTCTCTCTCTCTCTAATTTATAACAATTATATAGTACTATCTTTTTTTTTTTTTTTTTTCCCCACTGATTCTGTGTGACTGAATATCCAAAGCATGGTCTATCAGTTCTGATTTGCCATAATAACAGCAGCAAATGTACTTCTTGTCCTCTGATTTTCCTGTCTATCCCTAATAGGCCAAAGTATAGCCAGAAGGCACTTTATACACTCCTGATGTGAGAGGATAGAGTTAATTCTCAGGTGAACAGAAAAAGTTGCTAGTTTGATTAATGGAGATTATATTTATTTAGCACTCTGGCTATGATTTCAGATGAAACCCATATTATTATTATTATAATCCTAAGACCCCATGGAGTCAAAGACTCATCTAGGAGGTCCTTTTGTCATATACAAGGTTCATTGTACCACACTTTAAACACACTCAAATTCTTTGCAGTACCACCCTCTCAGGCAAGGCAGAAAACAGGAATTGTTTAGTTCTGTTTTGCTTGCTTGTAACCAGTGCGTAGTTAAAATGAATCTAAACAGACACACTACAAGCTTGAGTATAGCTATGCTGAGCACTATGTTTTCTTGAGTGTTTATATAGAAATTTGCTAAAGGAAAGGAGTGAGTGTTTGTATTGCTTTTCTATGCAAAATAACCTGCATGTACAGTAAATCTGAATAATTCAAATACCGTACGTCTTGGAAGGGGACCTTCATCAATTCAAGGTTTCTGTAAACAGTGACCAGTAAATAGAGATGCAATATCAAAATAAATGTCTCTGAATTTTTAAGAGCAAGGTGAAGTTTTCTTTAAATATATATTTCTGTAATGAACAGAATTTATAAATACAGTTAATTGAAGGGCAAGTGATTTTATTAACTGATTGGCAAGTTTGTAAGCAGGACTGTATATATACTATCAATAACTGAACTCTGGGAAGATAGGAAAAGACAAAATGGGGAAGGATACTGTTAATAAGAGATGAACTGTGCCCAGTGGAAGCAGAAAATGACAGTATGCAAAATGGTGTTTTGAGGCTTTTTTTTAATATCTCCCACCACCAAATCATTCACACACACACACACACACACACACACACACACACACACACACACACACACACACACACACACACAAGAGATCACAGAACTTACAACTCAATATGCAAGTTCTATGTGTTTCTTGAAAGTTATAGTCCTTGGGTAAAAACAGTATAGTGAAGGCTGTTGCAAAAGAACACACATTGATGGATAAATTAAAGATATCAAGAAATGATATACTTGGTTTAATCCTTTATCCAAGTGTAAGCAAACAAAGTTTGTGCCTAAAGTATTTTCAGGACTGGGGAAACTCATATATAGATAGAAGCTCATGACTTCACATCACTTGCCTTAGCATCCCATGATGCAAAACACATATCCTTGCAGACATGGAAAGTGCTATGCATTATGGGAAGGGTCAGTACCCAGACCGGTTTCGACCTTTATTAAGGTCTCATCAGTACTTCAACTTTAGTGTCAGACCCAGAGGTGACACTAAAGTTGAAGTAATGCAGAAGTCATATTTTCATATATGAGTAGCCAAAAAGTATCACACCTTATTATTAAAATAAGGTGTGATACCTTTTTCACTTTATACTATAAATTTTCCACTTTATAGTATAAATTAAAGATACTAAGAAATTAGTATCTTTAATTTAATTTTGTTTAATCCTTTATCCAAGCGTAACCAAGTATATAATTTCTTGGTACCTTTAATTTATAGTATAACCAAGTGAAAAACCTCCAACAATTATCCCTAATCCAGAGTTTTAATAATAAGGTGTAACACCTTTTGGCTACTCCTATATGAAAATATGACTTCTGCATTGCTTCAACCTTAGTATTACCTCTAGGTCTGGCTCCCACTGATGAGACCTCAATAAAGGTTGAAACTGGTCTGGGTACTGACCCTTCCCATAATGCATAGCATTTTCCATGTCTGCAAGGATATGTGTTTTGCATTATGGGATGCTAAGGCAAGTGATGTGAAGTCATGAGCTTCTATCTATATATGAGTTGCCCCAGTCCTGAAAATACTTAGGCAGAAACTTTGTTTGCTTACACTTGGATAAAGGATTAAACCAAGTATATCATTTCTTGATATCTTTAATTTATTCATCTATGTGTGTTCTTTTGCAACAGCCTTCACTATACTGTTTTTACCCAAGGACTATAACTTTCAAGAAACACATAGAACTTGCATATTGAGTTATAAGTTCTGTGATCTTTTGTGTGTGTGTGTGTGTGTGAGAGAGTGAGTGAGAGAGAGAGAGAGAGATTTGGTGGTGGGAGATAGACATGTATTATGCATGTCTATCTTGCAGAAATGTATAATGCTATGCATTATACATGTCTGCTTTGCATTATGGGATAGAAGGGCATGTGCTTTGCATTATGGGATAGAAGGACATGTGCTTTGCATTATGGGATAGATACTAAGGCAAGTGATGTGAAGTCATGAGCCTCTATGTACGAGGTGCCCCAGTCCTGAAAATACTTCAGGTGCAAAATTTGTTTGCTTACATTTGGATAAAGGATTAAACCAAGTATATAATTTCTTGCTATCTTTAATTTATGCAACATGACTTGTTCCTTATATCTGGGGCACCTCAGAAAAAAATATCCCGAACTTAAAAAAAGTACAATCTCTATGCTGCATTTAAACCTCATTTGAAGCTGGTGAACCTCATCTGCTTATCCAAGGATCTTCTACATCCTCTCTCTCAGTTCTGGGTGTTTACAAAGTTCCTTGTTCTTGTGACTTATCATATTATGGTCAAACTGAGAGATGTACTAACATCTTCCTAGAAGAATATAAGAAATACATCTGTTGCTATAAGTATGATCAGTCAGGTTTAGCTGACCATGCCTTGGATACCTTGCACAGAATCACATGGAAACAAAAACTATTATGCTTCACCATAACAAATACAAACTTGACTTTTTTTTTCTTTTTTAAGAATCAGCAGCAGATTTAAAAAACTAATAAATTCTTAACAAATCTGGTTCTATTAAATTTCTGAAGATTTGGAAACTAATTCTTAGGCCTCTCACCCAACAACACCTATAGAGGGTGCCCTTATGTTCTTGTATGAGATAGGATTTTGTGAGGTTGATAGAAATGCATTAAACTATTCAGAGATTTTTTATATATATATATATATATATATCAGATAGTTCTAGCGACACTATAACTGACACCTCAGAATTGAAACAAATGATTTGTTGGTTATAAACAACAAATTATAATAAATGCTAAAAGTTTTGACTTCAGGCTTTCAGTCTTATTTTTCCACTTATTGTTTTGTCAATTGTGTGCATGTTTTTGCAATTTTAATACTGTTTCCCTGACAATGACTGAATTGAAGTATAGGATGGATTATACTTGTAAACAAGTTTAGGCTTGAGTTCTGGTTAACATTCATTTTACACTTAATGGAAGAATAACAGCACAAACAAATAATTAAACATCAGGTTTAATTGTTTGATATTTCATCTCAGTCACAGAGACATACAATCAGGAATACAATGCTAAAATTATAATAACACACAAGAAACAATAAGTGGAAGAAACGAGTTTGTAATAAATTAAGACTAAAGTCCTATAAGGGACACCCGCTATGGGTGCTGTTGGTTAGCCTTAGATATTGGGCAGAAGGCTAACCAGGATGTTGGCAAAATGTTCTGTAGGCTATTGAAGAAACTAAGAAATGGAGAAAAGAGTACTGTAAAAGGAATCAAAGATGGTAAAGGTGACATGAAAACTGAAGATAAGGATATCCTAGATGTCTTGAGTAATTACTTTGAAAGACTATTAAACAAACCAATCAGTGACCAAACCATGCTAGAACATTTTCAAGAGGAATATAAAGAAAAGTACATATCAATACTTCAGGTAAAAAATGCCATCAAAACTTAAATGGAAAGGCAGCTGAATAAATGATAAATGACCAGAATAAATGATTGAATGACTTTGAATAAATGATATTTGACCACAAATACCCAAGTATGAAGGTATAAAAGTTTTGCAGTGGATACACTGCATAATTCACAGAGCCTGTACAGAAGGTTGAATTCCCAATGATTGGAGTAGAAATCTCATAGTATCCATCTATAAAAAAAAAAAAGGGAATAAAGCTGAATGTGAGAATTACAGAGAAATTTCTCTACCGAGTGTTCCAGGTAAGATTTATGCAAATAAACTTGAAAAGAGGTTGAGAAAGATTGTGGAAGAGAAACATGGAGAACAAGCTGGGTTCAGTTAATAAGGGAGAGATCATAATTGTCAAGCATTTGATTAATGATACAAACTTGTCTGTTCATGGTGGCACTATCCCATAGTATGTTATATCCATTAAAGTCACCCATGAGAAGTATGGGCTGAACAGTTGCAATATAAAACATTCCATCTTGTTTAACTCATAACCAGGTGGTAAATATATTGAACATACTGTAAGAAGAAATCCCACAGTTAGGTGAACTGGTTCTGCTTCTTGAGCAATATTATGCTGAACATTCTGAAAAGGAGTATGGGTGCCCAGTAGGATAGCTGCTCTGTCATGAGCAGGACCATCTCCAGTTCTGTCCTTACAAACAGTGAAATTCTTTAAGGCGAGGTCCTAACTGAATTTTAAATATGTTTCCAGAGACAGAAACAGAAGGGCTTGTGTTTCTGCAGCAGGATCTCAATATCATCAATATTCCGGTGAAATCCCCGACAGTTCCACTAAAAATTTTCCTACTGTTTTGGCTTTGTAGACTTGTCTGATATCCGAGATGGTGAGGGCATACTTTTGTCAGGTTCATATTTATCAATTGATTCTGGGAGATATGGATGGCCGATGTCCATCTGTTCCTCTGGAAATTTGTTCAATAGATCATCTGAATCATTTGGGAAGTTTAATTTACTTTCAGAGGATACTGAAGTATCTATTTTTTCTATGGGGAGGGGATATCATGCAGTTTAACTTTCAGTAATATCTTAGCCATAATTTTTTGATAAGTGGGTTCTCACTGAATGGCACCATTTTTGGAGTTGTTTTGGGAGTGAGACAATAGGTCACATGACTGATGTGCTCCACAGAGAAACACTCATAAAGTTCAGGCATGATGAAATTATCAGATGGTGGAATAGACATATGAGTTTGAGTTGCATTTTGATATTTTCTTAACTATCACCTCCTCAGCATAAGAGGATTTCGGGACAGGTGGGGTGGTGACTAACTTCCTTTTTGCATCCTGATAAGTTATATTTTGTTCTGCTTTAATCTTTTGCATTTCTTTTTCATCTTTCCACTTCTGACATGAAAAGGAGTAAGCTAGATGATCTCCCTGACAGTTGACATATTTAGCTTTCTTTGCAGAGCAAGATTTGTTATTATGCTCTTTATTACCACGCTGAGGACAAGTGGTAAAGCCACAACAGGAAGTGCATGTCTATATTTCTGACACTTAAAGCTTCTTAGTGGATTAGGGATGTTACAGCTTAATAGGACAATTGAGAAACCCTTCTTTTACAGATGTTGGAGGCTTAGGTGTATCAAAAGTAAGGATGATGTTCCTGGTTGAAACCAGGTGACAATCCCTAGATATTAAGATGTGCCTCATAGCTGTCATTCCCTGAACTTTAAGCTCTGAACATATCTCCTCATCAGGAATATCAAGGAGATCCCAATTCCGAAATCACTCCTCTACAAGAACTCAGTGTCTTATGAGGTGTTACTGTGATTGGCATTCTACCCATTGATGTTGCTCTCAGCAGTTTCTCAGAATACTGCTGACATGGTGTTTCCACAAGGATATCAGTAGCACATAATTTTTTAACTGCTTTGGGAGATCCTGCCAGTCATTCTAAACCCTTTTGAATAAAGAAGGGTGACATTTTTCCAATTGGCTTGTCACCTGTCACATGGATGATCAGAAATACTGGTACATTTACATCTTTTGTTTCTTACTTCTGTTATCAAATTATGTTATCTATGGTCAGTACTTGTTGGGATCTTGTCAGAGCCCCTGAAATATTTGAAGATGAAGAATTCATGCTCAAAACATTTTTTGCTTAGCATCAGAGCTTCCTACACATTACAGAGCCACACATGGATGCCCACTGACTGCCATATACAATATCTGCGCTCAGGAGTGGAACACTAGGGCTACTCTGGACACCATACAGCCAGCCTTGAGCCCTGTCCTCAGACATGGAGACTTACTGCAATGCCATCGATCTTTGCAGGCTTGAGTAGTCCTTGCCAGAAATGATCCTGGCAAGGACTACTCTAAGACCACTTGTCTTACTAAAGCAGTGGTTGAAGTACTGCAAAACTAGAGTAACATCCCCCTTTCCAGATGTCCATGGGATACCCCACACAACAAACATGGTGGCAGGATGTTGGATTCCAATGATGTTGGCCTGGAAGAAAGGATAAAAAAGACTCAGGAGAAGTAAATGAAGAATACAAGAAGAAAAGAAATGGAAGAAGAAAAGGCCCAGCACCATCACTGCCAGGTCTCCTTCCCCATGAACAGGTGCCCCACAGGAAGTGACAAAAATGTAACAAATAAAGCATGCTAATAATCCTGATAAAACCCCATGTATATATAGTGTTTAATTACATAATCAGATATTATGCAAATAATAACATTACAGAGAGAGAGAGAGAGAGAAGTTAAATGAGACTTACTGGAATAATCACCTGTTATTTTTTAAAAAAAATTATATTTCTTAGTAGACAGGAGTACATTATTTTTAATCATCTATATGAATTGAATTAAGAAGGAAACTGGAATTAAACCTAATATCAAAATGGGAAATACTCAAAAATTGTTAATCTCAGCTGAGTATGCAGATGATACATTCCTACATAAATCAAAGGATTCTCTCACTAAATTGAGTAACTGCTGTAACAAATTTAGCATGAAAATCAGCAATAAAAAGATAAACTATAAAAAAAATAATAATAACAAGCAGGAACATGCAATTTATATGCAATATAAATTTTAGTTTGAGAAGTCAACAGCATCAAAGTCATGCACAGATTTTAAATTTTAATAAATAAAGATATACAAATAATGGAACTATTTAGTAAAAATTATATAAAAGTTCAAAGTTTTATTTAATAATTTCATCCATGTAAATCTGATTTTTCTTTTTGTATTTGTATTTTTTATTTTATTAATTTTTCACATTATAGGCCCTTTCTTCTTTGAAGAAATCAACAGTTAACAGAGAAAGTTATCTTTCCATGTTGCAAAATTTCTTCATTCCAAAATTGCAGATTAAATCTTTCAAACACCACCACCTTTCAGAAAATCACTGTCAGCCTTCCCAAACAAATGGATTGGGTGGATCAATTGCTTGGCCATCCCATTTGCCTGGTCTAACATCATTACATTAGATGATTTTTTTTTTTTTGTGGGGCCATGTCAAAACATTTGCCTGTTCATCAAAACTGTGTTCTTTGGATGAATTCAAGGTCAGAATAACAAGCACAATTCAAGGAATATCAGTGCATCGATTATACAATGTATTCACGAAGTTTGAGAACCAGCTTGAAAAGATGTATCAACAATGATGGTAGCCATTGTTGAAGTATAATAATTAAAAACTTCTCCTTCTTTGTCCTTGCCATTATCCCATTTCACTTGGAGTCAACTCTCCTAGTCTATAATCAAAGGACATTGTCCTAGGTTGTTGATGTCTCCAACTGGGCAGTTTGGAGGGTTTTTTTTTTTTTTTTAATAAGGAACATCCCTGGTCGCTGGGCTGTCATGGCGCATCTCCTCGGTGGTGGATGAGTGGGATAATCAGTGGACTACTTTGTAGGCCTCCCGGCTAGGTCCATGGGGACCCACTAACCAACAACAGCTGCGGTTCTCCATTCATATTGGGGGTTGGATAATTCTGGTGGCCCATTCTGTAAAAAATGCTGCTATATAAAGCATCATGTCCAAACAGAAAAGAAATAAAGCTCGGGTAGTCTCAAGATGCACAGAACAGTGGTGTTAGGGTGATGTAGCAGGCCCTGGGGGTATCGTCAGTCCATGACTGCTATAAAGAAACTCAAAGCAGAAATTGCTTGAATATTGCTACTTGGAATGTAAGAGGATTAAATAAATGTGGGAAATTGGCTAATGTGATGAGAGAGAGAGATTGAATATGAGTATACTATGAATAAGAAACCTTTCGGAAAGGATCATCAGATTTTGAGTCGAAACTTCAAAATGGCAAGATATATAAAGTATATACGTCAGATGGTGAAATGTCAAGGAGAGGTGTAGCGTTCATTGTAAAGAAAACTAATAAAAACATTATCCATCAAAAAATCAGATAGAGTAATGGAAATTCTATTGAAGTCTAAACCTAAAGATATGCTGATCATTCAAATATAGGCTCCTACAGAACAGAATGAGGAAGCAGAAATAGATAACATGTATGATGTGAAATAGAATGGTGTATAAAGGAAGTTGGAAGCAAGAAAGATCAAGTTATTTGTGTTAGGGGTGACTGGAACGCAAAAGTTGGATCAGAGAGAGCATCTACACACGGGGGTCCAATGGACTTGGAATGAAAGAGGACAAAAACCGATTGATTTCTGTATTTCTGATTAAGTACATTCCTGGATCCCTTCAAAAAAGCTTATATTTAATGAAGTGGAAGATGTACATATTCACTCAAGTATTCACAGAACTTCTAATAATATTATTTATATACTTGTTACAGGCAGCTGATTGTCTCTTTCCCTGAAAAGCAGCAAGTATACTTTTTTCCCCTAACAAATTTTAACATCCCTACCAGCCGAGGTAGATGAAATAGTGAGACCAAATTGCACTTCTTATCCATGTTATTCAATGGATGATACAGAATCATATCCAGATTTAGCTGGATGTCTCATGGCTGATTAGGGGTTTAATAAGTAATCACATAATAAATTTCATCAAAAATTATTGAGAAGTTCATATCTTGATAACGAAGAGAGAGATGGAGATCATCCATGACCCTTCATCACATATGAAGGTTTTTTTCTTTTCCCATTTACATCATAATATAATGTCTAATAAGTGTATTAAAATTAATTTTCATAATTAAAAAAAATTTTTTTTTTTTTTTACTTTTCTGATTGTGGGTGATGTTATCTTCCAATCTGCAAGTGAATTTCTTCCTTGGGAATTAAAAATTTGAACATATGATCCAGTCTAGAAATTTAAAAATGAACACATAAATTAATATATATACATTAATCAAGCATTTCTCTTACTGTAAAATAAAATATGAATAAATTGATTAATGTGGACAAAATTTTTTTGTGTGTTCTGACAGTAGGAATGACAATACTATACCATTATATATCTTCATCAATAGTTGCACATTTGTCTTAAGTAAACTTCTGAAAAGTAAAAACTTTTTTTAATCTGCACTGGTCCCTCTACAAACACAATACTAGCAATGGCTGAGGGGATTATTTTTTGTTCCACACAAAATAACATTATTTTAAAGGCTATTTTAATTATTATTTCATATCAATTTCAAATATATGCTATGCTTACAGAAAACTAACATGCAACTGTAACATATGAAATATTATAAATGACACAATTTCAGTTTTTCTGTGCAGATTACAAAAATATATTTGGAGCATTTGTTTCATCCATGCAAAGTTTGGAATCATCAAAAGCCATAAAAGTCACTCTGGTAGAGTTCCAAGGGAGTGAAAGAGGTAAAATAATTCCCTTGTAGTAGCAAATTATAGAGCAATCAGTCTCACGCATAGTAGTAAAAGTACTAGAAAAATTGTTCAAAAAGAGAATTCGAATGGGTAGATAAAAATATGATACAGTATGAGAGTCAACATGGTTTTGTGAAGGGTCGGTCATGCCTTAGTAATTTACTAACTTTTTATAATAGCGTAACAGATGAGATGGATAAAGGAAATGGCTATAGGATGATTTTGCTGGACTTTGCAAAAGAATTTGACAACAAATGGGGGATGGATATGACATTGGTTAAGTGGATAAGAGGTTGGCTGCTGAAAAGATATCAAAAAGTCATATATGGAGAGGGAAATCGAGGTGAAAACAGCTGCCTAGTTGTGTGCCACAAGGTTCAGTGCTGGGACCATTGCTGTTTAATTTGTACATAAATGTACATATTTCGTTTCAGGTTATTTCTTATATCATATAAGAAATAACCTGAAATGAAATATTCAGTTGTTTGCTGATGATACAAATAGGTAGAGTAATAGTTAATCAAGGTGATGTAGAGAGCTTACAGAATGTAAATTTAAATAGGCTGTCAGTGTGACCAAAAAGATAATGGTATCACTTTAATGTCGAGAAATGTAAAGTTATGCATTTTGAAATAAACAGATTACAAGCTATGTATTACATTGATGGCACTGTACTCCAGGAAATAGATGAAGCTAAAGATTTAGGGGTGCTGGTAGACAGAGAGTTAAAGTTTAGAGGACATATTGCTAAGGTAGCCCATAAGATTACTTGGCTATTGAAGAGCACACACAATAACAAGTAGAAATAAGAAAGTTGTTATTCCTCTTTATACGACCTTGACTCAGGTTTTTCGTCCCTCAGAACAGGCAAATAGTCAAACTGGTTCCTGTGAATACACATGGACCTATAGCCATGAATACTTACAACAACGTGGAAAAGACAGGGTCCTCACCACATATCTTTATACCTGTAGTCAGCCAAGACACTGGAAGGAGGAGGCAGTGAGAGAGAGAGAGAGAGAGAGAGAGGGGATCATCAATTAAGTGAATTACTTACTTTGACAATCAGGCATTCTGAGAGAAGTCTTAGATGCACCTCCCCAAATATGGGAATAGTATTCTAAGGTTGGACAGATTTCAGCTTTATAAAGTGTCAGTATTTGAGCAGAAGAGAAGTACTCTTTAGAACCAAAAAGAATACTAAGCTTTTTGGAGGTTGAAGAAGCTATTGACCTGAAGTGCTTATGTCATGATAGATGTGCGAGTTAAACAGAAGAGAAAACTGATTGTGGTAGCAAAAAAGAATATTATCAAAAATAAGGGAGATGGAGACATGGCCTTTCTTCTTGGGAATGAAACAGTATTGTGTTTGTATGGCATTAAAATTCACCAGATTGTCCTCACACTGCGAGAATGGCAAGATTTCTAATTGGTTAAATATAATAGATCTTGAAATGTGAATCACCTCAGCACTGCAAGAGAAACAAAAAGAGAGAGAGAGAGAGAGAGAGAAAAAAAAAAAGAAGGTCACTGATGTACAGGAGGCAGAGTGGACAGCCATGAGTCCTGGGGTACACCATCCTTAATTGAAAAATCTGATGAAAGGAAACCACCCACCATAACCTGCAATAAGCAACCAGAGAGAAAGCTGGCAATCCATTCATAAAGGGATATGACAAGAACATAGCTTGGTAAAAAGGCCACAATGCCAGACTCAATCAACTGCCTTGGAAATATCAACAAAGACCACTTGAGTTTCTCTGAACTTTTCCATAGCCTGCATCCACAGGTGGGTTGAGGCTAGCTAGAAGATTAGCTATGGAATGAGAATAACATTCATACTGGTGATCACTAAGTAATTTGTGAGTCTCTAAATAGTGAAGCAGTTGACTATTGATGAACTTTTTCATCATTTTTGAAAGTATTGAGGTCAGAGCAATAAGGCTGGATGGTTGACTTTTATTTTCCTTTTTAGTAACAGCCTGGAGAAAAGCTTACTTCCAAGCAGTTCAATATATGCCAGATAAGTATGACAGCTTGAAGAGATGATACAAGACAGGTGTAAGTTCTTGGCCACAAAATTTTCATCCAACTGGATGAATACCATCAGGGCTAGTGAGAATTTTTTCTGATATTCCTTCTGGTTAAATTTCAGGAGAGGCATATTGTGGATAGTTTAACTTTGTGGAATGGTGGGAGACATTTATATAAGAGTTAGAGAAAAACATGGATGCCAAGAAGTCTGCCTTATCTTTAAGAGATGTTGCCATAGTACCTTCAGGATGTGATAGAGTGGAAACATGGAAGGAAAGAATTCTATCCCATAGCCTCAGCAAGGAACCAGAAATGAGAATAGTCAAGAGACAAGCTTAGTGCATCTGGCCCTTACAGGATTTGTTATGATGTGTTAAAGACTTTTTTACAGCTGTTATGAGGTGAAGTATAAGCTGAGTGGGAGGTTAAGGTTTTTGACTGGAGATTGGCTATATGCTGAAGTCCTGACACAATTGTTAGTGAACCAAGGTTTGAATAAGGATCGAGGATTCTGAGTAGAGTGGGAAACAGTGGCGGCTCGTACATAAGCACTACGACACCACAGCACTCCCAAGGAAAAAATGAAAACATTAAATTTTGTTTGTGTTTATAAATAATAATAATGATTTACAACATTATATAAATGCAATACAACATGTTAAAGGTTACAGCTTATGTTTTGGCATTGATTGAATAGTTAATAATTGAAATTGTTCGATTAACGCCTTAGATGTAAACCGAATGGCCAACACCCGACATCCTAAACAAATACTAAAATATAAGCCAGTTAGAAAGAGAAGGCAGGGTAGACCTCAAAAAAAGGATATTTAATGGATAATGAGACCGGAACAGACCAATATGGTCTATACCCGTATTTAGTGTTATGATGATGCTTTAGATTATGAAACAAATGCATTGCGATCTAACACAGTGTCAGAATTATCACATTAGGCCAACTGCAGCTAGCCTTGCCCATACTCATTTGCGCTTCTCATTGCACATTACAAGTGATTCCCACTGCTCGTTTGGGCAGTGTATCGTATGCTTGCATGCATTATTTCTGTGAGATACGAAACTTTTATTATTGGTGTTTGTTCATGGTGAGAGTGAAATATTTTTAATAAAGCAATTTTTTAATATGTAAATTTATTTATTAATTGGTTACTGATTAGGAAAAAAAGAATTTTTTTTTTTTTAAATTTTTATTTTGTATATGCAGCACCCCCACTTAAAATTTTCACTGACTGCCACTGGTGGGAAATAAAAGCACTCATCCCAATGAGAATAATTTGTGTTATTAGTAAGGAAGAGCAGAAGCAATAATTATACCATGGCACAAAACACAGAAGTCCTGAAGGTCATTCAGATTGCCAGTGTTGTAGTAACACAAGATGGCTAAGAATGGCTAGAAGAAGAACAATTTGTAAAGGAGACATTATTATTATTATTCGTGACACCTCCAAGGAGTCCGAAGATTCATCGCGGGAGGACACCTACAACTGTCCCAACTACTACACTGAACCTCTACTACGAATCATCTCCATCAACGCCATCTACCACCCACCTCCACCACTACCACAACTAGTATTTTTTGTCTGTAAATTCCGTGTGTTCTGAAGAGCCGATTTGTCTGTATGCAGGATGAAAAACCCGAGTTTCCAGGAGAAAAAAACCCTGCTACCTCCGTATGAGATCAGCTAACTCACCTTCGATTGAACAAGTCCACATAAAGATTCCTCCCATCGTGACGAGAATCGAACTTAGGCTTATTCCAAGGATAGCCAACATCAGCAGTGTATTCGGAGGGAAAGATAGTTAAGGAAAGATCTA
Source organism: Typopeltis vanoorti (assembly GCF_054136105.1). Classification (NCBI taxonomy): domain Eukaryota; kingdom Metazoa; phylum Arthropoda; class Arachnida; order Uropygi; family Thelyphonidae; genus Typopeltis; species Typopeltis vanoorti. The sequence goes on along the minus strand of NC_143551.1, from coordinate 114,475,478 downwards.
AGATGTTGGGAGAATGATAGAAATTATCTGGAATTCTGGTGGATTCATAAACAATTTGTGTTAAATCATTACTGAAAGCAAACAAGTCACTTCATTTCCAGCTTGGTTGTCAAGTTGGAGAGGGGGAAGCCAGTCTGAATTGTGAATACTGAAATCACCAAGAAATATTATCTCACCGTTCAGATGTATGTGATCTACTTTTAGAGACAGTCAAATAGGTTAAAAGTCATCAGAGTTAAGAGAACAGTAAAAGCAGCAAATGAAGGCAACAAAGTGAGACAAGGAAATCTTGAGCCAAAGCAGATCATATAAAGGGGATTCCAAGTCTAGTAACCTTTTGCATGGGATATCAGGCAGACAAATGCACAAGTTCTTACAAAAGGCATCATGGAAGATGAGGAAAGTTGAGGTGAGATATTGCTGTTGCAGAGTTGTGGTTCAGTGATGAATAACATCTCAGATTTGGATGACTGTAAGTGATGGTGGCGCACATCACTGATATTAGAATTACCACTTTTGATGATAGTAAAGTCGATCTGAAAGTTTTTTTTTTTTTTTACTGCATTAAATAAAAAAATGTCATGGTATTCAATCTTTTACTCTAAATCTTTTGTGAGTTCCATTTCTTTTCCAATGATACTTCCCATAATGATGTTATCAATCTTCAATTCTGCTAAGGATGAGTTTGTTCTGTAATCCAGAAATTATATCCAGCAGTTGACTTTTTTGCTGTCTGCAATGACTGGCAAAAGAAGCTGGTGAAAGGCTACAACAATACCCATGACAGCATGACATTTTTCATTGCACTGTACTATTATTTTGTTTGTGGTTTGTGTTAAGTGGAATTCTCAAGCTATGGAAGTCTCCATCCACCAGTTTCCACCTTTCGATCCTTAAGTAACTCATATAAGGATCATCTACTTTTGTTTCATTAAAATTGAATCACAGTTTAATTAACAAATCTTGAATACTAAAGCAACCATTGTGTTTAGTTCCAATTAATAATAATTGTTTAAACAATTACTGATTGGATTAATATCAGTATTTATCAATTAAATTTTGTAATAGTGATGGTACTGAATCATGAAATGATTAACAAAAACTGAAAAGGAAGTATTATTGAAGTGGAGAGGCATAAAAAGATGGATAAAAAGGTTTCCAGTATTAACAGACCAAATGATAGACTATTTCATGGACTGTTATTTTCACAGAATTTTTTTTTAAACTATTCTACTTACTACACTGACATTAATAAGCAGCCCAATGGCAACAGCCATTCAAAATCAGTAAGAGTATTTAAGAAAATAAAATAAAAAGAGACAATGAAATTAATTTATCAAAACTACTAAATAAAACCTCTACAATGATGCATAAAACTTGGGGAATGGGAGATTTTTGTGCATATTTTCACACTTTTAATGAAAACTTCCACACACACACACACATATTGGGTTTGCAATTCCAACAGTCCACGAATTACTACAAAATTCACAACTTAAAGCCCGTGTTGGAATAGCCATGCCTGTTTATCTCACACAGGCCATTTCAAACAAACCAGCCAAAAACACTCATGCAGTCAGCACGCACACACACACATATATATCATACCTCAAAACATTACTTGCTTCAGCACTGGGACTAAACAACTCACAACATAGTACCAAACATTAGTCAGTGAGGATGTACTATTTGAGATTCATCACTGATTTTGATATCAAGAGCGAATAGTTTTCAAAGTCGTTTTTTTTTTTTTTTAAACAAACAAACTCAAATCTTTATGGTTCTTTCATAGTCCAGAAGTAATTGCTTATGAAAAATTTGACATTTACGGGGGAATGAAGGATATCATGTTAAATTGAATAATGCCCAACAAATATTGCCAAATTCGAAATTATATTTTACCTGAAACGCTCCTCTAAACATCTCAATGCAGAACATGCACTTTCAAATTAGAAAAATAACTGCTTTTCTCATTTAATTCTGAATCAAGAATTTCAACAGTCATCTGGATTTTGCTTACTTCCTGAAATTTTAAAAATTTTAATATGAATTATTGTAAAGCAAATATACTCTAATTAAATAACGTCTCACTATTAAAGGATATCACATTTAAAATTTCTTGGGATGATTTATATTTACAAAGTACCTATACTACTTATATACTCAATCCTAATTCTATATATATACATATATATACAAACAAGCGTTGAATTCCTTTACCTGCTGTTTCAAATTTGGTGACATACTCGAATTCATCGCATAACACAATTATGACTCATTGTTTATGACAAAACAGCGACATCAAACATAAGGACGCCGTATTAGAACTATTAGCAAATTAGAACTACTGTACTAAAAAATTAAATGAGTATTAGAATTATTAGTCAAGAAAATATAAATTGAAGAGATTATACATGAAAACATAACGCAAAATGTGCATGAAAGTGAGAATGATTCTGGGATGAGTGAAGAGCAGAAGTGCGGAACCGGGATTTTAAAAAGATTTGGGATGCTCCGGAGCTCCGTGCAGACAGCACAGAATGAGATTCGGGGCGCAGATAAGAGATCTTGTGTGAATTGGAATGGAAAGGGTGAATTTGGTAGAGATGGATAGATGGACAGGAATGGAATAAGGTGGTGGGAAAAGTCTTCTTTAAAGAATGTTGGCCGAGAGCTACATTGTAGCATGTGTGACTAGAGCTATAAAGAGAGGTGAGAATGTAGATGAAATTATTTTAATAGTCGGGACGAATGATTTAGGAAGCAGCGTAAATCGTCTGCAAGGGATTCGAGGGAGATGTTGTAGACTGTTAGATTTAAGAGTAGCCTAGATATTATTATTATTCCCCAAGACACCCACTGAGTCAAAGACTCATCTAGGATGATAGTCGAGAATTGAGATAATGAACGAAATTATATATAGGATGTTTATAAAGAGAGGACTTGAGTATGTGGATTTATGGGAGGAATTCAATGGGAGAAAGGAATATACTAATGATGCATTTAAATGAGTACGAGAATAAACGTTTACAGAAGTTATTGTTTAATGAAAATATGTAGGTATTACATCAGGGAAACGAGAGTAATTAGGATGAAAGGAATAAGTATGGCTGGCAAAAATACCATTGACAAGAAGGGGGGGGGGAGGAATCAAGGGTAAAGCTTAAAATTACCCTCCTCTGTTTATATACCAGTGCGAGAAGTATAAGGAATAAGTGAGAAGAACTTATAGCATTGGTTATTAAAATCCAGCCTCAGATAATGGGAATATTGGAAACGTGGTAGATAGGAAATTATATCTTCACTGGCATTGAAGTTGATGGATATCGTCCTTTTGAGAAGACAGAAATTATATATATATAAAAAAAGTTGGGTATGTATTTCTGATGATAACAAATGAGTTGTGTCCATGTAGGATGTGGAAGTATGGAGTAAAATGAGAGAGTGAATTTGAAAGTATCTGGTGTGAAATAAATGTTACTAGAGAGAGAGAGAGAGAGAGAGAGAGAGAGAGTTAGTTGGAGTGCATAACAGACCTGGGAATAATGAACGAGATGAAAAGAAATGTATAGGCGAATTAATTTTGATAGTGAAAAAAAAACATTGTAATAATGGGGATTTCAATTTTCGAAATATGAATTGGAAAGAAGAAATAGCTAATGGGGGGGAAAGGTAAAAGATTTTCTTGAATTCTTAAGGGATCACTATCTCATGCAGTTGATGAGGGAAGAAAGCCAGGAGCATAATGTACTGGATTTAGTGATACTGTCGAACAGCGTAATTGTTAACAAAATATCAACAAGGACACCAGTTGGTGACATTGATCACGTAGTCATGATCTGGGAGGTGCGAAAGCATGCAGAGGCATCAAGAACAAATGGTACTTGTGAAATTATAGGATAGGATATTATCGACAATTCAGAAAACAGCTCAAAGGAGTTGTTCTTTGGGAAAAAAAACTCGAAGGAAAAAAGATTTACGAGGATGGTCAGAAAAGATCTCGGCCAAAAATAATTTTTAAAAAAAATCAGCTAACGCCTTTTTATTCCCATATAAAGGGATTGGCGAGGCCATTTAGCCTTATCTAACTTTTGGAGACAGTGTGGGCAGTTCAATCTCCAGTGGTACCAAGTCAGAGAGAGCTGGCCCAAGGCTATCACTAATTAAGCGGCACGCAGTGAAGAGAGACGGCTCAACAAGTGCCGCCATCTCGTGGTCCCTAACCCTAACGCTCGTATTTAACATCTGAAATCATGTGGATTCTACGGTCGATTTTCTTGAGTTTACGGGACGAAAAACCCGCTTGCCTGAGATCGACTAACACGGGATCCGATCGAAAAAAGGCTTAGAAAAATTTCTTCTAGTCGCCGACTAGATACGAAACCAAGAAGTCTTCTTTCGTGCGGTCAAGCGCAATGGTATGCAAACGCCGCATCCACTGAGCTACATATATTTTATTAACAACAAACCATTTATGTGCAATCTGAATAGGAATAAATATATATACATCCATTTACAATTATATACATTTTGTACATGGTATGTTCATTTTAATTGGCATTTTTTTGACATTTCTTTTTCACATTGCGTCTATTATCCGAGTTCATACAATCTTTTTTTACATGATAATCTGCTCAGTGCCTTGCGTTTCCTAAAGTCCTTATACTTCATCTGAACATTTTTTTTTCAATGTGTCATATATCATTCTATCTTAATCACTTATAAAAAAAAATCAGCAAACACCTTTTTATTCCCGTATACGGGGAGTAGGCGAGGCCATTTAGCCCTATCTAACTTTTTTGGAGACTGAGTGGGTAGTTCAATCTCGTACTAATCAGAGATAGATTGCCCAAGGCTATCACTAATTAAGCGGTACTCAGTGAAGAGAGACGACTCAAATGTGCCGCCACCTCGTGGTCCCTAACCCTAACACAATATATTTAATGTCTGAAATAATATGGGTTCTACGGTCGATTTTCTTGAGTTTACAGGACGAAAAACCCGAGTTTCCGGGAGGAAAAACCTGCTTGCCCGTGCCAGAGACTAACTAACTCGGGAACCGGTCGAAAAAAGGGATAGAAAAATTTCCTCTAGTCACCGACTAGACTCGAAACCAAGTCTTCCTTCGCGCGGCCAAGCGCCGTGGTTGGCAAACGCCACATCCACTGAGCTACACAGGCTAATAATCACTTATATTAACATTTAAATTACTATTTCATACATCCCATTTTTCATCTATTTAAAATAATATACATGCTGTACATAGTATGCTCATTCTAACTGGCATATTTCTTTGACATTTCTTTATGGTTTCATATTGTGTATATTATCTGTGTTCATACAATCTGTTTTTTACATGATAATCTGCTCAGTGCTTAATCAAAATTATTTTTATTTTTCAACATAATCTCCCTCAAGAATAATACATTTATTCCAGCGATGCTCCAGCGCCACTATCTCGTACCTGCAGTGGTTCTCAGTAAGATTTGTAAAATATCCTCTACACAGAGCCAGTTTTATCATTAGGCGAACCTAGGCAATCGCCTGGGGAGTTTATTTATTTTTATAAATATCCACATTTGTAGGTGTATGTGTGCTTGGGTGAGTATGACAATATATATATATATATATATATATATATATATATATATATATATATATATACACATACAGAGAGAGAGAGACAATGTATAGGAGCGTCTAAATTTTATTTGCCTAGGGACATCAGATACTCTCGGAACGGCCCCGCCTCTACAGATACAATTACCACTTGATTCGAAGAAAAACGCCGACAAGCAAATAAGTGTTAGTTTTGGGAAGAGATAAAAGTCAAAGGGAGTCAAATCTGGGGAATTGGGTGGATGTTCCAACAAGTCATAGTGCAGATCCCATTATTTTCATTTGCCAAAACACCTTTGTAGGCAGGCGCATTGTCCTGATGAAAGATGTTTTTTTTCTTCTTCAAACCGGTTCTTTTCTCACGAATTGTTTCATCTAGTCTGGTTAAAAGATCGGAATAATATTCCTCGGTTATTGTTTTACCCTTTTCAAGATAATTAATAAATAAAATGCCTTTGGCATTCCTAAACACCGATGCCATGACCTTTCCATGTTGATGAAAACCACTTTTGGGCGCTGAACTCCACTGTTTTGACTGCTGTTTGGATTCTGGTGTGTAATGGTGAATCAAAGTCTCATCCATAGTAATAAATCGATGCACAAAATCAGTTTTAGTCTTGTTAAAACGCTCCAAGCACTGTTCAGAGATTTTCATGCGAGTGCGTTTTTGATCTGCTGTGAGCAAGCATGGCACCCATCTTGTGCAAAATTTTTTCATTTGCAATTCTTCACGCAAAATATATCCTACACGTTCTTTTGAAATGCCAATAATCTTAGCAAATTCAAACGCTTTGACTTGCTGGTCATCCAATGCCATATCGTGCACTTGGTCAATTTCTGATGTTTACACTTTTTGGACGTCTTCCACGTGGATCATTTTCCAGGCTTGTACAGCCACGTCTGCAAGGGCTGGATGTTGTTGGGCATGGAATGTGGTCAAGGAGCATTTGCAGGAGGTTATGGCTGACTGTATACCTAGAGTTCGAATAATAAATCAAATGGATGAATAACACCACTAAGCTTGAGCTGCAAAAAAAGAAACAACTGTGGAGGGAATTTAAGGAGAAAGGTGACTTGCAGGGACATGAACGGTATAAATCCCAGACCAGAAGGGAAACAAGTGTGGTATGAAAAGCAAAAGCGTATTATGAAAGAAAGGCCATGCAGGATAAAGAGAATTCCGAACAGTTTTTTTAGATATATTGCAAGAAAAAGAAAAAATTTATATGGCAGATTGATTTTAAAGAATGCTGATGGTAGGGAGATAACTGAATCAGTTGATATAGTGGAATTACTGAGTGAGCACTTTGCAAAAGTATATCATCCAGGTGGTGACATTGAAGGAACCATTAGTTTATATGGGAATTGTGGTGAATGAAGTGGAGGTGAATAGTCTATCACAGAACTTTAATGTGAATACATCTGTGGGATTGGATGGTATATCAGCATGGATCTTACGTAAAACAGTTAAAGAATTGTCAGTCCGCTTGAATTTATTGTTTAATTTGAGTCTCGGGTCTGGGTTAGTCCCAAGGGGGTGGAAAGAGGGGAAAAGAGTTCCACTGTATAAAGGAGGATCCAAGACAACTGTTGCAAATTACCGACCGATCAGCATATCAGGAGTCGTTATCAAGGCCTTGGAGAAAGTAGTCAAGAAAAAAATACAGGAATGGATTGATGAAAATGAGATACTGTATGGGGGACAGCATGCCTTAGTAACTTGCTCAGGTTTTATAACACAGTGATGGCTGAACTGGATAAGGGTAACGGTTTACAGTGATCCTGCTTGACCTGACTAATGCCTTTGACAGGATACTACATGGAAGTCTAATCCGTAAACTGCAATATATGGGAATGGTTATAGGGTTGGTGAGATGGATTGGAGTGTGGTTGATGGAGAGATAACAGAGACTAGTTTACTCTGGAGTAGAGTCCAAAAGACTGCCTGTGACTAGTGGTGTGCCGCAGCATTCTGGTCTTGGACCACTGGTGTTTAATTTGTTCATTAATGATATAGGAAAGGATCTGATAGGAAAGGTTCATTTGTTCGCTGATGATGCTAATTTGGGTAGGGCAGTAGTGAATGCAGAAGATGTCAAAATTTTGCAGGATGATTTGGATAGATTTGTGGTCTGGGCTGAGGAGAATGAATGTCAATTTAATGTGGAAAAATGTAAGGTTATGCATTTTGGTGTGAAAAAATTAGCAGCAGTATATCACATTGGTTGAACTGTATTCCAGGAGATTGATGAGGCCAGGGACTTTGGAGTGTTGGTGGATAGGGAGTTGAAGTTTAGTGGCACATCGCAAAAGCGGATAAATCAGCTCATCAAATCACTTGGATGCTGAAGAATACTTTGACGAGCAGAGATGAGGAAGTTATTGTTCCTCTGTTTCGAGCCTTGATAAGACCCCATCTAGATTACTGTTCTCAGATCTTGTCACCTAGGTTTCTTCTTGATGGAGAGGAGGTTGAGAGGATCCAGAGGCAAGTGACCAAGAGGATATCAGGTCTGTGGTATGAACCTTATGAAAACAGGTTGAAGATTTGTGGGTTGCAGAAATTAGTTGATAGGTGGAAAAGGGGGGGGATATGATTGATACATTCAAATTGCTTAATTCAGAGGATATTTTTGAGAACAGGATTTGTGGTCGTAGGACTAGGAGGCATCCATGGAAGCTGGGCAAGAGTGTGGTTAGTAAGGGTATTAGAGCTGTGTTTTATTACCTTTAGAGTGGTGAATGAGTGGAATAAGCTGCCTGAGTCTGTCGTGGGTGCTGTGACAATGAATGAGTTCAAGGTAAAGTATGATAGATACTGTGTGAATGTCAAATTGTTGAGATGGACATGATATTTAGGGACTCCCTCGATGAGTCAAAGGACTTCTTTTAGTCGCCCGTAATAATAATAATAATATTAATAATGATATGTCCCAGTTCCGTGAGATTGTCCATATTTATGCAGAAATTGAAGATTTCTGGGTTCACAGATGATCGACGGAGATGATATCAGGGCGGTTTTTTCATTAGGCGAACCTAGGCAATCGATTCGGGACGTCAGACTTCTACGTCTACTTGTGTGAGTATGGCAAAATATATATATCAAGACAATGCATGGGGCACATAAATTTTCTTTGGCAAAGAGGGCATCAGATACTTTCGGACCGGCCCTGTATGATATAGACAAATAAGTTCCTTAGGAGGAGGAGGATTTATAGTATCGATGTGAAAGAAATATTTTTTGCACATGAATATTCTGAGGAAAATTCGGGGGTATCGATGGAAATTAAGTAACATGTACTTATTAAGTCCGTGAAGACTAGATTTTTTTGCTTAGAGAATTGTGAATGATGGTAACTGATTGCCGAAATTATTTGTGCGCTCTTTGTCGGTGAATGGTTTCAAGGCAAAACATGACAATTATTTTCCAGGTATGGATGATTAATGTATTGCATCTCTCGCGATGAGTCTGCGGTTTCCATGGAAGTATTTTCCCAAACATGTGTACTACATCGAAATTGTAACAGAATTCAATAGATGTCAGTCCTAACTTTATAGATGTCGCTGCTCGTATAATTTTAATTAATGGTTTATGACTCGTGTCGTTGGAAGTGTTGTGCTACAGTTTTGTTGTGTTCTTTTTTATTTAACGAAAGATGTCTGGAAGACAAGGTTTAGTATTTTTGCATTTACTTATATTTGTTTATTTTATTTTATTTTAAATCTTAGTAAATACTAGAGTAGTTATGTTTTTGGAAGGGCTGTGACTGTGTTGCCAGAGGTTGTGAGTGCTTCGCGTGTGAATGACTTTAAGGAGAAGTATGGTGTGAATTGTGGTTAGTGTGCAATGTTGGGTCTCCCGCAATGAGTCTTCTGACCCCATGGAGACATCGTTATAATGAAAATAAGATTATAAGAGCTTATCTGTATCCTTCTGCCTTTCCCCCACGATTTGTAATTATTCTGAAAGAACCACTATAGTGATCAGGAAACTTTCTTGAAAATAGGTTAGATTTATGTTTATAAACTTAATATTCTTTTCCTTCTTACGTTTAGTGTTTTTATTTCATCCTGTGCTTTGTTGTGACAGTATTAAGGTTTAAATACAGCTCTCACCCTTCCCATACCTCCCTTTATTTTACAGCCATAAAATTTTGTTGTGAACTTAACTGACTTGAAAAGCAGATTCGCCAAAAATATCAAAATTTATTCTCACCTAAAGACATTTCTGGGTGAAAGCAATGAGAGTTGCACTTTCGACAAATCAAAAACCTTACTTGTAGCATCACCACATCCGTGTAATATGTTCTTCAAATTGAAGATCCAACTCAATTTTAAGGGTGCCGACTTTTATTTAGTCATTAAAAGTTTGTAGAGCTTATCTAACTTTAAAGATTCTTTTAGTTCCCAAAGGACTAAAATAACTTTGCATAAAATAAAGGACAAAAAGGACTTTGCATAGAAATTGAAAACAAAAGTACCAATAAGAACTTCAAGAAGTTCTTATTGGTACTTTTGTTTTTAATTTCTATGCAAAGAAACTGTTAAGTAGTGTGCAGAGCAGACTGTAGACATATTTTATATTGGGGGGGGGGAAGCATGCAGCACTAGCTGCATGCAGAGACAATGAAAGTTGAAATTCAAAAGTGTTGAGATTTTGCTTTGTGAATAGAGCTTATTTTCATGCATACAGTGTCCCAACTGCAGTATTCATTCAGTTTCAATCATACTGCAGTTGGGATAGTCCCAGCATCCTGATTGGAAAATTTGGGACAGTCTCATGCACCCTTTGGGTCCATGACTGCCCCAAATTTAGGAAGCTTGCATCTTAAGAACATAAGCCCAACAGCCAAGACAACCCAATTTAGCCTGCTAGGGGGCAACTTTAGGACTCCAGGACCAACTTCAGTTGCCTTTTTCAGCCTCATTCGCTCATTGTTAGTGCGTGCATGCACATATCGTGGTTTTATGTTCCCAGAAGATGATTGCTGAAATATAGAAAGGTATTGATTATGGTTTTTAATTAATATTTTAGTATACGTTGTTATTTCCTGAAAAATTTAAAGTCGTTTTATGTGTGGAAGTATAGAGAAAATATTATTGCTGTAATCATAATTCATTCAGGAACATTGTAGTCCTATAATAGAAATGGCATCCCTTGAGTTCTTGAACTCCTGGGAGTAGCCTAACAATTCTATAGCAGTTAGCTTGCTCACTTGTGTAATTCTTGTCACAAAATATTATTTCACTAACATGTGATGATGAATGAACACTGGTGACTAACAGTGAATGAGAGCTAGTGGACTTAGATGTTAATATTTTTTGAATAATAATAATAAACACATAGAGAAAATTGATTTTAATTGAAGTGTTCATGCCAAATAAACTTTGAAATTATTAGTATTAACAAATCATTTAAAACAGTTTTCTGAATACAGTCTTTACATCTCTGAACTTTAATTTGATGTTTATACTACTTCCAGGGATAGCCTTACATTCATCCCATCTTAACATCCACTCTTTTTATAATTCCTTCTGTGTTAATCTGTTGCTGACAGTATATCATCTTAGTCAAGTTTCACTTATGCCAATTAATTTTGGACATACTGATTTGATCAATGCTACAAACTCAGCTCCTTTATTTCTGATACTAAGCATTCTTTGTACAAAGAGTGGAGAATTGTTATACAAGCATAACAATTCTCCACTCTTTGAGGCAATCACATCAACACATTCACTACTCTCTGCTGTAGTACACTTCTCTCTTGGTTCTGAACATTCCTGTTTCCTTGATTCTGACTGATTTTCATTCATATTCTTACCATGCTCACTGTTTTGCATTGCATCACTCTTCCCTGCTATAATAACTTATTCACCTTTGTATCCATCCTCTCCCTGTCCTTCCACAACCTGCTTCTCAACCTCCCTGACCTTTAGTAGTACTAATTTTGTACGAACCCTGTAAACAACAATTGCTCCAAATGACCAATGCCAAACCCATTCACATGCATTCCATCAGCTTTGAACCCTTGTAATGTCTTTTTCATATTCATTTCATACATCACAAATTGAACATGCTCTGTCTGACACAATTCAGCCATCTTGTCATTCAGTATCATTGCTCTCCTTCTCAGTTCACTGTTGTTGTATCTAAGCAGCATAATATTGGCAACAAACTAACTACTTTCCCAATGACGCTATTATCTTTCACCTTCTGCAACAACTTCAAATCCTTTGTCTCACTATCCAAGTTGTTTGTGCCTATGACTACTATTAATTCCTTGTATGCTTCCTTCCTTTTATATTGAGATTGGATTGTTATTGTTTAAAAAATATGTGATGATTAAATTATTGATAAATATAATTACTAAAATAAAGAGCCATAAGGCTTCAGTTCAGCAATGCAAAATTACATAAGCAAAGTGGATATTAGATCCAACTTTATTTCAAAGCCAAAACCGAAAGTTTCATAAGTTGACCAGAGAGCGTTCTGGAATACATGTGCTCACCATTCATGAGTTGCCTTAGTGTGACTACATAGGACACAGGTGCTGTCTAAGCTTCTATATATTCTCCTTTTATTAGTCCATTTTGATAAGGTTTCACTGGCCTGACATCTGTTTTGAACTGGTTGGTTCTCTTCAGAGACTAGGCAGAAATTTTAAGACAGCAAAAACTCTTGTTCAGTACTAAGGAACTTGAAATGGTAGAGAAGTGTATTTTTCCTAAGCAAACTCTCAGTCGGTGTGTAAAAGTAATTACTAAAATAAAGAGCCAAAAGGCTTCAGTTCAACCATGCATTTCTCTAACATTTAGAGTTCCTTAGTACTGAACAAGAGTTTTTGGTCTCTTAAGGTTTCTGCCTGCCTTGTCTCTGAAGAGAACCAGCCAGTTCAAAACAACTGTCAGGCCAATGAAACCTGAAGGACTAACAAAATGGACAAATGACAAAATGGACTAATAAAAGGCGAATATATAGATGCTTGGGCAGCATCCATGTCTTTTAAGTAGTCAAGGCTTGCTAATGCCGAGGAATGTATTTCTGCATGCTCTCTGGTCAACTTATGAAGAAATAGTTTCTGCATTCGGCTTTGAAATAATGTTGGATCTGATACTTTGTTTATATAATTTTCACTATGCTTGGTTGTTTATTTCAGCATAAGAAAAAACATGCAATTAATTAATAAAGTGACATTCTTAAATTTAATGGAATTAGTTGCTTTGGCAATAACTTCAGTCAAACTAATTTTAAATGTAATATTGAAATAAAAAAACAGTCTGTATATGCTCTTTATCTGACCATAGATAAAAAGTAAATATAATATGCTTAAAAAACAAAATTACACGATAACCACAGTAATTAACTTTAATGAAATGCAAGCACAGATATTTCATATTGAAAATAACACTACATCAGTGCATAGAAACATGCAAATCAAAGAAATGGGAATACAAGGTACACGCAACAATCGATTTGCCAATTAAAATTTCTAGCATGCGGCTAGAAATTTTAATTGGTAAATTGGTAGAAATTTTTTAATTGGTAAACCGGTGATAAGAAGATAACATAAGAAGCATAGATTCATAATAAGATAACCGATTTGTTTCATTAAGGAAATACCATGAGTAGGCATATTTAAATAAACTATAATACCAGAAGAAACTCATGTAAATTATTATTTTTTTTATTAGTATAATTGCCAGCCTGGTTGGCCGAGTGGTTAGTGTATCCATTCTCCAGCCTGAAGGCTGTGGGTTCGAATCCTGCCATGGGTATGGATTTTGTGATTGTCTGCGAAAGTACTAGTGGTGGTTGCTGTAGGTGTAGTTGGTGGATTGAGCCAGGAGAGCTGTAGAGTAAGAGTCTTCCCTTGATGAGTCCTTGGACTCCCTGGAGGTGTCACGTAATAATAATAATTTTCACTTAAGTATCAAAGGCATCTTCAGTACAAGAATGTAAAAGCTAATCGAACAAAAACTGACAATTCCAAAAGGTGCCACCTTTTGGAATTGTCAGGTAGTAGCTAATATAAGATAACTAAAAAACAGTCACTAAATTAAATTTCCTAACTTATTAAAAAAATAATAATAAATAAAGTTAGTGCTTTTTAAATAAGCTAATCTTTCCTATTTCCAACAAAATAGATAGTTTTGCAAGTTTTGTTGCCTTTCTCCCCCATTAGAAAAATCTCCACCTTTCATTTCTCTTAAGGACAAGCTTCCACATCTCAATTATCCAGTTGCCTATCAGATTCCTATCTCTTGTGGGTTATCTTATTTTGGACAAACAGGAAGATCTGCTTTTATTCAGCTAGAAGAACATAGATCTTTTATTCAATACCTTGAGCCTGGACTTGTAGAGTATGCTATCAACACTAGACATAGTTCATTGGAACAAGACGAGTCTTTCATAAAAGTCAGTTCCTTATGGAATGATGTTATAAAGAAACATGAAACTTTACTTCTCTCCTAACTTATACAGATCTGATGGCGAAATATATTGCCTTTGTGGGAGATGGTATTTTTTAATAATCTTTCTTAACTTTATTTTATCAACCCACATGTATTTCTGCCACACATCTAGATGAATCACCTGCTGATCAGATAATTCATCTAGATGAATCACCTGATCAGTATTATTAGTTCATTGCATAATTTCCTCCTTATAGCTATTTACTAAGCTACCAATGTATACAGCTACTGTTTATTATTGGTTAGGAATTTACATTTTGCAAACAAATCCTTCCCTCTCCTCATAATTTTTTTGAAATTTAAATTTAAAATTTTTGTTAATTATGTCCATAAATGCAAACATTCTATGTCTAGCAGTTATAGGATCACATGTAATTTGCTCCATCCCAGTAACTTATTGGACACACACAAACACAATACCACAACTGTAAATTATTAGTAATTCATTTGCTTCTAAAGAAAGTATTTATTCACACATGTTCTTGCTCTCCCCTATTTACCTTTCATTCTCACATGGCTCTTGACTCATTAATGCTAGTTCACAAATTTATGCCTTTTAGTCATGTAAACATACCAACCAAATACAGAATTCTACTTAAGGTTGGAAAGAATGTTTATAATGGTTTTTTCAGATGAAGGTAAGTTAACCTGTTTCATTTGGAAATGGCATAGATTTTCCTCCTGTAAGCTTGTTTTTTTTTTTTTTCTTCCACAAAAAAAAAAAAAAAAAAACTGGCTTTGAAGCATCTAATTTATAGATAATACACTAGTCTCAGTAGTAGCTACTTTGGCAGTAATTCAGGCAACCAAATGTATCATTTTCTGTTTAACAAGAAACCTGATAATAGTATACAAGCTTCGCTTATTAATATCAACATAATTCATAGATATGTTGAACTTTACACTACGCATAAATTACATTCTCACTTTGTTTCACAGAGTGAAAATGGAATGACGACTGATTAAGTGCTTTCTTTCTACTATTCTGTCCATATGCATTATATTACTAGGAACACATGAGAAACTAAATGTTGTCATTAATACAGCTATGAACAAAGAACAATGAAGCATACAGCCCATTACAAGGATGTAAAAGTGTATTAAAGAGAAAGTTTAGACAGAAAAATTTACTAAATCATCATCATCGAATTCCTGACATGTATCCTCAAGACGTGAACAGGATATTATGATAGCATTACATGAAGAACTTACCTCATTAGTAACTTCCTATCAACAATTTCCTCCAAAGCAATCTGTTAACTGTCAAGACTACAACATTATTAGATCTTATATTTCTGTCTTCTAAGGAACTTTTTACTGTATCAATCCACCTGATTAGATAAGTGTTCTCTGCCAACCTGGCAGAGAACACTTATCTAATCTAAGTGACCATACCACCTGAGATTAGCTCTGCTAACACATTCCTGGATGCTAACAATGTCAATGTTCTTTCCTAATATCCTCATTTTTAATATGATATTGCCATTGATGACATCTGTTCACGCCTATAATCTTTCTAAGACACTCATATCTGCGGTCTTTAGTCCTTTGGTCAAGTGTTTTATTTTTAACCCAGCTCTCAGTTCCATAAGTTAAAAGTGGCTTGAACACTGTTGTATACAGCTAATTTAGTCTTTTGACTAATTTCTCTCTTATTCCATATAATTTATTCAGTTGGCTTCCTGCCATACTGGCTTTGATTCTGTTGTTTATTTCCATATTTAATTTACCACCTTCACTAAAAATCGTGACTAGTAGTTGAAATGTTTTACTTGTTCTATAGGTTCTCCATTCACAATGCACTTGATATTTTCAGTGATTCTGCCTATTTTCATTGTTTTTGCCTTGATATTGCTGACCTTCATACCATATCTATTATAACAGTTGTTCATTTTAGTCAAGAAATCTTGCAGACTTGTAATAGATTTATTTAGAAATATAACATCATCTGCATAAAGTAAAGAGCTGAGATTAACAATTCCAATTTTGATATTAGGTTTAATACTACTTTCCTTCATAATCTGATCCATATAGATAATGAATAACAGAGGGGATAATGTACATCTTTGTCTGACACCAGATTTAACATTAAGTCATCTTCATTCAGTTCTAACTGCTGACTTACAACTCAAATAAAGACCAAGTATTGCTTGATATAATGCCCCACTGACACCACACAACTGTAGCATTTTGAATAGCTTCTCTCTTGGCACTTTGTCATATGCTTTTTCCAGATCCACAAAACTTACAGTTTTAACTGCTGACTTACAACTCAAATAAAGACCAAGTATTGCTTGATGTAATGCCCCACTGACACCATACAACTGTGGCATTTTGAATAGCTTCTCTCTTGGCACTTTGTCATATGCTTTTTCCAGATCCACAAAAGATCCTTGTCATATTCCCATGATTTCTCAACTATTGTTGTGAATGAAGATATGATCCTGACAGCCTCTATTTGTCCTGAAACCAAGCTCTCTTTCCACAATCTTCAACCATTTCTCAAGTATACTTGCATAAATCTTACCAGGAACACTCAGTAGGGAAATATATCTGTAATTCTTGCACATTCAATTTTATTTCCCTTTTCGTATATGGGTACTATGTGAGCTCTACTCCAATCATCTGGAATTCGTCAGGAATACATATCTATAGATGCAGACCTGGTTGGCCGAGTGGTTAGCGTATCTGCTCTCCAGTCAAAAGGCTGCAGGTTCGAATCCCGCCGTGGGCATGGATGTTTGTGATTGTCTGTGATAATAATAGTGATGATGGTGTACAGTAGATAACGGTGTGAATGAGGTTGAGTGGTGGAGATGGAGGGTTGTAAAGTAGGTACCCTCCCTCGATGAGTCTTAGGACTACCTGGAGGTGTCAAATAATAATAATAGATATGTATTCCTGATTGCATGTCTGTTGAGTGTTTTTTACCACTGTGCTGTCATCGCTGCTTGTTTCATTTAGTAATTTTTCAAAGTAATTAATCTTGGATATCTAGAATACATCAAGATTTCTTTTTCTCCAATTTTCATGTCACCTTTATCATTTCTAATTCCTTTTACAATACTCTTTCCTTCATTTCTGAGATTTGTCAACATCTCCAGAATATCTTGCCACCTTCTTGATATTTATTTTCTATTACTAAAGTCTTCCCATGACTTATTTAGCTAATTTTACAGTGTTTAGCTTTCTTACATTTGTTTCTGTATTCTCTAAGAGCGCAAACTGACTTATTTGCCAGGGACTTTTGATAAGTTTTCTCCTTTTCCTTCACTGCCTCTTTAACTTCCTGTGTCTGATTTTTCTATCCATCCAGACAATCTCACCACATGCCTCTCTGAGTGAATCAATCAATGTTTTCTTCATGGCTTCCCAAAACTGAATCTCCAAGGTTTGGTTCCTGTTATCAAGCTTTTTCATTTTTTCTTGAATAATGATTGTGTATTTTATTTTAGAGTACATATCTGAGAGCTGCTCATCTTTTTTATTCACTTTAAAACTTTCTTGCATGTTCTTCTTTTTTTAATATTAAATTCAATTTTTATCCTTTTTAAGACTAAATGGTGATCACTTCCAATTTCAAACCCTCTGTACACTCTGTTGTCCTGCACCAGTGAGAAACACATCAGTATTAACAATAACATAGTCAATGAGACTTTTCTTATTCCTTGCCTCTTTTCTCCGTGTGAACTTGTGCACATTTTTATGTTTGAACATGGTGTTAAGAATAACCAGTCCATGTCCTGAGCAGAAATCCAACAGGTATTTGCATTATTATTAGCTTTGCTCTTTTCTCCAAATTTTCCCAAAATATTTCTGTATGTCTGACAATCATTTCCTACTCTGCGATTTAGATCTCAAATAAGGACCACGTTTTCTTTTTTCATTGTCAGTTGCTTTCTCTAAAGCCTCAAAAAATTCCTCCACTTCTACCTTAGTAAAACCTTCTGCGGGATCATAGGCATAAATAAGTCTCATTGTCCAGTTCCCCATTCGGATATTTGCCCACATCACTCTACTTGATATTGCCTGCCATTCAAGATGATTAGCCTTGTATTTAGTGTTGAATACTATACTACTTCTTCTTTTCCTTGATTGCCTGAATATAGCATGTTGTATTTATTGCTTAGAAAGATCTCACCAGTTTTTGTTTGTTTCAGTCACCCCAATTATGTCACTGTGCTACTTATCTGATTCCTCAGCTGGCTCCATTTCTTTGCCATTCAGGTTTCTTATGTTGATAGCATTGATCTTGAACTCTGTGTTTCAGGATTTGTTCCAGTAGCTGACTTTTCGCTGTTTGCCCTGGTTCCCTGGCAAAAATGTCTCCTTGTTTAACTGGGTGACACCCCATCTGGCATGAAGCTGTCATATTGTACCATCGTTTTATATTGTGTATATTGTAGTTTAAGGCCAATAAGAATACAGTTTGGTTGGCTAAATCGCAAATTGCCAGCCCATCGTCGTTCGGTATCCAGGTAGATATCTAGTAGGGTGCACCACAAGAAGGCAAGGATTGGACATTAGGTCAGAAGACCTGGTTGGTTCTCCACATTCCTTTAAAGGGTATGTGGAGGGCTCCTATGTTATATAGCTTTGACCCTAAAGCACCACCATATTTACTAAATTAGAAATAAAATTATAACAAGCAAGAAAATTCACAGGTGGATTATAAGTGTAAATTGAGTATTAAAAAATGTAACGAGAATAACTAAATCCAAGCTATGATTACTTCATCATCAAATTCCTGACATTTACCCTTAAGGGGTGTATAGTTTATGATAGTACTACATGAAAAATTTACATCATTACTAACTTTTCTATCTGCAATCCAAATCAATATGTTACCTGTCAAGGCTCCAACATTGTCAGAACTTATATTTCGGCCTTGTAAGGACTTTTTACCATATCAGTCCACCTATATCTTGGTCTTCCTCTGGGTCTCTTTCCTGCCAACCTTGCAGAGAACACTTGTTTTGCTAATCTTTCTTCTCCCATTCTGTTTAAGTGACCATACCACCTGAGATTAGCTCTGCTAACACCTGGATGCTAACAACATCAAGTTCTTTCCTAATATCCTTGTTTTTAATACAATATTGCCATTGATGCCATCTGTTTAAACCCCTAATCTTTTTCAGGACTCATATCTGCAGCCTCTAGTCTTTGGTCAAGTGTTTTACTTCTGACCCAGCTCTCAGATCCATATGTTAAAATTGGTTTGAACACTGTCTTGTGTATAGCTAATTTAGTGTTTTGACTAATTTCTCTCTTATTCCATATAAATTTATTCAGTTGGCTTCCTACCACACTGGCTTTGATTCTGTTGTTTATTTCCATATTTAATTTACCATCTTCACTAAAATTCTTGCCTAAGTATCTGAAATATTTTACTTGTTCTATAGATTATCCATTCAAAATACAGTTGATATTTTCAATGCTTCTGCCTATTTTCATTGTCTTTGTGTTGTTATTGCTGACCTTCATACCAAATCTATTACAACAGTTATTCAGTTTAATCAGGGAATCTTGTAGACTTGTAGTAGATTTATTTAGAAGTATAACATCACCCACATAAAGCAGAGAGCTCACATTAACATGGGTTTTATAGATTCTCCATTCAAAATACAGTTGATATTTTCAATGCTTCTGCCTATTTTCATTGTCGTGTTGTTATTGCTGACCTTCATGCCATATCTATTATAAGCAAAGAGCTAACGTTAACATCTCCAATTTTGATATGAGGTTTAATACCACTTTCCTTCATAATGTGATCCATATAGATAATGAATAATAGAGGGGGATAATGTACATCCTTGTCTGACACCAGATTTAGCATTAAACCATCTTCCTGTATTTCCTTCAATTCTAACTGCTGACTTACAACTGAAATATAGACTAAGTATTGCTTGATATAATGTCCCACTGACACCATACAACTGTAGCATTTTGAATAGCTTCTCTCTTGGCAATGTGTCATATTCTCTTTCCAGATCTATAAAACTTAAATACAGATCTTTATTATATTCTCATGACTCTTCAACTATTTGTCGTAAAGTGAAAATCTGATCCTGACAGCAACTATTTGGCCTGAATCTAGCTTGTTCTTCATCATGCTTCTCCTCCACAATTCTTCTGAACGGTTTCTCAAGTATACTGGCATAAATCTTACTGGGAACACTCAGTAGATAAATGCCTCTGTAATTCTCGACATTCAGTTTTATTTTCCTTTTGATATATATATATGGGTACTATGAGAGCTCTACTCCAATCATCTAGAATTTCTCCCTCTGAACTGTGCAGTGCAGCCACTGTATGACTTTTATACCTCTATACTCTAGCATTTCTGGTCGAATATCATCTACTCCTTGTGCTTTTCCACATTTCAGGCCTTCGATGACTTTTTTTACTTTAAGTATAGATATGTATTCTTGAATGCATGCCTGGTCAGTGTTTTTTATTACTGCTAATTTCATTTAGCAATTTTTTGAAGTAATTACTCCATACTTCAAGGATATCTTTTTCTCCAGTTTTCATTCCACCTCTATCATCTCTAATTCTCATTCCACCTTTATCACCTCTATCATCTCTAACATATGAGAACAGGTTGAGGATTTGTGGGTTGCAGAAACTAGTTGATAGGCGGAAAAGGGGAGACATGATTGAGACATTCAAATTGCTAAAAGGATTCTATAGGATTAATTCAGATGATATTTTTGAGATCAGGACTGGTGGTGGATGTACTAGGGGACACCCATGGAAGCTGGGCAAGAGCGTGGTTAGCAGGGGTGTTAGAGCTGGGTTCTTTACTTTTAGAGTGGTAAATGAGTGGAATAAGCTGCCAGAGTCTGTTGTGGGTGCTATGACAGTGAGCGAGTTCAAGGCAAGGTATGATAGATACTGTGAGAATGTTGAACAGCTGCGTGAACATGATGTTTAGGGCCTCCCTCGATGAGTCTAAGGACTCCTGGAGTAGCCTGTGGTAATAATAATAATAATAATAATAATTCCTTTTAGAGCACTCTTTCTTTCATTTCTGAGCTTCTTCAACAACTTTTAGAATATCTTGCCACCTTCTTGATATTTATTTTCTGTGTTCTTACCAAAGTCTTCCCATGACTTTGTTTATATATAAAAGGACATTTATAAGAATAGTAGATATATCATCAGTGTGTGTGTGTGTGTGTGTGTGTGTGTGTGTGTGTGTGTGTGTGTGTTGATATAGGGCTTGACAAATTATGCAAATACTTAATTGCCTGAGATTTCCCATTTTTTGAAATGTACAGTAAGTCAATAGGAGATCCATAGCGATTGGTTCTTCTCCATTGTTGAAGTTTTTTTTTTTTCATTAAATAAAAAAAAAGAAAGAAAAGATTGCATATGCATTTTGTGAATAACGTTTGGTCATTAGAGAGCTCAGTCACTACTTCCTAGAATTTTGAAATTTTTAGATTATTGCAATTTAGGTTAGGTTAATTGCATAGAGCTTCAAAGCATTCTTTGAAGGGTCAAATCTGAAAGGACTTGTGAAGAATTTTTGTATTGCTTCATAGGATTGTATGACTCATGTTCTGCAAGACCAAATTTCTTTGCTTGGAGAAAATGGATGTAATCCGTGTTTACCTATTCACATGTCTACAGTTTGATCTGTTCTGGCCAAAACATCATTGACTACAGGAATGGGGAATTTAGCAGACTCCTTAATTAGTCGAGGAGAAATTTCTTTTGTGCAGGGCATGATAGATGAAACCTTGATTTATGGCTTGAAAGTTGTCTAAGTATTCCACATTTTTTTAAAACATTTGAGATGCATTTAGAAATGCCCTTTATATAAGTAATTGAAATTCTCTAACTAATTGTGAGCTATTAGGAGAGAGATATTATCCAAGATATGTTGCAATTTGTATGTTATTCAAGCTTCAGCAATTAGCTGGAAATACTACTTTCACCACTGAAATCAGTTTCATCTGTGACATGTTTAGCCAATAACCCCACCACCACCCATACAAAATCAACAAACCTCTTAAATGTGCAAAAATATCCATTATCAATCTTTATATCTCGGGTACCTCAGAAAAAATATTTTGTTCTCAATGTGTGTGTTCATATTCAGACATAATTAAAGTCTCACCAAAAAATGGCTACCAAAAGATCATCCTGGCATCTACATTATCCTCTTGCTTTCTCAAAATTGATATCATTTGGTTACAGGAAGAACAGCCAGTATTTCCATGAAACTGAAAATATGTGCAGTATCTGCAAGTCCAAGCTATGGGACTTGCAACATGTGCCATTTGACACATGTCATCAGATTCATTAAGGGAATAAAAGCCTATGGTACACATGTAAATATATGAGGGGCACCCAAAAATAATTGGAATCTGAATTTGGTGTGTGCGTGAGCATTTTTTAGTTACAGATGATGCTACTAGGCATTGTGAGTGTGCACCTTTCTATGCCAGTCTGAAAAGTAGCATCATCCTGTGTGAACTGGTTTGTTGTTCTGGCTGCTTTTTTTTGTTAGTGCCTACAAGCAAGTTTGGTGATTTTGTGTTGGCTGACCACAAGGAACAGTGTGCATGAAATTTTGTTTATTTTGAGTAAAATTACAGCAGAAACTATTGTTATGCTTCAGCAAACCTTTAGGGACAACACTTTATGTAAAATACAGGTCTGCGAGTGGTTTTCCCATGACATGGGAACATGTCAGTTGAAGACCAACGATGATCTGGCTGACCTTTGACAAGCAGAAATTATGAAAACATCAAAGGTTTGCCAAGCAATCCATCAAAATTATCGAAAGACCATTGAGCAAGTTTCTGAAGAGGCAAATTTGTCATTGAGTTTGTGCCAGGGAATTTTAACAGAATATTTACATTTGAAATGTGTCCACTAAATTTGTGCTTAGAGGATTAAAAAAAAAAGCGCTTTTCTGGCTTTCTTTCATGATTTCATGGTTTTCTTTATCCAAGGGATAAAGAAAACCATGAAAGGGCAGTGATTCATTGATGTGGACAAAGTGAAAGAAAAGTCACTGGAGGCAATAAATAGTATTCCATTTGAAGTTCTAGAACTGTTTCCAGCAGTGGAAAAAATGTTAGGACAAGTGTATTGACTCACATGGAGAGTACTTTGAAGGAGACTAGAATATAGCATTATAAACTTGAATGATTTTTTTTTTTTTTTTTTTTTTAATTCCTGTTATTTTTGGGTATTCCAAAAACACCCTCATATACACATCTAAGTGTTTTGGGAATTTGCCATTGCTCCAGTGATCTAACCTGGATAAATATGGTTGCCTCACTGTCAAAACTATGGGAAACTATCCTCATGAAACCATCAGGTGAATTATCTTTTCAATGTACCTACACATCCATTAGAACTGGAGCTGCCATTTTGAACTCTCGCTTCCCTTCTCACTGTTGTATTTGCATTCATATGTATCTCATGAATGTGAAAAAATTCCTTGTGACTAATTCAAAATATCAGTTCAGTAACTGAATGAGTTATCTCTAGATGCCTGTCTTTCCTTTAATCTCCCTACTGGCCAATATGGATGAAATAGTGAATTGCACACTACTTATCCATGTTATTCAATGGATTTTAGAGCTTTGTATCCAGATTTATCTCAACGTCGTGGCTGGTTGGGGGGTTATAGAATGAGTGTCAGATGAATAATATTCAACTCTTTGAACTGAAGTATTAAACTTTTGCCCTAATAATTCTTGTAATAAGAGTAGTCAGTGACTTAGTAATATATAAGCACTACAAGAAACTTATGTTTGGATTGCTGCATGTAAGAGGAAATTCATGAAGGAATTAAAAAGTCTACAAAACTTTACTTTGTGGGTTTTCTGCTGGTCAGTTGAATTATAATTTGATCATAGTTCCATTGCAAAGCTTGCTAGGTTCACTAGGTTTTTGACTCATCTTAGACTAAATAATTTCATGGTGAGAGCATGCCACAAAACTAAGAATAGCTTTAAAGGGCATTGTAAAACTGTAATATAATTATTGTAAATTTTACATAATTTTAAAAATGAATACAGTGAAAGAGTTAAAATTTTTAATAAGCATAAAATAGAAATTTACCATCAAATAGAAGGTACTCTCATTGGTGGTAGTCTTTCTTCTATCCTCCTTAATTACTTTATGGAATGGTTCAAACAATGACTGCTCTTTAGCATCAATTCTAGATCCTTAGTGTGATATGTAGATACTTTTTTTATGTTGCTCTGACAGACAAAAAGATTATAGGTTATAAGCAAACCTATAGTACATTTTGTACTTTGAATGGGCTAAGGGTATTTTTTTTTTCATATTTTTTTTATCAGTTATATATATAGACTATCTGATCAGAATTATCTGGATACCCCTCTAATTCATAAGTTGACGTCTAGATGTCACTGTGACCTCGCATACCAGTATAAAAGGAGACATGGAGCTGTGTGTTGTCCAGTGATAAGAAGTACAAGCAGAATGGGTAGGTCAATGGAGCTCAGTGACTTCGAACATGGACTAGTTATTGGTTGCCACATCAGTAAGAAATCTGTCAGAGACATTTCAACCCTCGAGTTTCCCAAGTCAACAGTTGGTGATGTGATTGAAGTGGAAATGTGAAGGCACAACCACAACAAGACCACAGTCAGATAGACTGCATTTAATGACAGACAAGGACTGTTGAGTGTTGAAGAAGGTGGTTCGTGGAAAAATCACCAGACATCAAGTGAAGCAACCATCCGGGAGTTCTGCAGTGCGTTGAGAATTAAGAGGAATGGGATTCCATGGTCGAGCAGCTGCCCATAAGCCAAACATTTCTCCTGTGAATGCTAAGCGCTGTCTGCAGTGGTGTAAAGAGCGATGACAGTGGACAACTGGAAACATGAGATTTGGAGTGGTGAATCGTGCTTTACCATGTGGCAGTTCGATGGGAAGGTCTTGGTGTGGCAAATGTCTGGAGAATGATTCCTGCAAGCATGTGTAGTGCCAACAGTGAAATTTGGAGGAGTTGGCGTTACAGTGTGATGGGTGTTTTTCATGGAATGGACTTGGCCCTCTCATAACACTACAGTGAAATCTAAATGCAGAAGGGTACAAGGACATTTTGACCCGTTGCATACTGCCTGTGGTAGAAGATCAGTTTGGTGACGACTATTGTCATCATCAAGCTGATCTTCTACCACAGGCTATATCAGCATGAAAATGCTACCTGCCATAAAGCAAGGTCTGTGAGGAAATGGTTTGTCAACAGTAACGTTCCAAAAATGAAGTGGCCACGCCAGAGCCCTGAATCCCATAGAACATCGTTGGGATGAATTAGAAAGGTGACTTTGCTTCAGACCCTAATGACCCACATCATGAACTGCTCTGGCTACAGCTCCTCAGGAAGAATGGGCTGCCATTCTTCCAGAGAAGTTCTGACACCTGATAGAAAGTCTCCCCAGCAAAGTTAGAGCTGTTATAGAAGCAAAGGGCAGACCCACCCTTTATTAATGTCCACTACTGGAAGGTGTGTCACAGGGAAAGTCTGATTACAGTTTCAAGTAGGTGTCTGGATACTTTTGATCAGATAGTGTATTTGTATTTAATTTATTTTTTACATAGTTTGAAAACCCTGTTTAAAGATCATACATGGAACTTTTTCAAGCCACTTGGTCTCTAATAAGCTGGGTGGTAGTTTCACACCAAGTGTTGAAATTTATCTGCCACCTAAAGACAGTGGCGAACATCCATTCCCACACACAGCAGGATTCGAACTTGCAGCCTGTTGGTTGTAGACTGCGTATGCTAACCACCTTGGTTGGCTGTTTGGCCAGACCATCTGTTCTGCTGAGATCAAAATCGAAGAACAAGATTATGTAAGACTTAGAATCAAAGGGTTCAGGCCTTGCTTCTCATGGCATCGTCACAAGAAGCATATCTAATCCAGTAGTCATAAAGGTCACTGTGATCAGTTATGTTGTAGTAGATTTAAATTTGATTGTTTGTTCCTTGAAATATGCAAAACACTGCCATTGCCCTAATCTTAAACATACTGCTTGTCTATCTCCAAGTCTTGGGAAGTAATCACTATAAATTGTTTCATGATTTTTTTAATTAATTTTTATTTTATTATTATTTATTATCATTTTTAATTGCATAACTATACCTGACCGTGTTCTTTGGAACTTTACTAGTGTTTTCTTCTGTTCACTCAGCCACAACTAAGACACATGAAAGTAGGACTTGTACTGTTTCACTCATTCTTGTGTTAATATTTTAAATGTGACTAGTTCTTTTGCTTTCTCCCTGAACTATGCTCATGTTACAGTGAGTGAAATATATAGCAGTGGCAAATAAATTCCAATTTCTTTTACTATATTTAACCATTTTCAAAACTATTATAATTATGATGTTAAAAGATTCTAACTTTTAAAAGCATTATCTTTAACTTTTTTAGGTGGTAAAAAGAAGCCTCTCAAGCAGCCAAAGAAAGATGACAAGTTTGTTGATGATGTAAGACATTTTATATTTATCCATTGTCATTTCATTTTTGCTATATACAGTGTCTGACACTAAAGTAATGCAGCTCTTCTTATTATCTGTAAAAGAAAGATTATCTTTAATTACTATTTTTGAAGTTCCTTTCTCAGTTCTATGCCTTTTCCAATTTTTAATTTTGGGATGTAGATTTCAGGAAATGGGAGATGGTGGCATGTTGATTCTTTTTCCAGATATTTTAGTCATTCTAATGAATGTGCATTACAGTAAAACCAGTACTAGTCCCAACAACTAAATGATTCTGAAACACCTGCTTTAGAACAGATTCAGACAACAAAATATAAACCATTATGGTCTGTGCTTTTGATCCATCTATATATATGTAGTTCAATCCCTTTAAAATACTATGACTGATCATTAGAGTTGGCACTTCACTAATGTTAAAGTTTTTCATCTGCACAGATAGTGAGCCATTCATTGGAACAAGTGATAATTGGATAGTGCCAGGTCCACAGTATACGTTGAGTTGAGAGGGAAGCTCCATTTCTAGTTCCTTGCTGCTGCCCCCCTCTCCCACAATTTTAACTGACATATCCTGTCTGCTACTGTCTTTTGAAGAATACCTACTTTTGATTGAACGGCATGTATTTGCTCTTCTAGTTCAGAATACAGTGTTGATGACATGCCTTTCCAAACCAGCTCAAAATGAACTGGTTAAGCACCCTAAAATAGTTGAATTATTAACACTCGGGAGGTTGCATCTGATCTGACAAATAAGTGCTAATTGTTAACATGAATATTCTTTAACTTATCTACCTTTAACTTTAACTTCAACTTTCTTTAACTTTAACTTCAACCTTATTGTATAGGTTGAAGGTCATGAGTAGCTGTGCATTCATATGTTACGAGTGATATTCTGCACTTTTTTTTGCTGTCAGTTTGGTTTAACGCATGTTATGTAAAGGTTTATGATGTTTGACAGTAAATGTTATCTGAGAGATACAGCGACATCTGATGTCAGTATAGTATAGTTTATTTGTTTTTTTTTTATTCTTTGTTCAATAATTTCTAGATTGTAACTGAAAATAAATAAACCATCATGTATTACTGAAATAGAGAACCAAAGCTTATTTTTATCATATATATTCTCTAGAAGATGTGCTTTACATTTATGGAAAATACTGAGGACAGTGCTCTTGAGCTTGCCCCACCTTTACTCCTCGTTACCCAGTATGGCACTACTTATGCTTGCGTCTGCCAAAACTTTTAGTTTCTATATTTTTGGCACGAAACTTGAAATAATATTGAAATAATGTTGGATTCAATATTTATTACATATCCTTTAGGAGATGTGCTTTACATTTATGGAAAATATTAAGAAAAGTGGTCTGCTTGTTCCACCTTTACTACGAGTTGCCCAATGTTGAACTACTTATGCTTGCTCTGCCAAAACTTTTAGTTTCTCTATATATATTCGGCTATGAAATAATGTTAGGTTCAATATTCGCTTAATTTGTACCATCATGAATTATATTTGCAGTGTTTGTTTTTTTGCATTTTAGCACGTACTAGTAATGAATGTTATCTCTCAGATATACGTGTCCTACGCGACAAAATTACCACCACGACCTCCTAAGTGTTAAAGGAGATCCATTTTTTATCTTTTTTGATGAACTGTTCATCCTGATACTGATAAGCATTTTTTTAATACTGCAGTGTTGGAGTTATGTGCAGAGTTTCCCTTAGCATGTTAAGTTGGGTTGACTCTTAATGCCTGGCCACATCGGTTTTAAATTTTGCAATCATCTCAAGTGCAGTCCTTTTCTTCATTTTTTGTTTTTCAGATGTTTTTGACTAGTAGCTTTCAAATAGCATTCAACACGAAACATGAAAATCTATTTCTTGATTGGAAGGCAGTTTCAAATAGAGTTATGTGGGCAAACTTCAAAATGAGTAAACAGGGAATGAAACTTTTGTGTCTATTGTTGCACAGAAGGTTCTTCTTAAGAGGTGGAGGAATTTTCTGATTCATTAGAACAAGTAGCTGGCATGAGGAAAATGGTAAAAATGCTCCTTGTTCAAGATCTGAACAGCACAATATGAAATGAATCCCAGCAGGCATATAGGAATGTTTTGGGGAAAATTCGGAGAAAGGGGCAAAGCTAATAATAATGCAGAGTGTTTACTGGACTTCTGCTCAGGACATGGACTAGCCATTATTAACACCACATTTCAACATAAAGATGTGCACAAGTTCACATGGAGAGAAGACACAAGAAATAAGAAAAGCCTCATTGACTACGGCATTATTGATACTGATATCAAAAAGCTAGTTTAGGATAGATACAAGAGTACAGATGATTTGAAATTGGAAGTGACCATTACGTGGTACTAAGCAGGATAAAATTAATATCACACTGAAAAGAACAGTATGTAAGAAAGTTTTACAAAGAATTAAAGTTGAGCAATTTTTACAAGTAAATTGTAGACTCAACTATGCAAACATTATTGAAGAAAATTTGCAGCAGTTTGAAAACTAGAACCAAACCTTGGAGTTAGTGGAAAACTGAAGAAAACATTTTTTCAGCTAGAGAGGTATTTGGCAATGATAGAAAATTAAGATCCCCTCCCGGTGAACATAAGAAGAACAGTCTGGGAAAAGAAGAAAGTATACCATAAGTTTC
This sequence comes from Typopeltis vanoorti, assembly GCF_054136105.1. Classification (NCBI taxonomy): domain Eukaryota; kingdom Metazoa; phylum Arthropoda; class Arachnida; order Uropygi; family Thelyphonidae; genus Typopeltis; species Typopeltis vanoorti. Next base: position 114,446,226 of record NC_143551.1, on the reverse strand, counting down.
TATCAATTAAATCATCAGATGTCCTAAAAGAATACAAAGGAAAATTATAAGTGAGCTAAACTATGTGTAAAAGTAGCTAAACAAAACTCTTGGGAAGACCTTGTAACAGTGGAAAATAAATATCTGGAAGGTGTCAAAATGTTCTGAATGATATGGAAGAAAGAGTAGTGTAAAAGCAATCAAAGATGATAAAGATGACATGAAAACTGAAGATAAGGATATCCTACATGTCTGGAGTAATTACTTTGAAAGACTGTTAAATGAACCCAAGCAGTGACAGAGTCGTAATAGAGAATTTTCAAGAGGAATTGCAAAAAGAGGAGTACATATCAATACTTAGTAGGAAAAGCTGCCAAAAACTTGAAATGTGGAAAGGTAGCTATAGTAGATGATCATCAGCAGCCATTGTCAATCTACTGCTGAATGAAGGCCTTTCCAAGATTACTCCAAAACTGTCTGTCCATGGCTCTCCTTTCCCATGTAACTCCTGCAAATCTGGTATCATCAATCCACTGTGATTTTGGTTGGTGTCGTGGTTGTTTTTCCTCTTGTGGAATCCAATCCAGTACTTCTTTTGTCCATCATTGATCTTGTCTTTGAGCAATATGTACCCATTGCCATTTCAGATGTTTGACTCTTCCCATGACGTCAGAGACTTTGGTTTGATTTCTTATCCATGTATTCCTTTTATGATCCAGTCTTGTGATACCAAGCGTACATCTTTCCATGCTAAATTGTATTCTTAATTTTTGAATTTCCTTTACCTTTAAGTGTCCATGTTTCATAGCCATATGTCAATATGGCTGTGAAACATTGGAAGAATACATTGGTTAAAAACTTTTCTCTTCAGGCATAATGGCAGTTGGCTTTTGAATATTGAATGTAATTTTCCAAATGCTTTACATCCAAGCATTGTGTGTCTTTTAATTTCTGTTTAATTTTTTTCATAGCCTTTACCTTTAATTTTTCAATAAAATTAAAGGTAAAGGCTGTGGGAAATGAAATTAAAGGTGTATAATTTTCAATGATCATAAAATTTCCTTTGAGAATATGTATTTTTTTTTTATTTATTGTATTTAGAGTGACTCTCAATTTAAACAGAAGCTAAAAGAAGAACAGAAAGCATTAAAAGAAGCTTCTCAGAAGGCAGCACAAAAAGGCCCTATGTGTAAGAATAAATCTACTTTAAACTAAGTTCACAAAGAAGTTATACTTACTTTAATGTTTTCACTTTTGTTTCTCTTAATCTTCCTCCATTATTTCCTAGAAACTATAATATGCAGCTTATTTATTTTTAAGTCATTTGCATAACAAGAGGTAGAAGAACATATATTGCATTAGTGCCATGGTTGGGAAAGAGGAAATCTGTAGATGTGTTTCTTGAAGAGTTGCTAACAGTTATGATGCACTTCTTGAGGAATGCTGTTCTGGAGGACAAACAGATGAAATAGAAAAGGAGAAACAGGTTCAGTGTGTTTTCAGTTGGACTGAAAAAGAATATCGGGCAGCTGTTCATTTTACATTTTACAGGTCAAATGGAAAGCATAGAAATGATGGCTACCAGTTCACTGGAACAGTATCCATTAACTGTATATGTGAGATAGTTATTGGGGTGAGTCAGTGAGTGGAGGATTATTTATCATCTGAATTTATCTGCTTTAGATAGCACCAAGATTGTTTTGTGTGTTGGTGGGGGGGATTTTAGGTGCACGATGCTAAACATGTCAACAGTATTCTAAGGTTTAGAAGATTTGGGATTCTTACGTGATAGGTAGATGAGTGAAAAATAACATTTTGAGCAGAAAAGAGTGGCCATATTTTTAAAGGCAATGGAAGCTATTAATGTGATCTCTGTATCTAAGTAAAGCCTGGAAGGAAATCTTAGTCCACGGGGTGAGATCTGGTCTTGTCTGGTGATTTGTATATTACTTGAGGGGAAGGATGGGTAAGCTAAGACCCTTAAAAACTTACCTGCATTTTGCTAGCATTAAAGGTTGACCAAGTCATCCTTACCCAATTGAAGGATAATATAGAGATCGGTTTAAGCTACCAGTTGCAAATAACTTGAATGCTTGGAATTTGATCTGTACGGTATTTGCTGGTGATTGTATGTACTATCACCAGCAAAACTGTGGATAAGAGTATTGGTGATTAAGAGTAGGTCATTTATATATAGGAGAAGGGTAAGTGATAGCCCTGATGCACTTATGCATTGACAGAGCAGCTCAGAGAAAAGGAACCATCCATCATGACACACAGTGAATTAACAGAGAGATAGCTGACTACCTGATTATTAAGGGTGGCAGGTAGACTGGATAATGGCAATTTTCTTAGCAGCTTTCAATGCCAGCCATGATCAAATGCTCTTGAAATGTCAAGAGTGATGGTATGTTCTCCAAACCTTTGGAGATGGTGGGTGATCAGCCATGGATTTCATATTAGTAGTCATTGATTAATTCGATAGGCTTCTAGGTAGTGGAGAAGGTGATTACTTGATTTTCTCCATTATTTGGGAAGAATAGAAGTGTTGGATTGGTCAGTAGTTGGATGGCAGGCTGATCTCCCATTTTAGGAATATGTTGTATATAATATGCTTGCTTCCATGTACTGGGATAACTGCCAGGTGAGTATAACAGGTTGTAGAGACAGTATAGGATGAATAAAGGTTAGTAAAGTTATTTCTGGAGCACTGGAAGACAACCTATATTTAGTACTCATTTGTGTCTTTTTGCCAAAATAAGCAAATAATAATAATAATAAAAAAAAAGGAAGCATATGCTGCTCTTTCTGATATGGTATGAGGCAGTTTAACTTGTCATCTCTGCAGGAGTTGGAAAAGTGATGCAGAAGTCAGTTTTATCTTTAGATTCCATAACAAAGATATCCTATGGATGAGAGCAGTGAAAAGGCAAGTGAGCAGAAATTGTCAGATGGCCTTGGAAGACACCAGAATGCAAGTTTTCTTCTATTGGTGATTTGGATGGTTGTTTGCATTTACTGCATGCTGCCTGCAGTATGAATTTTTTCCTGTAACTGCTTTGTATTTCTTTTGTTAAATCAAAATTTTTTTGGGATGGAATGGGGAATGAAGTTATTCATGTTGGTGAGGATAATTTTTATGACTCACTCAGAGCAGGTGTTTGGATCAGATTGTGATTCTAGTTACTGAGAGGAGAAGTTACCTCTATGGTATATATCTGAAGGGAAAACTGGTTAAGAATAGATTAAGATATTGGGAGAAGATTATCAGGTATTTCAGTTGGTAGATGTACAGTTTGTGTTAGATCATTGCTAATAGCAAATATTTTCACATCCCTCTACCTCAAGCATTAGTGTTAGAAGAAGGAAACTGATTTAGAAGAGGGTGACATCGTTATTTGAATTACAGAAAGTTGAACTTCAAGGAATAGAAGAATAGGTTTTCACAATTTGGACCTGTAGTAAATACAACAGATGAATGGGGTAAAGGGATCCTTAAGCTAGAGGGAGTCAAAAGCACATGGAATTTTAAATTTAGCATTCTCTGGCAAGCAGTGTTTGATCTCACAAAAGGCACAGGTTCCATTCTTGTGCCAAAAGGAATAATGAATTGTGTAAATTGGACAGTGAGGTTGGACTATTTATAACTGCAATTTGGGTTTCTTTTGGGAAAAGGTGGATTGCTCTAGATGTTTAGCCTTTTATGCCATAGATTGGCAAAATGGATGTGAAAGTTTTTTTTTTTTTTTAGCGGAGGTCTACTTAAATCATAGTGACACTGCCATTTTTTGTTGCATGTTTCATTTCTGATCAGGAAATAGATGAAAGGGGGGTACTAAAGGGCCAAAGCTGTATAACTGAGAGGAGACCTCCACATAGCCTTTAAAGGAATGCAGAGAACCGACCAGGGCTTATGACCTATGAGGAAATGTCCAATCCTCGCCTTCTCGTGGTGCACCCTGTTGGGTATCTACCTGGTTACCAAATCTGAACGAATGAGGATGGGCTGGCAATTTGGGATTTAGCTGACCAAATTGTATTATTAGCTTAAACCAATATACAAAATGATGGTACAACATGACAAAATTTCATGCCGGCTGGGGCATCTCCCGGTTAAACGAAGCCTCCGTTGTTTTTGCCGGGTAACCAGGGCGAACAGTGAAAAGTCAGCTACTGGAACAAATCTGAAAGCATACCCCAACTCAGTATCACCAGAGTTAAAGATCAGTGCTATCAACATAAGAAGCCTGAATGGGAAAGAAATGGAGCTAGCTGAGGAATTAGATAAGTACCAGATCGACATAATAGGGGTGACTGAAACAAAAACTGGTCAGATCTTTCTGAGTAATAAATACAAAATTTTATATTCAGGCAATGACAGTCAAGGAAAAGAAGGAGTAGCCATAGTATTCAACACTAAATATGAGGCGAATCTTCTTGAATGGCAGGCAGTCTCAAGTAGAGTGATGTGGGCAAATATCAGAATGGAGAATTGGACAATGAGACTTATTTGTGCCTATGGTCCCACAAAAGGTTCTACTGAGATAGAAGTGGAGGAATTTTTTGATACTTTAGAGAAAGCAACTGACACAATGAAAAAGGAAAAGTTGGTCCTTGTTGGGGATCTAAATAGCAGAGTAGGAAATTATTTTCAGACATACAAAAATATTTATGGGAAAATTTGGAGAAAAGAGCAAAGCTAATAATAATGGCAAATACCTGTTGGATTTCTGCTCAGGACGGTGACTCGTTATTACTAACACCATGTTCCAACATAAAAATGTGCACAAATTCACATGGAGAGAAGAGGCAAGGAATAAGAAAAGTCTCATTGACTATATTATTGTTGATAGTGATGTTTTCTCCCTGGTGCAAGACACCAGAGTGTACAGTGGATTTGAAATTGGAAGTGATCACTATTTAGTCTTAAGCAGGATAAAATTGAATTTCATATTGAAAAGAATAACATGTAAGAAAGTTTTAAAGCGAATAAAAGTTGAGCAACTCTCAGATGTGAACTGTAGACTAAAATACACAAGGATTATTGAGGAAAAAATGAAAGAGTTTGAGAACAAGAACCAAACCTTTGAGATTCAGTGTCAAGCCTTGAAGAAAACTGATTGATTCAGTCAGAGAGGCATGTGGTGAGGTTGTCTCCAAGGATAGAAAAATCAGAACTCCATGCTTGACGCAGGAAGTTAAAGAGGCAGTGAAGGAAAAGAAGAAAGCATATCAAAAGTTACTGGCAAATTAGTGAGCTTGTGTGCTTAGAGAATACAAAGACAAATGTAAGAAAGCTAAACATTCTGTAAAACTTGCCAAATAAAAGTCATGGGAGGACTTTGGCAAGAACATCAGCTAATAGCTAACGCCTTTTTATTCCCGTATACGGGAGTAGGCGAGGCCATTTAGCCCTATCTAACTTTTGGAGACCGAGTGGGCAGTTCAATCTCCACTGGTACCCAATCAGAGACAGATGGCCCAAGGCTATCACTAATTAAGCGGTACGCAGTGAAGAGAGACGACTCAAATGTGCCGCCATCTCGTGGTCCCTAACCCTAACACAATATATTTAATGTCTGAAATAATGTGGGTTCTACGGTCGATTTTCTTGAGTTTACAGGACGAAAAACCCGAGTTTCCGGGAGGAAAAACCTGCTCGCCCGTGCCAGAGATCGACTAACTCGGGAACCGGTCGAAAAAAGGATTAGAAAAATTTCCTCTAGTCGCCGACTAGACTCGAAACCAAGCCTTCCTTCGTGCGGCCAAGCGCGGTTGTGTGCAAACGCCACATCCACTGAGCTACACATAGAAAGAACATAGAAAATAAATATCAAGAAGGTGGTAAGATATTCTGGAGGTTGTTGAAGAAGCTTAGAAATGGAGGCAAGAGTGCTGTAAAAGGATTTAGAGATGATAAAGGTGACATGAAAAAAGGAGAAAAAGATCCTTGAAGTATGGAGTAATTACTTCGAAACATTGCTAAATGATACAAGCAGTGAAAGCACAGTGGTAAAAAAAACACTCAACAGGCATACAGTCAGGAATACGTATTCATGCATGAAGTAGAAAAAGCCATCAAAGGCTTGAAATGTGGAAAGGCAGCAGGAGTAGATCACATTCGACCAGAAATGCTGAAGTATGGTGGTATAAAAGTCTTAGTCACTGCACTGCATAGTTCAGAAAGCCTGTACAGAGGGACAAATTCCCGATGATTGGGGTAGATCTCTCATAGTACCCATATATAAAAAGGGAAATAAAAACTGAATGTGAGAATTACAGAAGTATTTCCCTACTGAGTGTTCCTGGCAAGATTTATGCCAGTATACTTGAGAAATGGTTGAGAAGAATTGTGGAAGAAAAGCTTAGTGAAGAACAAGATGGATTCAGGCCAAATAGAGGCTGTCAGGATCAGATCTTCACTTTATGACAAATAGTTGAGAAAGCATGGGAATATAACAAAGATCTGTATTTAAGTTTTGTCAATCTGAAAAAGGCATATGCCAAGAGAGAAGCTATTCAATACGCTACAGTTATATGGTGTCAATGTGGCATTATATCAAGCAATACTTAGTGTTTATTTGAGTTGCAAGTCAGCAGTTAGAATTGAACGAAGTGCAGGAAGATGGTTTAATGTTAAATCTGGTGTGAGACAAGGATGTACATTATCCCCTCTGTTATTCATTATCTATATGGATCACATTATGAAGGAAAGTGGTATTAAACATATCAGAATTGGAGATGTTAATGTATGCGCTTTGCTTTATGCAGATGATGTTATACTTGGAAATAAATCCACTACAAGTTTGCAAGATTCCCTGACTAAATTGAATAACTGTTGTAATAGATATGGTATGAATGTCAGCAATAAAAAGACAAAGACAATGACAAAGATGGAATAAGATGACGAGGAGTTGCAAGTTTGGCATGCTTGTAGTTGTACTGAACAGGGATGCTACGTAGCTGCTGCTCTTGTATTAACAGGTGCAACATAATAGTTGCTAAATTCAGTGCAGCAATGACTATTGAAGTGCTTTTAGAATAGATATAGTGTTGAAACATTGAGTCTGTGATATAAAGGTGAATCTGTAATGGAGGGAGCATCTATGAGCCAAATTGCTTTCCACTGGAAAGCAATCACCAGAAATTTTAGGTGTACCATCCTATATGTGAGCAGTATTCTAGGGACTGGTGGATTTGTATAAAGTTAAGAGTTGGTTGGGTGTAAAACAGTATCTTCAAAACAGAATGCAGTTTTTTATATGCTGAGGTGTTTGTGATGTGTTTATGCCAAGAGACTAGAGATAAATGTTAGTTGAAGCAGAGATCTGATTTGTCTGGTGATTTGTGTATTACTGGGGATAAGGGTAGGGGAGCTGAGATCTCTTTTGTAAGAGAAAAGGCAAGGCTGCATTTTGGTGGCACTGAAGGTGACCAGATTGTTCTCCCCATTGGTCTGTAGATCAGTGTTTAAGGCAGTGGTTATAGATGATCTTGAAGCTTGGTATGCCTGACTTGGTTTGTCCAATGAGTAGGATGAATAGAGAGTACTATTGTCTGCAAAGCTGTGAATAGGATTAGTGGTAATTCAGAGTAGGTAATTTATGTACAGGAGAAAGAAAGTTATGTGGTAGAACTAGAGCCCTGAGCTACTGCATTGGTGGTAAAGCTTGAAGATAGGAAGCCACCTTGACATGCAGTGAAAGACCAGAGATAATTCATTATGCAATTATAGAGGGTGGCAGCTAGACCAAACAATGGCAGTTTGTTTAGCAGGCCTCAGTGTCAGAAGACCTGGAACCTCATGGGTTCACTTTAGTGAGTACGGGTATGGCAAGAGAAAGCTTCATGTAATATACATGAAGCCTTACTTCATGTATATTACATGAAGTAAGGCATGCTGGACCATGCCTTACTTCATGTAATATACATCTGTTGTATTATCTGTAGACCGGTCCTCTACCCTTCTTTCTTTCTTCTCTTCTTGCTTCTTACCCGAATGCTATTAGAGTATTCGAGGGCTAGGGGTGAATCTTTCCTATCTTGCTATGTCATTTCGCCTATTGCAGCCACCGAAGGGGGTAAGCTAGCCCAAATAGGTGCCGTCCCAAGCCCGGATAAATGGCGATGGTTGATGTCAGGAAGGGTATCCGGTCATAAAACTTCACTGCCAGCTCTAGATATGATTAAATGAGTCGAAAAGAAAGTGATACAAGGCTATGACGTACCCCTTAAGCGACGTGCAGCCACATTGCCCTACAGAAGTGGACGAGGGCCACCGCATCAAGGGCAGCTGCAGTTAAAGAAGCGAGCCCAGCAAGTGGAGAGAATGTTGCGAGTGGGAACGTTGACTGTTGAAAGCATGACTGGAAGGGGAAGAGAGGTGGCAGACATGATGAGGAAGAGGAAGTTGGACATTTTATGCATGCAGGAGACGAGGTGAAAGGGAGAAAAGGTGAAGGAACCAGGAGACGGGTATAAATTGTTCTACTCTGGAGCGAATAAAGAGGGAAGAAATGGCGTCGGAATTGTGGTGTGTGGCAGAATGAAGAGCGAAGTACTGGAAATGGGTAGGAGGAATGACAGGATCATGCGAATGAAACTGGGTCTTGGAGAAGAGCAACTGGTCGTCTTATGTGTATACGCCCCACAAGTTGACTGTACAGCAGAAGAGAAAGATGAATTCTGGAACGTGCAAGATGAAGAAATGAGGGAACTGGAAGAAAACGAGATGGTGATTGTCGGAGGAGACCTTAACGGACACATAGGGAGACAGAATAGGGACTGTGAAAGGGTGCATTGTGGAAATGATGAACAAGGAAGGAGAGAGGATTTTGGACTTTGCAGTAGCTTTTGATCTGGTAATTGTGAACTCCTTCTGTAAGAGGGAAGACCATTTGATAACATTTAAAAGTGGCTACAATAGTTCACAGATTGACTACATTTTGACTAGAGGAAAGCATCTTAAGACAGTAACAAATTGTAAAGTAATCCCAACAGATCAAGTGGTGCAGCAACACTGGCTGCTGTGTGCAGACTTTGAAATAAAGTTGAAGATAAGAACCTTTGGAAGCCATGGGAGGAAGAAAATTAAGTGGTTTCGCTTAAAAGAAGAGAGTGTGAGGAACCGTTTTAGGGAGAAGGTGTTAGAGAGGATTTCAGATGGACTAGAAAGTGTACAAGACTGGTGGAGACATGATTCAAAAGTAATTCTAAGCTGTGCAATTGAGGTGCTTGGTGAAACATCCGGGAAGATTACAGAGCAGGAGGGTTTGTAGTGGAATAATGATTTACAAGAAGCAGTGACGGCTAAGAGGAAGGTAAAGCAGAAGTGGGACAAGTCAAAAGTGGAAGAGGACAGAGATAAAAAGCAAGAAGCCAAGAGAGTTGTTGCACATGCGAAGGCCATGGCATATCAAGACCTTTTATGATCAATTAGAAACAATGGAAGGACAGAGAAAGATTTATCGATTGGCAAAATGTAGAAATAAGGCTTCAAAGGACATCGTACATGTGAGGCAGATCAAAGATGCTGAAGGAAGAATATTATGGAGGAATGTGGACATAAGAAACAGATGGAGAATATACTTAGAGGGAATTTTGAATGAGGAAAATGCAACGGCTCAGAGAGAAGATGGGCAGGCTTCTAAGGGGGATGGTGCAGAACATCAGTAGAAGGCCATGAAGGATGGAAAATCGGTGGGTCCAGACAGGATTCCAGTGGAGGCATGGAAGGCTCTGGGGGAAGAGGGAATTGACCTGCTGTGGGACCTGTTCATGAAAGTTTGCCAACAGGAAAATATACCCGAGGAATGGAGTTAAAGTACTCTTGTCCCCATCTACAAGGGTAAAGGGGATGCACAAGACTGTAAGAATTATAGAGGAATAAAGTTGATGTCCCCCACAATGAAAATCCTAGAAAGGGTTCTTGATGGGAGATGGAGATTGCAAAGGAGCAATTTGCTTCATGCCTGGTCGATCAACAACAGTGCTATCTTTGGGTTACGGCAGATGATGGAAAAGTTTCGAGAAAAACAACGGGAGCTACATCTGGTGTTTATTGATCTGGAGAAAGCATATGATACAGTGCCAAGGCAAGAAGTCTGGAGGTGTCTGAGGGAGAAAAAGGTACCAGAGAAATATGTCAGGTTAATGCAGGAGATGTACAGAAATGTGAAGACAAGTGTTCGAACCTGCCTGGGAGTGACAGAAAATTTTCCAGTGATAGTTGGCTTGCATCAAGTGTCTGCATTAAGTCCGTTCCTATTTAATATTGTGATGGAGGTGGTGACGGAGGAAGTGAAGATGCGTCTTGGACTATGTTGTATGCAGATGACCTAGTGCTATGTGCAGTATCAAGAGAAGTGGCAGCCAAACTGGAAAGTTGGAGGAAAGTACTGGAAGAGAGAGGTATGAGACTGAGCATATGTGTTGCAAAGTGGATGGCAGCCTGGAGACAGATCTGGAGCTGGAAGGAAATGTCATCAGGAAGGTCAGTGACTTTAGATATTTAGGTTCAACAATGAAAGAGGATGGTGAGGCTGAGAAGGAAGTGGGATGCAGGATGGGGGAACTGGAGAGAAAGACGGCTACAGTGCTATGTGATAAGAGAGTGCCGATCAATCTAAAAGGCAAATTTACAGGACAGTAGTGAGACCAGCTATGATGTATGCTTTGGAAACTGTGGCCCTGAAGAACGCTTAGGTGGATGTGCGGTGTGACCAGAAAGGATCATTTGAGAAATGATTATGTAAGGGGAACAGTGAAAGTTACAAACTTAGGAACAAAGATACATGGGGCAAGGTTGAGATGTTTGGTCATGTGATGAGGGGGAAAGAAAGGTCATGCAGATGGATGTCCAGGGGAAGAGGAAGTGTGGACGGCCAAAGAAGAGATGGTGGAGGAGGACTTGAGGATGAAGAACTTGGATGTGGCTACAGCTCAAGACAGGAAGTTGTGGAGGAGACTCACCACAAACAGTGACCCTACTTAAGTGGGAAAAGCTGCAAAAGAAGAAGTGTCAGAAGCCCTGGAAATGTCGAGTGACAGTGGTTTCTCTGAATCTTTCCATTGCATATGCCAAATGGTGAGCGATATAAGCTGAGGTCAGCTGTGAATCTTGAATAGTGGAATTCGTACTGGTGGTATCTGATTAATTTCCACTACTCTGTTTTGTGGAAATTATTGATGACTTGCTCCATTATTTCAGAGAGGACCAAGGTGATGGTGATTATTCAGTAATTTGGCTGAATTTTTTTTTTTTCTCTCTTTCTCTTGAATTAGCTGGATATGTGATTGCTTCCATGTATTGGGATAAGTACCAGCTATGTACAAGATTATAATGATAACTCTGCAGCACAATGTTTGAGAACAATTTGAGAGATGACATCGGGACAAGAAGAGTAGTGTCCAAGTTATTTAACAATTTTCTGATTCTTTGTCAAAGTTACAGGAGGCATATGATGCTCTGATTCTGGTTTGGCAGGAAGTGATTTTCCTTGATTATCTATGCAGGAGTTCAAGAAAAGACTGATGCTTGTGGAGCCAGCTTTAACTTTGGGTGAAATAACAGTGGTGCCATCGTGATGAGACAGAGAGATGTGCAAGAGCATTCAAGCAGAAGATGCATCCAACAGCTTTAGCAAGGGTTCAGAAGTCACAACTTCCATTTGTATAAGAGGCAAGTTTTCTGCTGTTGACTTGTACAAAATCAGATCTAGATCTGCTGATGAGTTTTGCATTTGCTTTGTGCATTGGTAATAGGTGACTTTTGAGAATCCAAAATTATGTTAGAAATCGATTAATATATTAAGAGGGTGGGAGGCCAAGGACTCGCTGGATAGATTATATTCAGAACCTTGGGTGGACACGTTTGGGAGCCTCACCAGAACACCTGAGCTTGGTGGTGGAGGATCGTGACCATTGGAAGTTCCTCTTGAAACTGCTGGCCCCACAACCCAATTAAGAAAGGTGGGCCGCCTTGAAGATGAATGAATGGATTAATACACTATATTTTGAATAAAATTTTTATAAAAATTTCTATTCAAACAAAATGGTAATGAATCTATACATAATACAAGGGACGTCTAGGAAGTAAGTTCTGATGTGCTGTCAGAGAAACAAAAATATACTTTATTTGAAATTAAAATAGACATCTTTCACTACTTTTCTACATAATTTCCACCATTGTTCAGGCACCTTTCGTTTTGTCGTGGAAGGTTGCCACCTGTGACGCAAACCACGTATTGACTGCTTCTTTGATTTCGTCATTGTCTTGAAACTGCCAGCCACCAAGATTTCAGATGTTTGAACAGGTGAAAGTCATTTGGCACGAGGTCAGGACTATATGAGGGATGATGGAATTGTTCCCAGCCGGAGGTGGCGAGAAGTTACCCATCTTTGTACCATGAATCACTCATTGCATGTTCTCCATAAATCTGAATAATTTGCTGACGAATTTCAGCTGTGTTAACATTCCTCGCATTCAAGAAATGGATAACTGTCCTAATTCCACATGCAGGAGGCGATTCGATTTTCTTGACATTATAAACACACACACACACACTAAGAAGTGTATGCACTGCGAGAATGTCTGAAAATGGCATCAACGCCTTGCTAACGAATCAACAAACTCAGAACGCATGTGCACCATTGCGATCGCAGTGCTGCTGTGAAAATATTTAAAAACAAAACTTACTTTCTGGAAGTTTTGGTGGAAGCATCTTTCACTTGATATGTGTTATTTTGTTATTAGTGTAAACGATTTGAGCAGTCCGTTTTTATTTGAGTTCAAACACTTTTTTGTTACATTTTGTGAAAAGTGTTACTCTTTATGTGCTTTTGTTTCATAGTGAGTCTAACAGGAAGCAAGTACTTGCTTCGGTTGCTAAGCCTTGTGGCATTTTATATGGGAACATTAACAAACAAACTCAACTGGGTAAAATTTGGAAACTATACACAGTACTGTCGACAGGGTGTAGCATAGAGGCAGCCTGCCTCATGCTGCGACTTAATAAGGGCGTGCGTTCAGCCATATTGCAGTAGGCGCCTTCGCTACGCTTAAACTGATTAAAAATTATTTGCGAACAGCAGTGACTCAAGAAAGATTGGTTGGTGTAGCAACTATATCGATAGAGGTGGTCGTAGCTTTTAATTTAAATTTAGAAGAGCTTATAAACAGTTTCATTGTGCGATATCCCCCTAAAGCAAACATTTAATTAATATTATTATGTAATCATTTTGCATTAATATTTTTCTTGTAATAAAAACATAATAGCAATTGGAAATTTTCTTATGTTTTGTCTTATAACCCATCTGGGATGATATTTAATTGTTTGCCTCAGTGCACGATCTAATCTGGTGACTGCCCCGACTATACATCATAACTGGGTGGAGTTAAGGAAGGTAAGATGTGGCAAATGCGTATTATTGGGCAATAGCAACCTGTTAGAGAAATCTCACTGCTGAAAGAAAGACCAGTGCTTGAGACCTAATATCAAAGTTGGTTGATGCTTTTGTTTAACAAAGCATAGAGAAGAGCATAACACCGTCAGATGGCTGGAGACTTCGTGACTTGTTTAAACTTACAATGGGTGTTAGGAGAGAGTATTGGAAATATACTTTAGCATAACAACAACTACAGTATGTATTTTAGTTTAGTTTTTGGAAATAAAATAGTTTTTATTTAATCATTTTAATATAATTCCAGATTTATTGTTTTGTAGATATTTTCTTAATGGTATGGTTATTGATAAGGTTTAATATTCTGAGTAGTTAAAAAAAAAAAAAATGAAAATTCCAGGTGAAAAATACGAAATGTATTATGAAGCTAGGGGTCTTGATGTGAACCTCCTGTGGCAAGCTGAATGTTTTGTTTTCTTTGACTGCTTTGATAAACTTTCTGTTGAACCAGAGCTTGGAAAGTAGATGAGGATTTTGGGGTAGAATGGGGAATGACGGCCTTCATGTCGGTGAGGATAATTTCTGCAACTTGTTGAGAGCAGGTTTTAGGATTGGATGAGCAGAAGTGATAGTCAAACTAGGGAAAAGAATAGATATTCCAGCAGTCATACCATTTGGCACCTTTGTAGTACCAGAGGATGGGAGGTTGAGGGAGGGCATTCAGTGGGAGACTTGCCCAATGTGGTCTGAGTTGTCAAGATGAAAGGGGAACTGCAATGTATTTAGAAGGAAAACTGGTTGAACAAATGAAAGATGCCATAAAATGGCAGCTTGTTCAGGAGGGTTTGCTACTAGACACAATCGAATGGGTTTTTCCAAATCTTTCCATAGCCTTTGTCCAAAGGTGGGTGAGATTGGCTAGGGAGTCAGCTATAGAATCATAATGGTAGAATTCGTGTTAGTGATCACCGATTAACTCTTCAGTCTCCAGGTAATGAAGAAGCTGACTTAATAATCTTCTCCATTAGTTTGAAAGTATGAGGTGCGAGCATTAGGTCGATGGTTAGATGGCTGACTTTTGTCTCCTTTTTGGTACAGGCTGAATGTATGTTTACTTCCACTGTTGGGTAGATTCCAGTAGAATGATAGTTTATATATTTAGGCAACATAGGATGGGTGATTCTAGAGTACAAGTTTGAACACGGCTGGAGGAATACCATCTGGACCAGGAGCCTTATTTGTATTGAGATTAATCTGGATTTTCCTGGCATCTTTTTTTGACAAAAGCTCAGAGGAGGCATACAGTGGGCAGTTCTGGCAATATGGGAGTGATTTGCCTTGGTCGTCTAGGCAAGAGTTGGAAGAAAAAAAACTAAGTCTTTTCCTTGAGTGAGGTTACCATGGTGCCAGGATGCAAGAGAGGTGGAATAGGAAAGGGCAGAGGTTATGGCCAACTGCCTTAGCAAGGGACCAGAATACCTTCCATATGTATGAAGTCTTCTGAATCATTTTTAGTTGGACTGTTGTGTATGCTGAATGAGAAGCTGGAGTTTTTAATTTAAAGTATTGAACCTGGTTGCATTTTTATCATGGAGAGTAGAGGTGCATTTTTTTGAAAACAAGGGCTTGAATATGTATGATCTTGGGGTTTGCAGTGGAGTAGGGAATGAAGGCTCTTATTCCAGTGAAGATGATTTTAGTTATTAGTTCATTTCGAATGTACCAGGATGGTGAAAGCAGTAATGTGACCATGGAAAAGTGACATAAAAATTCCAGAGGTCATCCCAGTTGGCATAATTATAGTGTCACAGGATATGAGGCTGAGATTGGGTGGAATCGCTGTAGAGAAGGAGAGTAAGTCTCTAGAAGATGCTCCAGCTGGTTGCCTTCTTGAATCTTGCCAGAACAGTAATAGCTAATGAAAGAGAAGTAAACAACACTTAAATACATTTTCACATTTCTTTTTTATGAAAAGTTTTCTTTTTTTTTCTTCAGTATTTCAATTAAACTGTTAACACCAGCATGTCCCCCCCCCCTTTTTTTTTTTTTTAATCACTTATAAAAAGAACTAGCAGAATATTTAATAATCATGGCACCCACAATTCCTGTGCTGTTATATCCAAAATTTATTGCATATATGTGCATACTCATTTTTATTGTATGTATTATTGTATTTCTTTTGTATTTATTTAGCTTATTTTGCTTCATATTTCTTATATTTGCATAGTTCCCTAATTTCATTAAATTTATTGATTTGGTTTGTAAGATGCATAATTTTATTTATATGCCTCTTGTTTGTCAAACTGACCTCACTTCTCCGAAGCACATTTTATTCGAATCTTATTTATGTGTGTTACGGATGTTTCACTGTATTTCTTTTAATTAAAAGAAATATTTTCTATGAAATCTTAGAAAGTTATTTCTCACTCTTTGCAATCCACATGCATTTAACCATGATTCAGATAGTTTCATGATTTACTATTGAACTCAGTGACTTGTTAACAGAACCACATTCATAGAGTGATTCTCAAAAAATACTTATTTTTTTTGAAGAGATGGAATGAAGTCTGGGTTTAGATGGTGGGTTATATACCTTATATTATTGTGTGTGTGTTTTTCCACAATATGGAAAAACACGCAACAAAAAAGTTGCATGTTTGAGACTAAACATGCAACTTTTTTTTCAAGCCTGTTAATTAGAGAGTGAATATTCAAGCCACTTCGCTCCTCCAGTAAGTATAAGTGGTTTCACACTGGAATTGAAATGCATTTTACACTTACAATTATTCTTGTCCATTCCAGCAGGATTCAAATCCAAAGTATTTTTATAAATAGTTTGGTGTTGTTAATACCATTAAAAAAATAAGTCATTACTTTAAAAAATACTTTATCATATTCATTATTTTTAATTGGATGGAATCTGACTATGTAATATAAATTAAAGTTACTGAGAAATTATATACTTGGTTTAATCCTTGGATGGAGAGTCGACCAGGTTGGCATGTACAACCAACTTTGACGAATTGTCTGCACACAATCACCAGTAAATAATGTCATCAGAATATTTTTTGCATTTAAACTTGTAACTGTTTCATGCACACAGACAAGTCATGCTGGCATTTTGACTACTGTAATTCAGATTTTAAAAAAATCACATTCTTAACAGTAGCTCCAATCTTTACAAAATTTTCATTTTGTTGTATGTGTTATGCAATATTTTATTTGCTAAACTAGACGTGCTTTTTGTTCTTATGTTGTAATATTAAAGTTACTGCTTGCATGTTTTTCAACAGAAAATCTTACATATTTAACTTGTGGTGTACCTACAGTAACAGCTTCTTGAATGAATGAGACATTGGTCGCAAATAAATTGTGTAATATAATTAAAACACAATATTAAAGAAATTTACAAGTTTACATGAATTCATTACAGATACCTATAAAAGTTAAGTGTGTTTATCAATTTATTATTTTATTTAGGTTCAGGTGGAATTAAAAAGTCTGGGAAGAAATAATCTAAAATCTTAAAGAAAATCTCAGGTTGGTATTTTTATTGCATGCTTCATTTTTACTTTGGCTAAGAATAATAGCTGAACTGAAAATCTGTCAGCTAAAACTTGCCTTTAAATAGTCTTGATATGAAAGTTAAGCATTAGAACACTGCATGTTAAAACTAAGCTTACCTATGAAACTTGCATAATTATTGATTAATGTATGCCTAAGTAGTATTAGAATAAATTAAGAGGTTATGGAGCATGCTAACATGAGCTTACCCATATTCTGTCTGGTTCCTCAACTAAGTCATGTCTTTGTACTATAAATTAATACACAAAGGGGAAAATCTAAAGAGCATGAGTATACTATGCTTCATGGATATGCAAAAATGTGAGAAAAGATGTATGGAACAGTATTTTGTTTTCATGTTTACTACTTAGAGGAGGATAGCTACAATATATTCTGCCTGCTACACCTATTGTACTTTATGCATGATTAAGAAAGATCCTAAATTACTTTTGCAAGAGATTTATCATCATCATCAAATTCCTGCCATGTACCCTAAGGGGGGGGTGTACAGGATATGATGTACTACATGAAAAATTTACATCATTACTAACTTCCTATCTACAATTTTCCTCCAAATCAGTCTATTACTTGTCAAGACTCCAATATTATCATTATCAGATCTTATATTTCTATTGTCTAAGGCACATTGTACCATATCAATCCACCTATATCTTGATCTTCCTCTGGGTTGTTTTCCTGCCAACATGGCAGAGAACACTTGTTTTGCTAATCTTTCCTCGCCCATTCTGTGTAAGTGACCGTACAACCTGAGATTAGCTCTGCTAATGCGTTCCTGGATGCTGACAATATCAAGTTCTTTTCTAATATCCTTGTTTTTAATATGATATTGCCATTGATGCCATCTGTTCATGCCCCTAATCTTTCACAGGACTCTCATATCTGCAGTCTCTAGTCTTTGATCAAGTGTTTTACTTCTGACCCTGTTCTCAGATCCATAAGTTAAAACTGTTTTGAATTTAGTCAGAACACAACTAATTTAGTGTTCTGACTAATTTCTCTTATTCCATATGAATTTATTCAATTGACTTCCTACCATATCAGCTTTGTTGATTCTGTTGTCTATTTCCATATTTAATTTACCATTTTCACTAAAAATCATGCCTAAGTAGCTGAAATGTTTTACTTGTTCCAGAGGTTCTCCGTACACAATTTTCAATGATTCTGCCTATTTTCATTGTCTTTGCCTTTTTATTGCGGACCTTGATACCATATCTATTACAACAGTTATTCAATTTAGTGTCAGGGAATCTTGCAGACTTGTAGCAGATTTATTTAGAAGTATAACATCGTCTGCATAAAGCAAAGAGCTGACATTAACATCTCCAATTTTGATATCATGTTTAATACCACTTTCCTTCATAATGTGATCAATATAGATAATGAATAAGAGAGGGGATAATGTACATCCTTGTCTGACACCAGATTTAACATTAACCACGCTACTGGCCAGGACGTATATATACATCCACATTTCCATGGATGCGAAGTGCATATTAAAATTGTAATACCATTGATATTACATTGAAATTTATGATGGATACGAAGCTTTTGAGGATACGTATTTGAACTTTAATGGCTGGTAAGGTGGTTAAACCATCTTCCTGTACTTCCTTCACTTCTAACTGCTGACTTATAACTTAAATAAAGTATTACTTAATAATACCCCATTGACACCATATAACTGTAGCGTATTGAATAGCTTCTCTCTTGGCACCTTGTCATATGCCTTTTCCAGATCGACAAAACTTAAATACAGATCTTTGTTATATGTTAACATGATTTCTCTGTTTTTTTGTCGTAAACTGAAGATCTGATCCTGACAGCCTCTATTTGGCCTGAATCCAGCTTGTTCTTCATCAAGCTTTTCTTACACAATTCTTCTCAACTGTTTCTCAAGTATACTTGCATAAATCTTACCAGGAACACTCTGTAGGGAAATACCTCTGTAATTCTCACATTCAGTTTTTATTTCCCTTTTTATATATGGGTACTATGAGAAATCTACTCCAATCATCGGGAATTCGTCCCTCTGTCCAATCCTTCTGAACTATGCAGTGCAGTGACTAAGACTTTTATACCACCATACTTCAGCATTTCTGGTCGAATGTGATCTACTCCTGCTGCCTTTCCACATTTCAAACCTTTGGTGGCTTTTTCTACTTCAAGTATGGATATGTATTCCTGACTGCATGCATAGTCAGTGTTTTTTACCACTATGCTATTATCACTGCTTGTTTCTTTTAGCAGTTTTTCAAAGTAATTACTCCATATGTCAAGGATATCTTTTTCTCCTGTTTTCATGTCACCTTTATCATCTCTAACTCCTTTCATAGCACTCTTTCCTCCATTTCTAAGCTTCTTCAACAACCTCCAGAATATCTTGCCACCTTCTTGATATTTATTTTCTATTATCTTGCCAAAGTCCTCCCATGACTTTTTTTTAGCTAGTTTTACAGTGTTTAGCTTTCTTACATTTGTCTCTGTATTCTCTAAGAGCACAAGCTGACTTATTTGGCAAGAACTTTTGATATGCTTTCTTCTTTTCCTTGACTGCCTCTTTAACTTCCTGTGTCTGCCATGGAGTTCTGATTTTTCTATCCTTGCAGACAACCTCACCACATGCCTCTTTGGCTGATTCAATCAGGGTTTTCTTCAAGACTTGCCACTGAATCTTGAAGGTTTGGTTCCTGTTCTCAAACCCCTTCATTTTTTCTTCATTTCTTCAATAATCTTTGTGTATTTTAGTCTACAGTTCAAAAACTTTCGCTTTAAAATTTTCTTACATGTCATTATTTTCAATATGAAATTCAATTTTATCCTGCTCAAGACTAAAATAGTGATCGCTTCCAATTTCGAATTTGACTATAACATCTGTCCAAAGTAGTTGCTTTTGATTATCAGGTTTAATGCACTTTTCATAACTTGATCTATAGGTGACAAATCACTGGGGATAGTGTGCACCTTTGTCTTACACACCTGATTTTACACCAGACCATCATTCCTTTCAATTATAACTAATATACAAATTAAAATGTTCCATTTACACCATTCATAGCATGAGATTTTTCCTTTGGCTTTTCTATCACATGTCCTGGCAAGATTTCAAAAACTCAAATACAGGTCAATGCAATATTGTTATTATTTAGGCCTCCATGTAGTCAAAAGACTCATCGCAAAAGGTCCTTCCTAGGAAACACAAGTCTATCAAGACTCATCGTGGGAGGTCCCTTCTAGGAAACAAACTCTATCATATCACTCCTTAAACTCATTGACCGTTTTCGCTTTCACCACTTTATTAGGCAATGTATCCCTCCACGCAAAGAAACCACTCCTCATCCTCTTGCTCACGGTTTCCTTTCATAACTTTCAGGAATGGCCCCTTGTTATCACTCCTTTCCGCTGTTCAACCAAGCCAAAGAACTCCCCAGTGTCAATACTGTAACCACCTCTCAACAGTTTAAAACTCTCAATCATATCACCTCTCCTCCTTCTATTCACCAAACTCTGCAGTCAACAATTCTCTCAGCCGATCCTCATAACTAACATTATACAGTCCTGAAACTGTCCTTGTTATCTGCCTTTGTACCCTTTCCACAGTTAATTTATCCTCTTCAAAGCCTGGGGACCAAATCTGAAAACAATAGTCTTAATTGTGGTCTGATCAGAGTCTTATACAACGGAATGATAACTGTTTTATCTCTGCAGGTCAGTGTCCTTCTCATTATTGCAGCAATCCTCTATGTTACCTTTACCACCTTTGCAATATGTCCCCCGAATTTCAGGTTTCTATCAATCATCAATCCCAGATCTCTTGTCTCCCCTATTTCCTCCAATAGAGTATGCAGCTTCCCATCGATGTGTCCCAAACCTCAAGACCTTACATTTTGCTGTATTAAACTGACATCCCCATTCATTTGCCCATGTGTCTAACTTATTCAAATCCTCCTGCAGGACTACCACATCTGCACTATTAAATATAACCCTTCCCAGCTTCACATCATCTGCAAACAACTGAATATCCCCCTGCAATCCACCAACAATGTCATTGATATAATGGTTAAACAGTATAGGTACCAGTACTGAGCCCTGTGGGACCCCACTTGTAACTCTCTGCCTACTTGAAACTGCCCCACCATACACAACTTTCTGATATCTATTGGACAGCCAATCCTGAATCCAGTTGACCAACCTGACATCCAAACGCATGTGCTGCAACTTAAATATCAGCTTATCATGTGGAACCCTGTCAAATGCCTTTGCTAAATCCAAGAAAATTGGATTTAGAAAGGCAGTATATGCCTTTCCCTCATCTACTGCTCTTGTAACTTTATTATAAAAGGCTAGCATATTACTAAACCAAGAGCATTCCTTCACAAATCCATGTTGACTCTCACAGATAACATTACCCTCATCTGCCCAATGTTGTATACTCCCTGACTAATTTCTCCAAGATTTTATACACAAACTGGCCTATAATTAGACACGTCCAGTCTGCTACCGCCCTTATGCAATGGCACTCTTTTACCTTCCTTTCATTGAAAAGTCAGGTCAAAGGAGCTGTCAGTACTTTAGCACATTCTCTCAAAACTCATGGTGAAATACCATCCAGTCCCACAGCTTTACTGACATCCAGAGTACTCAGTATTTGAAACATGCTCTCCTCCCGCACCTCTAAACCTCGAACCTGCGCTATCCCTCTACTATTAAAATTTACTGCTCCAAGATGAAATACACCAATAAAGTGTTCATTGAACAATTCCACTATGTCCTCTGCTTCAGTCACTCTATTCCTATATTTATCCCACTCTTCCACAATCATTTCTCCTGCCCTGCTACTACCACATAACTAAAAAATTCCCTAGGATTTTCTTTGGATCTTAGGGCCAATCTCTTCTCATATTCCAGTTTTGCCTTCCTTACCATACTAGTCACTCTGCTGGCCTGTGTCTTATATTCTTCATGCATCTGCTCTTCACCTGTCTCCTTATATCTCTTCCATCGCCTCTTTTTCACATGCAGTTCCTGTTTAATATTGTTTGTCATCCACTTTACACCAAATTGTGTCCCCTTCTTCACTTGTGGAATACAGCTTACTATTGCTGCTAACAAATATTCCTTCACAATTTCCCAAGCACAAATTATATCCCAGCTTTCCAATTCCTCCCTCCATGAAATTTCCCCAAGTTGATGTCTAAGACTATTATAATCACCTGCCTTATAATTCCACAAATGTTCCCGTCTCTTTGATACTCCTGCATGTCTATTCATCCTCCAAGTCAAAAGCACGTAGTCTCTCTCTCTCTCCAACTGGTGGGAGAGATATCATCTCAGTTATTATCAACTCTTCTGATGCTGTAACCAAATCCGAAACTCTTGAACCTCTTGTTCTCTCTGTTACATGTTGCCTTTTGTCCCTCAAGAATTTTAGAAATTCCATTCCCTTATTGCTACTTGCATCTTCCTCTCCCTAATTTATACTGCTGTAGTTAAAATCTCTCATAATAATCATTCTTCTTGCATTTGCCAAACTCAACTGTCAAGTGTCACTGCCTTCCAAAGCCTCCACTCTTAGAGGACATAAGTCGTCACTTAATATAAGCAGTACTCTACCACCACATTTCCTTCCTATCCTACCAAAAAATGCTGTACCCTGCTACTTCTATTCTTGTTATTATATCCTCTTCTGTCAACCATGTCTCAGTGATCCCAATAATCTTCAGCCAGGCTGATGCTATCAGTGCCACCAATTCCTCTCCTTTATTCCAGATACTCCTGGCATTAGTATAAAGCATAAAAATGCTACTATTTCTATACCCAGCATTATCCTCTCTAGACTCCACTGGGCTCAGTGTTAGCTGATGGCGTCCCCCCTTCTCCCAAGTACTCTTTCCCACAAGAGGCAACCCCTGCTACCATCCACCTTGGGCATTCTAGTTTCCCTGCATTGACACACTGACTTGTTCAGAACAGCAATCTCTCCAGATGCCTATGTCCTTTCTCATTCAAATGCAAGCGGTCTCTTGCATACAATTCCTCTGTCCTCAAACACCCTCCAAGCATCCACATATTTCACCCCTCTTAATTGCCATAGCCACACTTTCTATCATTCCTCCAGGCAAACACTCCTCACGCATCCTATCTTGCACATCACGGATCATTAAGTCTCATACATTACACCTCTTACCATCCTGTTCCTCGATTGCTCCCATGCATTCCTCACTCTCTCTCTCTCCTCTGACACTTTCTCTTTGTGTTCTCCTACTTACCTGCCTTCCTGATATCACTCTGTCCCTGGTTCCAGTGCTCCCTCACATTCTTCTCATTCCCTCTCTCCTACTGTTTCCATTCTCTCTCTCTCTCTTCCACTTATCCTATTCTCTCCTCTTCTATCATTCCCTCTCTTGTACTGTTTATGTGCTCTCCTCTTCTATATTCCCTCTCTCCTACTGCTTCTATTCTCTTCTCTTCTATCATTTCCAATACTTTCTCTCAGTGCTACTCTGATTCTCCTAATCTCATCTTTCATACTTCTCATCTCGTTCACAAGACATTCCACCACCTCTTTCAGTTCATCTATCCCTCTCTGCAAGTTAGTCACTCTTACTTGGCATTCATTTACCCAATCAAAACCATCTAAATATAAACATATAAATATAATGCTATATTCAGCTATACTAGATAGTGAAAACTTATCATCTCTTCCACTGCAAATGCTGCCAACTGTGACCTCGCCCTTCTCAGTAACTCAAAAATAACACAATATATAACAATGAAACTCCAAAAGCAGAACTACTAAAGAACACTTGTGTTACTGAGAAAAAAATGCAGCACAATTCACAAAAGAATTCAACTATACACCCTTTAAAAACACTTTTCCCTACCACATCTCAAATCACCTGCCGCGTGCTTCAGCGACCCTAGCGCCAGAAGGAGTTCTCACAATTTCTCATCTATTTTTCTTCTAGTAAAAATACGATCCTGATAACTGTTATTTAGTGTAAGCCAGATTCCTTGGCTTAGTTTCTCTTCCATAATTTTATCTTCTTCATAAGTATGTCTGCCTATAAATCTTAACTTGTTTCTTATATTGTTTTCATTTCCCTTTATATAAAAGTACTTATATAAATGGGTACTGTGAAAAAGCTCTAACTCTGGTCATCTGAAATTTGACCTTTTGAACTATGAGTATAAAGCCCGTTCAATTTTTATACTTCTATATTTGAGTAATTCTGGTCAGAAAAACCACCTGCATTTCTACATTTTGTGTAGAAACAGGTGGATTTCTTAGTCATGTTCTACCACTGTTATCCTCTTCTCATTTAAAAATCTTTCAAAGTAATCACTTCATATATCCAGATTATTTATCTACAGTTTTTATATCATCTTTATCATCTCCAATTCCTTTTATAGTACCCTTTGTTGAGTTTTTCAACAGCTGCCAGAATATTTTGTTACTTTTGTGACCTCTTCTTGGCACTCGTCT
Organism: Typopeltis vanoorti; assembly: GCF_054136105.1. Taxonomy (NCBI): domain Eukaryota; kingdom Metazoa; phylum Arthropoda; class Arachnida; order Uropygi; family Thelyphonidae; genus Typopeltis; species Typopeltis vanoorti. The sequence continues at coordinate 114,421,778 of NC_143551.1, read as the reverse complement.
CATGGCTTTTGTTCACTAAAGTAACAAACACGTAAATAACATGTAATAAAATGTCTGGCAGCTGTTGAAAAACTCAACAAAGGGTTACTATAAAAGGAATTGGAGATGAAGATTATATAAAATTATATATAAATAATCTGGATAACTGAAGTAATTACTCTGAAAGATTTTTAAATTTAGCTTAGCTTTCTTGTTTTTCCTCTCTGTTCTCTTGGTGCATTTGCTGATTATGTGCCTAAAACTACTACTTTCAATTTCTCCTTTCCAGGAACTGTAACTTCTTGAGTCTTCCATGCAGTTGATTTCTCTATCCTAGCAAACAACTTCACATGTCCCCCTGACTGAATCAGTGTATTCTTCAGATTTTGTCATTGTCTCCAAGTCTGAGACAATGACAATGTTATTGGTTTCAAACTTCAATTTTTTTAAGAAAAATTGTTTATGTATTTATTTATTTTTATTAATATTTGTCCATTTGAGTCTGCAGCCACTGAAAGCTGCCTTACTTATTCTTTTTAACATTTTTTTTTTCAGCATGATATTTCCATCTGCACTAAACTTGAATGGTAGGCATTTCCTATTTTAGATTTCCTGTATGCTCTTGTATCTATCCCATACTAGTTTGAAGATATCACTATCAATAGCAAGTAAGAGTTGTCAACAAGACTACTTATTTCTCGTGTTCTCTTGTGCTGAACTGAAATCCAGTAAGTATTGGTTTTGAGGTTTTCTCCAAATTTTCCAAAAACATTACAATAATAAATCAATATGGTGAAAATGGACTCCACCATTAAAGAAACATTTTATCTGAATTATTGTTAAACATGGATATACTGCTTTTATATTTTGTTGACATAGTATCCTTGATATTTTGTCTGTGACTGACTGTATATATAAGGGAGAGTCACTGTTCCTCTCAAATGAACATGAAAATCAAGACTTCAGACGAACAGTGATTTGTCAGTAGCAATTCTCATCAAATTCCTTAAACGTACCCTCAAAGGGCATTTGTCAGTATTGTCAGATTTCATACTCTGGGATTTTTTGCTATCCTGACATCAAACACTTGTTTTGCCAGTCTTTTCTCACATTCTGGTTAAGTCATCATGCCATGCAGTATTAGTTCTGACACTTTATTGAATGCTGAAAATCTCATTTCTTTCTAATGAATATTGAAATAGTCCACTGACAATTATATTGGAAGGCAAATTGCTAAGAATATTTTAATATTTGTTAACTATCTGCTTGATCACTGTTCATTCTGGTGATACTATTATGCTAAAAAGATGTTAATAATCCATTAATTTCTTTTAATATAAAATTAAGTTTAACTTATTTTTTGTTTTATTATTTACCATAAAATTATTCAATTTACTTGTTATGATTTCAGAAATCTTTCATCATTTTGCCATTAATTTCTGTTCATTCCTTAATTTTTTTCTTAGAACTCATGTTCTCTGCTCTATAAGTTAATTAGTTTGAAAACTAGCTTATGTGTGTGTGGTTGACTCCTTGCCATATCAGCTTTTCATGTTTTGTGATACATTTCCATATTTAACTTGTTAATAAAAAAAATTTTTTTTGTCCAGTTAGCTGAAATGTTTACCAGTTCTCTAGGTCTTTCTCCCACTCAGAATGTACCAGATGTATTCAATGTTCCTATCTATCTGCTTAGTCTTTTTATTGCTGATTTTCATACTAGATTTATCCCAGCAGTTATTTAATTTAGTTAAGGAATCCTACAAACTTGTGCTGGAATTATTTAAGAAGATAACATTGCATCAAGTAAAGAGCTGAGATTCTCTAAATTTTATCAAGCCTGTTGCAAATTTCTTTCATAATCCATATAGATGATAACAGTGGAGATGGTGTACATCCCTGTCTTATGCCTAATCTTACATGAAGCCATCTTCTTATGTCCTTCAATTCTAACTGATGACTTGCAGCTTAAATGTAGAACTGTGTATTTCTTGCTCAATAAAGTGTTTACACCATATAATTCTAATAGCATGTTGAACAGCTTTTGTAAAAGCTGTTCAACATGCTATAATGATATTTTTTCCTCTTCCAGATTTCCAAAACTTTGATCCTTGTTATTTCCATGATTTCTGAACTATCTGTCAAAGTGAAAATATGATTCTGACAACCTTTGTTGCCTGAACCCAGCTTGTTCTCTAACACTTGCCAGGGAAATTCATCTGTAATTCTCATGTTCAGTTTTATTTCCCTTTAATAGGTCAGTACTATGAGAGTTCTACTCTACTTACTTATCTGGAATTCTACCTTCTGACCAGGCCTTCTTAATTATGCAGGCATCTCTGAAACTTTTATACCTCCATCTTTAAGCATTTGTATATGAATATCATCTGCTTTAGCTGCCTTTCACATTTTTGATGGCTTTTTTTCTACCTCAAGTCTTGATATGTACTCTTGACTGCATTTTTCTCATATGTTCTGTCACTTCTGATTAGAAGCCATTTGAATAAATTTATACAAAACAAATTATCTGAAAACAATGCTAACAATACACAAGGAAGCAATTGTTCAACTAGAAATAAGTTGATCCATGAAAACAACATGAGAATGTTGATAAAATTATGGAAGTTTTGCCTTATTTGTGGAACCATATTAAAAATGAAGATATCAGAAATAAGATTCAAGAATGTGTAGACTCTGCTTACACATTATTGAATATTAAATACTGAGTAAAATGTTATGAAAAAGCTTTGCAAAACTGATGCTGTTACCAGTTTAGAAGATAAAAAGTAAGAGCTGATAAAATTGGACTTGTAACAGAACAGCTCGGAAAATAATTTGATAGGAAACTATTAATGAATTTTTTTTTTAGACTATCATAATGCATGTGCTGTATACCTTTTAGGGCATTCACCAAAAATGATAAAATGAATTTTCAGTAGAAAAAATTCCACTGTCTGAGTCGTAAGTTGAAAATCCCTTATAAATATTCGTATGCTAAATGGAATTTGAATCCAGATCTTTGCTACCAGAGGACATTGATTGTTACAAAAGGGATGTTTTAAATTTATTTTAAATTTATTTAAATTCATGCCTTTTATGCTGAACTGAAGAAATTCTTATCAGATCATGTCTCGATGTTAGGGTTTGCTTGGATATTGAGTATCATGTGGTAATACAAATGATGTTAAGTATGCAAGTAATGAATGTCATTAACAACAAATTCTACACTGCATGGCAGTTTTCCCCTTGGTGATCACTAGTGCAAATTTTGCATAGCTGTTCCATCGGTAATTTCTGACTTTTATTACTCACTTTAGACAAAATGTGCATTGGGGGGGATGAAAAAGTTCATAGAGATACTTAGACATTTCCTTTTGATTTTATCAATCGTGGTACCACTTCTGATCAGGCTTTTGTATTGTCATCATAGAAACTAAATATCAATATCCAATTAATATTAGATATTTGGTTTCCATTCTAATATCTATATACAGGGTGTTCGGGATAAATTTGACAGTTTCGTAAGGAAAAAGAAAATCTTCTTTGTATCTATTAAATTTAATGAATTGACAAAAAAACATTACAGGCAGAGTTAATTACAATACTATCAACAAGATTTACTCAAAATAACCACCATTAGCATCGATCACAGCTTCAATTCTGCTTCGGAACCTCGAACAAGCTGATGCTACAGTCTCCCTGGGAAGGGCCGCAAAAACTGTTTTAATTTTATCCATTAACTGGGCTTTTGTATTACTGGAAGTGCGATTGGTGTCTTTTTCAACTGCGCCCCATACAAAATAATCCATGGGGTTAAGGTCTGGAGAGTTTGGAGGCCAAACATTTGGACTGGTGAAGTCGTAGAAATTTTCAGACAACCATTTTTGACTTTTCCCAGAGGTGTGGCAAGGGGCCGAATCCTGCTGCCATACATACGGCCTACCATTGGCTACCCTTGTTATCCAGGGCTTGACTACAGTTAGCAACTCCACGAACAAAGCCCGAATTCCAATGCCAGGGTTCTTCAACACCTGTTCCTGCAGATTTGCGAGGAATTCTGTACGAACGCAATCAGATCGTCTGCTAGGGATCTTTCTTCTTGCTTCATCCTTGTAGTCACCATTGCAAGTCTCTAGTTCATGCCTGATTGTTTTTGCTGTATTCAGGGAGCATTGGGCAGCAGTCGTAATATCCTTATTTTGATGGCGGGCACGAATCATCATGATACAAGTTATTCTCTTCCATGATTCAGGTGGGTTCCAGCTATCCATCCTTTCTGACATCTTGTATATGAATGAAGAAGGGTCCAAACTTTTAAATGAAGAGAAGTGTGTGTTAATACATGTAACTTACGGAAAAATATAATTAATTATAAATATGTCAAATTTATCCCGAACACCCTGTATATTCTTTTTGTGCTTTAATCAGTATGACTATTGATAACATCTTTTCTTGTTAGCCTTTTTATCAGTAGTGTATTACTCTAGACTTTCTTTAATGTGTTGTTTTCCTCCTTTATAGCAACTTTGTAATATCATAATTCTTAAATGCTGATCTTCACTTCACTGAAGGTAGTGACTTCTTTCATTTAGAATGACAGAATAGCAGTTTAATCCACACATCAGACCTGCCATTCTAAATTAGAATACTACTCCTGTTATCAAGAGCTATCTCATTCCCCTTAAAAAATTCCAGACTTTTCATTGCAGAAGAAATGATTGATTAATGGATCTACCACTTTTGATTTAGATTTAAATCTACATTTTCTTATTACACTTATATTATAAATTTGACTCTGTCCAAGTACATAATTTCCTATTATGTGCAGGTCTGATTATTCATTGATGGGCCCAAGAATTGACTTGTGGATAAATTACTTTCCTTTATATAGAAAAATCTGTTTAAATGCTTGTTTTATATATATAAACCTATTTCAGCATATCAATTTATTCCAATAAATTTAATTGAATGCTTTTTAATGGTTTTTTTTTTAATATAGAAACCATATAATGAAGGAATATTTTGCAAGAGGATCTCAGCATTTGTAAATTACTTAGATATGAAATAAAATTTTATAAAGAAAAGTTAAATCCTTATTTTAATTAATGAGTTACCATGTAATTATACATCTTTAAATGTTTTTTTATTCTCTACTTTAAGTGTTAATTTTTTAATGATTTAATGTAATTATGATCAAGTAACAATTACCTCTATCCATTTTTATTCAGTTTGGACCTGAATAAAGTTTTTTGGTGAGATGAAGTGTATTTTAAAGCAAGTTTTTTTTTAGTAACACAGTTACAAAGAGGTGCTACTGTATTAGTTCTGTTACTATTCAAAGCTGAATGAGGAATGTTGTCTACTAGGTTGCGAAGAAGCTGTCATGTCATTGTACATATTGTGTGTGATGTATATCACACAGTGTATAAAAATTTAAAAATGCATTACTCTTAAGTTAAAAATTTGAAATGTATTATGGCTGTAGCTTGAATATGAATTTTAATTATTTCAATTGAATTATGGTATGTGTGCATTAAATCAGTTTACATTAATTTCTCTAAATTTGCATCTAAATACCATTTCGAATTACATGCCAAACCATTAACAGCTTGGTTTATATTGTACTCTGCTTGCTCTCTCTCTCTACTTATTTTCAGATTTATCTTTGTTTTGTAATGCTTTAAAACTAAATAAAATGAAAATTTCACTGCTTCAAAGGATTCAGTTTTTTTTAAAATTTTTTACATGTATGTTTGCAGTTTGCAAATTGAAAATGTTATAGAATTCTAGATATAGTATCAAAGATTTATAGTTATTCACATCTTAAAATGTTGATCTTTTTCTTGTTCTTGATTATTATTTTTATTTTTAGCAAATTTCTTAGTTTCATATTTCAAATAATATATTTAATAGGCAAATTTTTTCATGAAAATAAACACACAGGTATTTGAAGTTTTCATGCTTTTTTTTAAGGTTTTGAAAAAAAGTTTCATTTTATTAAATATTACTGGTTTTTGTCAGTTACTGAAAATATTTGCATAATTAGACATCACTTAAACAAAATACTGAATAAGTGCCATAGATGTACTTTGTTTTCATAAACCAGTTTCAGAAATGGATGACATGCTGTGTTTATATAATCACCCAGGGCTGAACAAATTCAGAAGTCACATATCTATTACATGAGTTTCTGAATTCAGACTGTACAGTCTATTTTGATAAATTTGACAAATTTAACTAGTTGTTCAACTATTTTAAACTTATTTAGGTACTTCATTCTCATATAATGGTGTGGAGAGCAGCAGCAGCACATCAAACATCACTAATATTTTACATAGTCGCTATGGTATTATCAGAATTCAAAGTAATACTTGAACACAAAGGCAAACTTTTTTTTTATCATTCAAGCTCATTTTACTTGATCTATATACAGTGCTATCACATCACTTACTATTACAGTAGAAAGTTTGATTTAAAAAAAATGGCAGCAACAAACAATCTAATTAGGTGCAGTTTTAAGGATGTTGCTGTATACATCTATTTTGTTCATATGTGTTTCTGAAATGTTAGATAATGTGAGACTAGTTCTAAGAATAATATATATATATACATACTTTGTTTTCAAAGGGATGAAAGTATTAAGCTCATTTTTATCCAGGAGATTAGAAGATGTTAGTAAGAGCCAGCCAGAATTTAGATATTAGGATTACAATGATATAGAAAAGTTATATAACAACTCTGCACATTTTATATAATGACTAGGAAAGCAATTTTGCCATAATGAAAGTTTTGTTTGTGACCAGCACAAAGTCTAAAATTAGCCTTATGACAAGGCAGCTTGAAATGATGCTTTAAGCAAGAACTATAAACTTTTACAACTTTTTTTAAAATAAATAAAAAAAAAAAAAAAAAAAAAAAAACTCCCCACATTGTGAATGGGCTAGGAGAATTTGGAAAATTTTCTCAAGCAGTTATGCTATCCTGAGCCAATCAGACTAGCAAAATAACTCATTTCTGACAATTTTTAGTAGCTGCATATAGCCAGAATAAATAATAATAAAACAGTCACAAGATTACTATAGCAGTTGCATGTAGTAATAACCTTGATCTTTATGGAGGAATGGTTTTACTTCTTACAAGAATGGTGGTAAAGAGTCACACCATGTTATTTTTTTATTCTCCCTGTAATAATAAAACAGGTATAGTATTGCAGAATGATACTGTAGAGATGTAATACAATTCTGTTTTAAGATATACCTGCAATTCTGCCACCAATGTTTTAGCAACTTGCTCACATTCTATAACAGTGTTACCATTGAACTAGATAAGGGGAATGGATACACCATGATACTTTTGGATTTTACTAAGGCTTTTTATAGAATACAGCATGGTAGACATATTGGAGAAAATGGGTTTGGGTTATACAATATTAGCATGGATAACAGGATGGCTGACTGACTGACAGATATCAAAAAAAAAAAAAAAAATTTAAAGTGGTATACAGGGGGATCTGAGTCTGCAATGTTTAAACCCTTTCTTTCCTATGTTATGGAGCTATACTTGGGTAGCTCCATCACTATCACTACAGGGTCCCGTGCAACTTTTGTGGGATGTTTGTGGGTGATTCTCTAACTCTCTAACTGCATCATAGATGAGTTTCTTCTCTCTCTTCCTAGCCATATAGGCTACCTCTAGGTGCTTCTTCCTTTAATGCTATGGCCTTTACGTATGATCTTATTCTCATAACCTCTACTAAGGTAGGCTTGCAAGAACTCCTTGACTAAGCAGTTGACTTTTTCTCCATTCGAGGCCTTTCTATTAATGTAGAGAAGTCATGCTCTTTAGCTCTTGTCCCCTTTGGTCAAGACTAGTTTTCCTTGCACGGGAGGCTGTTGCATGCTTTGACCATCCTGGAAGAGTGGAGATACCTCGGTATCATGTTCACCCCAAAGGAAAGGTCTTCTATTCTAGAAACTGGATTTGCTTCTTTGAGGAAATCTCTCAAGCCTCAGCATAGACTGTTTCTCCTTTCCCACTATCTCCTACCTCGTTTTTACCACAAGTTGGTGCTTGGTAGGACATATATCTCTGTACTGTCCCTAATGGACAGGGCTATCTGTTCAGCCTTGAGATCATGGCTCCGACTGCTGCCTAATACCCCCTACTGCATATTTCCATGCGAGAGTGAAGGATGGGGGACTCGGGGTTCCATCACTTAGATGGCTGATCCCATGCCTGCAACTGTCTGGAATCATGAAATTAGAACTATCTACTTATATGCAGAGAAGCTTTCTATAGCCCATTAATACAAGAAGACTTTAGGCAGGCTAAAGGCTGGTTCCATTATCAAGGTACCTTAATTGAGTCAGCACCCATGGAACACAAGAGATGGCCATCTCTACTGCACTGTTCTGTAGATGGTGCTCCTTTAAAAGGGTCATCTGGTGTCTCCCCAGCTTGATTGGGTAAGGGATGGCACCAGACTCCTCCCTGGATTCGATATATTGACCTTATCAGGATGAGGATCGATGCCCTGCCCACACAGGTCGATGGGGTAGTGATGACTCAAACTGTAGGGCTGGCTGCCACTACAGTGAGGCATTGTCTCATATAGCCCAATGTTGCTTCTGCATCTGTGGGGTGCAGAGGCATGACGCCATGGTCTCCATTCTGAACAACCACTTTAAGAACAAAGGTTAGGAGACCGTGGTGGAACCACATTATAGAACCTCTGCAGATTTGCGTAAGCCAGACTTAGTGATTAAAAGAGATTATGACGTTTGGGTAGTTGATGCCCAGGTGGTGGTGGTGGGAACTCCCTGTAACCATAATAAGGTAAATTATTATAAGAATAACCATGATCTAGTTTGATACAGGAGGAGCATGGGGCAACTCTGAGGTTTAAAAGCATCACCATCTCTTTACATGGCATATGGAGTGCAGATAGCTATAAGGGATGGCACCAGACTCTTCCCTGGATTCGATATATTGACCTTATCAGGACAAGAACACCTTGGGCTTATGCAGAAGGATATAAAAGTTCTTTTCTTGAGGGCACATGGTTGCATGCCATTGCCACTAGAGAATGACTACAATGATAACTAGAACAGGCATGGGATAAAAAAATAAAGGTTATTCGATCTGAACATTAATGATATTGGGAAGGATTTGACAAGTGACATACAACTATTTGCTGATGATTCAAAAATAGGATAATCAGGAATGCTGCTGATATACAGTACTTGCAGAATGATTTGAATAGGCTGCAATTGTGGGCATGAGAAAATGGGTGTCAGTAAAGTCATTCACTTTGGCGTGATTAGATATCCGATGTATTATATTGGGATAAGACTAGGGATCTTGGAATGTTAATAGATAGGAAGTTGAAATTATATTGGTGGGATGAGACTAGGGATCTTGGAATGTTAATAGATAGGAAGTTGAAATTCAGGGGCCATGTGATAAACTCGAAAGATAATTGCAATGCTGAAACGAACGTTCACATGTAAAGATAAGGATGTTATTTTGCCTCTTTATAAGACCTCACTTGGTCTGTTGTGCACAGGTCTGGTTTCTGTTGTAATATCTGTAGATATCACAGTATATCAGAATTACAGAGAATGCAAAGAAGAATGTTAAAAGTGATATCAGGATTGTGGAATACTGATAATGAAGACATTGAGAATTTGTAGACTGCTGGTAGATATTACCTAAATATGTCATGTTTTCATGAAACAATGCAAATAGATTGAAATGGAAGGGAAGATGACAACAGAATATATTATTTTGGTTGAAATGGAAGGGAGGATGACAACAGAATATATATTATTTTGGTAGCACTCGAAAAGTGAATCGAATGAAATTGGGCAAAGTTGACAAAAATATCTAACTAGAAGGAGCGATTATAAAAAACCATAAATAGCTTAAAGTTTATTCGTCGATTGGAACGCGAATTGAAGAGGATTATGAAACGATTGGTAAATGAATGCCTATGAATAAAAGATCATGAAATGGTATTTGAAAAACGAAAATTGCTTGTTAGGGCTGTTGGTGATTAATTAAACAACATTTTGCCAGGCCACAAAGTTCCAGGATGTGACTACAGTGGAAGCAATGAGCTACAGATAAGTGCATTAATAAGGACATATTTTTAAAGGTAAAATAGTGAAACAAAAGAATGAAAGCAGCAAGAATGAGTATTACTATCAAAGTATGGCAGAGACGACAAATGATTCGATACTTCGAAAGACTACTTGATAGTGATGTGGAAAACTGGAATAATTTCTATGACAGAATTTATCAGAAAGATGGTTTACATTTGAATGCGTTTGGTTTAAGCAAGAGGGCTAAATGGATGAGGAACAAGGAAAACTAGTTAGAATTTGTGGAAGAGATTTCGTGTAAATATCAAGAAGAATCAATGCAATACTAAAAAAAAAAAAAAGCAACACCATTCTTCAAATACAGTATACAGTATCTAGCAAACCTACTAAGACCCCACATCAACAAAACAACTTTTGTATAGAACACGACACACTTCATACAACGCACCCAAAACAGTACATACTGATACCCTTGCAAGCCTAGATATCATTAATCTCTTCAACAAAGTACAAGAACAGAAATTTTACAATTACTCAAGACCAGACATGATAGATCTCTTCACACATTGCATTAATGAAGTTTACTTCAAATTCGAAGAATATTTTTAACAGAAGGAAGGATTGGCAATGAATTCTTCCCTTTTTCCTTCTTAGCAAATTTGTTCATGGAGCGGTGGGAAGAGAAAACCATACAGGTTTGGCTCAGATATGTAAATGACATATTCATAGTTTGGCCTGGCTCTACTGCTCAGTTAGAGGAATTTCTCAAGTATCTAAATAATATTTACCTTCGTATTAGATTCACTTTTGAATTCTAAGTAAACAGATCTTTATCATTTTTAGATTCCCCCCCCCCCCCTCCCCCACCCCCAAATAACACTCAATTTTTCAACGTCCAGGGAACTGACACAAAAACACTCGATGTTACTTGTATGCTGCATCCCATCACGAAACCCACAAAAATATAGGCATTCATTCCCTTCGCGATACAACTTACAGAATCTCCACTGATATTATTATGAGCAGCTTCAAGGAGTCCATAGACTCATCGAGGGAGGCCCAACAGCATGTCAAGAACAACTATTCAACATTCACACAGTATCTATCATACTTCACCTTGAACTCATTTACAGTCATGACACCCACAACAGACTCTGGCACTTATTCCACTCATTTACCACAATCCAAGTAAAAAACCTTGCTAACACTCTTACCAAGCTTCCATGGATGGTCCCTGGTCCTCCCACTATTAGTCCTATTCTCAAAAATATCTTCTGAATTAATCTTATAGAAACCCTGCAGTAATTTAAATTACTCAATCATATCACCCCTTTCCTGCCTAGCAACCAATTTCTGCAGCCCACAAATCTTCAACCTGTTCTCATAAGGTTCATTCCATCGTCCTGCTATTATCTTGGTCACTTGTTTCTGGATCCTCTCCACCTCCTCCCCATCAAGAAGAAACCCTGGCAACCAAATCTGGGCACAGTAGTCTAGATGGGGTCTTAGAGGAACAATAACCTGTTTGTCTCTGCTCGTTAAAGTGTTTTTCAGTAACCAAGTGATCTGATGAGCTGATTTTGCCAGTTTTGCAATGTGTTCCCTAAACTTCAACTCCCTATCCACCAAGACTCTGAAGTCCCTGGCCTCATCAATCTCCTGGAATACGGTTCCACCAATGTGATATACTGCTGCTAATCTTTTCACCCCAAAATGCAAAACCTTACATTTTTTCCACATTAAATTGACATCCATTCTCCTTAGCCCAGTCCTCCAAATCATCCTGCAAAATTTGGACATCCTGAGCATTCACTATTGCTCTGCCCAACTTTGCATCATCCCCAAACAGATGCACAGATCCTTTCATACATATTAATGAACAAATTAAACAGTAGTGGTCCAAGAACAGAACCATGCAGCACACCACTAGTTACGGGCCGTCTTTTGGACTCCACTCCTGAATAAACCACTCTGATATCCCCTCCTATCCATCTCACCAACCATATATCCATTCTCATATGCTGCAGTTTACTGATTAGAATTCCATGTGGTATCCTATCAAAGGCTTTAGCAAGGTCCAGTAGAATCACTGTAAGCCTGTTACCCTTATCCAGTTCAGCCGTCACTGTGTTATAGAATGTGAGCAAGTTACTGAGGCATGATCTACCCTTCACAAAACCATGCTGTTTCCCCATACCGTATCCCATTTTCATCCTATCCAATCTTGTATTTTCCTCTTGACTATTTTCTCCAAGACTGTGGCAACAATTCCTGATATGCTGATCGGCCGGTAATTTTCAACAGCAGTCTTGGAACCTCCTTTATGCAGTGTAACTATTTTCCCCTCTTTCGGCCCCCTTGGGACTAACCCAGACCCGAGACTCAAATTAAACAAAATGGTCAAAAGCACTGACAATTCTTTAGCCGCTTCCCGTACGACACAAGCTGGTATACCATCCAATCCCGCAGATGAATTGACATTGAGGTTTTGTGATAGACTATTCACTTCCACTTCATTCACCACAATTCCCATATAAGCTGTTGGTTCTTCCATTTCTGCAATGTCACCTCTAAAATGATATACTCTTGCAAAGTGCTCACTAAGTAATTCTACTATATCAACTGATTTGGTTACCTACCATCAGCATTCTTTTAAATCCATCTGTCATATACATTTTTTCTTTTACTTGCAATAAATATATCTAAAAAAAACTCTTTGGAATTCTCTTTAGCCTGCATGGCTAAAGTTCTTTCATAATCCGCTTTTGCTTTTCTTACCACACTTGTTTCCCTTCTGGCCTGGTATTTATTTATACTGTTCATGTGCCTGCAAGTCACCTTTCTCCTTAAATTCCCTCCGTAGTTGTTTCCTTTTTTGCAGCTGAAGCTTAATGGTGTTATTCATCCATTTGATTTATCCCTACTTGATTTATTATTCGGACTCTAGGTATAGTCAGCCATTGCCTCCTGCAAACACTTCTTAATCGCCTCCTATGCACTATCAACATCTAGCCCTTGCAGTTTTACATGCCATGGCACTGAACCAATCAAACTCCTAAGCCTGTCATATTTACCAGCCCGATAATTCCACATATACCCTGTCTTAATTGTAAATTCCACACCTTTAGCTACCTCCCAAGTCAAAAACCCTATGATCACTCTCACCAATTGGTGGCAATGTGGTTATATTCGTTACACTCAAATCCTCACATGCAATTACTAGGTCAAGCACTCTCTGACCCCTAGTATTTTTCATTACATGCTGTCGCAGATAGTTATCCCTTAATAACTGCATAAAATCCAATTCCTCCCTGACCCCTAGTATTTTTCATTACATGCTGTCGCAGATAGTTATCCCTTAATAACTGCATAAAATCCAATTCCTTCCTCCCATGTGTCCTCTCCTCCTTCCAATCAATGTTACCATAGTTGAAATCTTCCATAATAATTACCCTCCTTCCATTCATTTCTTCTATTTGCTTATGCATACTATCTCCACCATCTATTCCATCACAGATATAGCTAAAAGAAACCAAGAGATAGACTACCTCAGCACCATCCTATCAAAGAATTAGTTAAGACACTGGTCAGTAAAATTTTACGTCAACCTACAAGACAGTCAGATGAATTTAGTCGTATCAAACAAAGAATTTAGAGGAACAGTGATTCTCCCCTATATACAGTCTGGCGCAGGTAAGTTATCAAGGACGTCAACAAAATATGTTTTTGTGCGCTAATAGTTATTTTACTGTTAATGTTTGTAATCGCAGTTGTTTCCCATTGCTTTTAGAAAGCCGTCTTGTGACTTGGATTGTAGCATTTGCTGTGCTATCGTCGATGTTATTCAAGTAAGATAGATGAATAATATTTTTAAGCAGGAGTTGCAGATAAAGAAAAGGTTGTGGAGGAAGTATAAAGGAAAAGGAGATCAACGTTCCCATGAGCAGTACAAGGTAACAGGCAAAGAGGGTAACCTGTATGGTAAGGAATGCCAAAGCTAATTATGAGAGGAAGCTGGCTAGCTGATGAAGCTAAAAGAAACTTTTAGGAGTTCTTTTGCTATGTGGCAAGTAAAAGGAAGAATAATCATGAAAAGGTTACTTTAAAAAGTGTTGATGGTAGGGAAATTACAGACGCAAATCAAATAGTTGAGTCGCTTAGTGATCATTTTGCAAAAGTGTACCATCTTGGTTGTGATATTGCAGTGTCGAATGTGTCATTAACTGATGAGGGTCTAGAGATAGACGAAATACAGGTGCTTAATATATTACAGAACCTTATTGCTAACACTGCCATTGGGTTAGATGGCATATCGGCCCATTTATTACGAGAATGTGCAATAGAATTAGCACCTCCTCTAACCAGCTGTTTAATATAAGCCTCAGTTCTGGTTAAGTACCAATAGAGTGGAAAGAGGGGGAAATAATTCCGCTGCATAAGGGAGGCTCCAAGAAAGAGGTTGAAAATTATAGACCAATCAATATATCTGGAGTGGTGGTTAAGGTTTTGGAGAAATTGGTAAAAATTAGAATTCAGGACTGGGTGGACAGCATTAAGATACTTTACAAGGGGCAATATGGTTTCGTGAAGGGTAGGTCTTCCCTCAGTAACGTGCTTACTTTCTATAATAAAGTCACAGTGGAGTTGGATAAAGGAAATCCTTACTCAGTGATACTGCTGGACTTTGCAAAAGCATTTGACAGAATTCCACACGAAACTGTTGCATAAATTAGAGCAAATGGGTATGGATCCGAAGCTGGTCATTCGGATTAGAGGGTGGCTGGTGAATAGATATCAAAGGAGAAGGCAGGTGACTAGTGGTGTACCTCGGGGCTCAGTGCTTTGTCGTCTATTGTTTAATTTGTACATGAATGATACTGGGACTACCTTGAAAGGAAATATCCACTTGTTGGCTGATGATGCAAAATTAGGACGAGCGATAGTCAATTCAGATGATATAGATATCTTGCAGGATGACATAAATAGGATGATGGTGTGGACTGATGGTAAATAGCTGTCAGTTTAACGTGGCTAAGTGTAAGGTGATGCACTTCAGAGGGATGAGATCACATGCTGTTTACTATATTAATGGAACTAAACTGCAAAAAGTTGACGAGGCAAGGGACTTGGTAGTTATTGTGGACAGAGTACTTAAGTTTAAAGGGCATATTGTAAAGATTGCCAAAATATCACATCAAATTACATGGTTGTTGAAGATTGAAGAACACATTGACAAGCAGGGATAAGGAAGTTATTGTTCCATTTTATAAGGCATTAATAAGACCGCATTTGGACCATTGCGCGCAGATCTGGTCACCTGGATTTCTTGGTGATGAAGAAATGGTGGAGAGGATTCAGAGGCGAGTTACAAAGATTGTTGCAGGTCTGTGGGATGTTCTATACGAGGATAGATTGAAGATTTGTGGGCTCCAAAAATTAGCTGATAGATGTAGGAGAGGAGATATGATAGAGGCATATAAATTATTAAAGGGATTTTATAGGATTAATACTGATGACATTTTTAAGACCAGTGCAGGAAGGGAGAGAACGAGGGGCCATCCCTGGAGATTATGTAAGAGTGTGGTTAACAAGGGTGTGTGACTAGTTTTTTGCTTGGAAAGTTGTGAATGGGTGGAATGCGTTGCCAGAGGTGGTTGTGAATGCTTCGTCTGTGAAGGAATGAATTTAAGAAATATAGGTATTGTCTAAATAATGGTTAGTGTGTCAATGTA
Organism: Typopeltis vanoorti; assembly: GCF_054136105.1. NCBI lineage: Eukaryota > Metazoa > Arthropoda > Arachnida > Uropygi > Thelyphonidae > Typopeltis > Typopeltis vanoorti. The sequence continues at coordinate 114,405,964 of NC_143551.1, read as the reverse complement.
GGGTCTCCTACGATGAGTCTTTTAACTCCGTGGAGACACCGTTATAATAATAATTATTATTATTGTTATTTTAAACTAATTATTATTATCATGGGAAAGAACAACAACGATATATTTCTGGTTCACTCCACAAAAAGCCTATTGTTCGATTAATTTTTACACTAGCATCGTGGCAGTTCAGTTGTTGCTGGAAAGAAGAAGCTTAAATCTTATACTGTTAACTACTCTGAACAGCACCTGTAAATCTGAGAGAAGATAAAAATAAAATATTAATATTAAAAAATATATATATACGCTATGAACGATAAAGAAAGTGAATTAGCACATTAAAGACCACTCTTCAGATTGTTCTTGAATCTGAGCATGTTATATTAGTGTGAGCAGTAACATAAAAGCACAATATCCACCACTTGCATCATTGTATGACTGCCTTTAATCTGCAGATCATTTAAATTACTCCTTATTGATGTACCATTCGAGTGCCTAGATTAGGTAGCTTAAGCTTAAATTAGGTCTATCTAATTTCATTCCTGCTCTGAGTAGTAGTTTCAGGAAAAATCGAAAAATCAAAAGATGTCATGCTTGTTCACTGCCATAAGCATTATGTATGGCGAGAGGAACTTGTATTATTAGTCCAGGTAAATTACCCAAGGAGTACTAAAAAATGTGGTTAACAGAAGAGGATACAGCAAGAGATACAATACGAATATGCTTTAAGAAACCGAAAGATATTATCGATGATAGCAAAATTATATCAAGCTCAACGATTGAAGAAAAATGAACAATAATAGATTGCTTAGTGCAAGAGAAAAAAAAGTAATCTGTTAGGGAGTTTTTTAAATGCCTGTCACCCAACAACGGGTGTAAAACGTTTTTGAATATTAATTCTGTACCCACCAAACAAGTAGCTTATAAGAATATGGAGACTAAAAAGATGACGTAGCGCATATTATGGGGGGGGGAGGTAAATCTTTGGTAACTATAAATTCCCTTACTTTCAATGGCACGTTAAAGGACAGAACTCGTTCGAGATCAAGCGTGTTGAACGCAGTTGGAATCAAAGGAGAATGTGACCATAAAGTAGTAAGACTACCTACAGGGGTACTTAACGGTGAAAGTAGGTAAGTGGGAAGAGACCTCCACGTAGCATTTCCAGGGAATGCGAAGAACTGATCAAGGCTTATGACCTACTCTCCAATTCTCAATTTCTTTTGGTGTATACCCTGTTGGATACCTACTTGCATACTGAAAAATGGAGAGAGGTTGGCAATTTGGGATTTAGCAGACCAAATTCTTATTGGCTTAAACCAGCGATTTTCAACCCGTGTGCTGCGAGATTTATGAAAAAAAATTAATTGAAAGAAATAATGTCGTAATCTGCGCATTTATTTATTAGTGTCTGGTCTTCCATCTTCTTATGTGTGTAAATCAATCAAAATTGTGCCTATTTTTTTGCCAGATCATAAAAAATAAATAAAATACTATATTTTGAGTGTGCCGCAGAATTTTAATAATTAGTCTAGGTGTGCCGTGTTATGAAAAAGGTTGAAAATCACTGGCTTAAACTAGAATGCAAAATGATGTTATATGACAGAATCCCATGCCAGCTGGTTCACAGCCTATTTAAACAAGGGCCCCCCGTTGTTTTCGTCAGGCACCTAGGCAAACAACAAAAAGTCAGATACTGCAACAAATCCCAAATCAACATCAGAGTTGAAGATTAAAACCATCAACGTAAAACGCATGAATGAAAAAGAACTATCAGAAGAACTGGATAAGTACCAGATTGACATGATAGTGTTACCCCAAAAAAGAAGACCAAAACAGGTTAGTTCTTTCTAAGCAACAAATACAAGATGTTATATTCAGGCAATAATCATGGAAAAGAAACAGTAGCTATAATAATAAAGACTAAATACGAATATCTTGAATGGCAAGCAATATCAAGTAGAGTGATGTGGGCAAATATCAGAATGGGAAACTGGAATGTGAAATTTCTACCTATGACGCACAAAACCTTCTGCTAAGGAAGCGAAGAAATTTTTTGAGGCATTCGAGAAGGCAATTGGCACAATGAATAAGGAAAAGTTGGTGCTTGTTGGAGATCTGAACAGCAGAGTAGGAAATGATTAACAGATGTATAGAAATATTCTAAGAAAATTTGGTGCAATGGGTAAAGCTAATAAATCCAGGTACATGCTGAATTTCTATTCAGTAAATGGATTAGTTATATAACTCCATGTTTCAAGATAAAAATGTGCACAAATTTATATGGAGAGATGCAAGAATAAGAAGTCTTATAGATTATGCTATTGTTGACACCAATGTGTTCTCACTGGTTCAGGACACAAGAGTGTATGGAATATTTGAAATTGAAATTGATCACCATTTAGTGTTCAGAAGGAAAAAGTTGAATTTCACATTGAAAAGAGGAATGTGTAAGGAAGTTTTAAAACGATTCAAAATTGAGCAGATCTCAGAGGTGAACTCTAGCTCAAATACACAAACATTATCCAAGATAAAATGAAAGAGTTTGAAAACAAGAATCAAACCTTGGAGATTCAGCTAGAGGCATGTAGTGAAGTTATATGAAGGATAGAAAAAGCAGAACTCCATGATGGACTCGGAAAGTTAACGGGGTAATCAAAATAAGTCAGCTTGTTATATCAGAGAATAGAAGAAACTGAAGCACTGTGTAAAACTAGCTCAACAAGTCACAGGGAAAACTTGGATAAGAAGATAGAATATTAATCTCAAGAAGGTGGCAAAATATTTTGGAAGTAATTGAAAAAGCTTAGAAATGGAGGGAAAATACGGCTATTAAAGGAATCAGAGATGATAAAGGCAGCATGAAAGCTGAAGATAAATATATTCTAGATAAAGTAATTACTTTGAAATGTTGCTAAATGAAACAAGCAGTAACAGCACGATGGTATAAAGCATTCAACAAGAAGACAATCAGGAATATACAAGGTGATCAAAATTAAAGTATCCTTGTTTAAGGCCTTGTAGAGCACCATGAAGGGTATGATAAACTGAATGTAGATGTAGTAATTTGTTTGTAAGGAGAAAAGTGACATAAGCTTAAATAACCCATTTTATTCACTTCCATTATGCATTTACAGACTACTGTTCAATGTGCTGTTCATCCTGATATGCCACAATCTGGATCCTTTGCACAGTGTATTAGACGGCAGAACGCAGCTGGTTGTGACTGATGTTGAGCACATGCTGCCTTTCAGAGCTAGCAAGTTATTTAATGATGATTCCGATAAACCGTCTTTTAGAAATTCCCAGTCAGAAGTCGGTGAACAAAGTGGCCATACAGTAAGAAACACATGGCTGATTATTCTGGTTTCCGTGAAATATTCTCGAAGAATCTCCTGTACGGATTGACCGATGTGTGGAGGGCTCCATCTTGCATGAAAATGACTGAATCCATGCAGAGTCACTGCTTGACTGATTGTTTATCATATTGTGATACCTGTTGGCAGTAACAGAACAGGTCACAGCATCCGACCGGTGACTGTTTTCAAAGAAGAATGGTCCAATTGGAATGCATACAGGTTTTGTGTAGCCCATACCTGGAAATTGTGGGTATTCACAGCTCTATTCAGTGAAAGTGTGCTTCATCTCCACCACAGAATCATTTGCAGCCATACAGCGTGGATTCTACTAAAGCGAATGTCAGTCGACATTCGCTTTAGTAGAATCCACGCTGCATGGCTAAAAAAAACACTTCAGCAAATTAAATACAGAAATAGACAACACGGCTTTGCTCGCTGAGTGGATAGCACTTCAACAGGTTGTGGATTCAAATCCCACCTTTGGCATGGATGTTTGTGAAAGCCTGCTCTAGACGAGCATGATAACTAAGTTTATAAGAGTTTGTCTTGATTACAAAAAAGACAAGTCTGGTATGGTATTTGGTATTCAATTGAATAATAAATTTATACGGAATAAGTGAGAATGTAGTCAACATTAAATTAGTTACTACATAAGACGGTGTTCAGCTCAATTATAGATGAGAGTTGGGTTAAAAATAAAACACTTGATCAAAGACTGAAGACCACAGACACGAGAGTTCTGAGAAAGATTAGGGGAGTTAACAGATGGCATCGATGGCAGTATCATCTTAAAAATGAAAATAACAGGAAAGATCTTGACATTCCTGGCACTAAGGAATGTGTTAGCATAGCTGATCTCATGTGGTATGGTTACTTAAATAGAATTAGAAAAGCAAGGTTAGCAAAACAAGTGTGAGTTGCCAGGATGGCAGAAATAAGATCCAGAGGAAGACTATGATCTAGGTAGATTGATACTGTATAAAGTGTCTTAGAAGAGATATATAAGACTTTAATTTGGGAGAAAATTGTCGATAGGAATTTAATAATGATGTAACGTTTTCATGCATTACTATCAAATGGTGTGTGTGTGGGGGGGGGAATGATATAGTTATGACAGGGGCTATATGTGCAGATTTCTTTGAGAAAAGGATAGCAGTGGAAATACAGGGCAAGAAATTTATTTATTTATTCTTCTGGCAAAAGGAATACAGATACAGAACAGTTACAGGGTCAATGTCCAATCTGGAAAGCCAATCCAAGGCCTCATTTGTCACCTTGTGGATGTCCTGTAGACCACCACCACCGTGAAATGGCGCCTTGGGCAGTCGTTCACAACATGAGTAATCATCTGAGCCACAGGAGAACAATCACAATAAGAGTGGTCTAACAGCTCCCATTTATCTAGTAGGTAGCCACATCTGCCCTGGTTAGTTCTGATCCTGTTGATTGATGACCAAATCTTCCTAGGAAGAGCAAAACAGGCTGCAGAGCACAGGGATCTTCTACCAGGAAGCGTTTGTTGGGAGATTGTTGGGCCAGTATTCTCTCTACATGTCAGATTTTGGCAGGGCAGCTGAAGAGAGATCATCCATGAATCAGAAAGACTCTCTAGATTTTATGCGAAAACAAGGTGGATTTATTAGAGTCTGGTGCAGGGACAGGAGTGGGTTGCTCATTGCTTTATTAAATTCTTTAATCAAGGCTTGTCTTCTCCATATGTTTTGTGGAGCAATGTTAGATAGGACAGGCAGCCAGGAGAGAGGGGTGCTTCTCATTGTCTCACTAATTGTGCGCACATGGTAGAGTTTATCTGGGTGTCTTTAATGTTAGTGCGTGTGCACTTCTTTCACAGACAGGGGCACAATAATCTGCTGCAGAGAATGCGAGGGCTAGTGCAGACGACCTTACCACAACCCCACGTTGTTCCAGCAAGTCTTGAAATGATATTGTTTCTCGTTTTAATTTTGTTGGACAGGTTGGTGATGTGCCTTTTATAGGTTAGGCTTCTGTCCAGGCTCACTCCAAGGTATTTAGGGTGAGGCTTATGTACTACCATTTTTCCACATTTCCACAGAAAGAAAGGTTGAGGTGTGTCAATTCGCCTCTGCATTATTCAGGTGAAATACTGTGGACAGTTTTTGTTGGATTTGACTTCAAGTACCACTGCTTGAAGCACTCTTCCAGGATGTTCAGGTCTGTGTTCAAGGTTGATTCCAGGTTTTCAAAGGAGGTAGATTGATTTAGGATCGTTAGGTCATCAGCGTACATATACTTGCTTGAGCTGATATGTGGTAAGTCGTACACGTAGATGTTAAAAAGTAAAGGGGATAACACAGAGCCCTGAGGGAGATCGTTGTGGAAGAATCCTGGGCCTGCTCTTTTTTCTGCCAATATGGACCCGTATCTTGCTGTTGGACAGAATGGATTCAAATAGCTAGAAAGTATTTTGCACTTTATAATATTTCCTAGCTTTAGGAGGAGGCCGTGATCCATACTGTGTCATAAGCTGATGTTAGGTCAATGAAAGTGGCTCCAGATTTTAGTTTCTTTTGGAAGCCTGCTTCAGTCTGTGTTGTCAGGGTTAGGATCTGATCACAGCAACTTCTTCCTGGCCTGTAGCCAGCTTGTTCAATCGGAAGTGCTCTTTCGATGAGTGGTGAAATTCTTTTAAGGGGAATTCTTTCAAAGAGCTTAAAGGTGGAAGAAAGCAAGGAGATAGGTCGTAGATTATTGACATCGGTTGGATCTTTACCCTGTTTTGTGCACGGTAATTATTTTGGCTTCCCGCCACAGATTTGGTAGTTTACCAATCATTATAATTTTTGAGAAAAGGGCGCCAGTCATGTTTGGCTTTGTTGACCGAGATGTTTTTGAAACTCAGGAAGGATACCATCCACTCGTGCAGGCTTGCCATTCTTGGTTAGTTTTAAGACTATCTGTACCTCTTCCCAAGATACTGGGTGTAAAAGTTCAGAAAGCTCGGGGCCCGTCTTCCATCAGACGAATCCTGAAGATTGCACAGTAATTTTCCTGATTGAGTTGGGACGTATCTTGGAGGTGTTCAATAAATGATTAGCCATTTGACCAGGAGTTATCTCTGTTGTTTTATGTGTTGTTCGTTCTGCTCCACATAATTTTCTTAGAAGTGACCAACTTTTCCGGTAAGAAATGGTCAAATATGGTGAAATCGACTTTATGGATGGATGAGCTCCATCTTTCCTTTCTGTTTGTATCCAGCGTTGCTATGAGCTCCTTAGCAAAAGTTGGGTCTTCATTTTTTTTTCATATTTGGCTAAAAGTTCCTGAGTTTCTCTACTCCAGCATGGGATGTATTGTTTTCTGTAGTCTCTAGGAATAGAGGCTTTAGATGCAGTTTTGATTAGTTTAACACATCTTTGATAGCAATTTGGAGTGAGTGGGATAATTTTAGTGGTTTGTTCGATTTGTTTCTGAAATGCATTCAGTTAGAACTGCGAAGGTTGCACCTAGCGATTGGTGTTCTGCTGATGACTGGGATTGACATGCCTGTCTCTATTAGTGTAGGACAATGCTGATTAGCTATTTTGCCGATGACTTCAGCATTGGATTTAGATAGTCCTTCTATGTTTAGGGAACTTATCTTGAGAGAGTGTTTTTTAGGGGACTGTAACTTAATTTTCTAAGCTTGCCCTTCACCCAAACAAGCAACGCGATCCTTGTTATTGCGAGCGACGATCAAGCCGGCATGGAGCTTTTTAAGTTTTATATTCATCATAGTTGCTGTAAGTGGTCCAGGAGGCTTGGTACCTTTGGATGCCTTGTTTGAGACATTATCTTTATGTTACCTGTGATTCATTTCTGGGGCTTCTTTTGTCTGAAGCACCAGCAATGTACCACCACTGGCTGGGGGATGGGGGGAACGGGAAGGCTGTCTCAATCCCCAAGAGCAAGAAATGATTAATTTAGACGGTAGCTTGAAGTGATACCAGAAAACATGAATACTTGAGTATATCAGACAATATACAGTAATGCTTGTCCAAGGCAGAAACGTGCTCAATGTGAACAAATTACTGTATATAGTACCGGCCAGAATAGGCATTACAGTGTTATTTATTTTGTATAATGCGAAAGCTGTCCAACTCGGTAACGGAAAGCAATATTTGAAGAATTTATTAAAAATTACTTGTATAAAGCGGAAAGTGTTTTAAAAATACTACTGTTTCGTTTGAGAACTAATGCTGATCAGTTTCAGATAAGTCCAAACATTTCACTAACCCGAATTTCAACAGACCGATCAATTCATTTTTTGCATTATGGTTAAATCGTACGTGACGTTGTCACTAAACGAAAGAGTCGAAGTCATTGAAGCTAAAGAAAAGGATAAACTCTCGGTACGGGAAATAATGATGCGGTTTATGTGTGGCAAAATACAAGTATACAACACACTTAAATAAAAGGATAAAATAATGAACGAGTGGTTGCAAAGAAACGGTCGAATGAAGAGGAAGGCAGAGGTAACCGGCAACGAGGAAATCAACGAGATAGTTTGGGAGTGGTTCACGAATGCAAGATCAAAATATATTCACATATCCGGTTCAAGGTCCAAAGTGAAGTTCTCGCAGTTGCCAGTTCTCTCGGGAATGATCAGTTTAAGGCGTCTACAGATGGTTGGAGTTTTAAGAAGAGGCACAATATTATGTGAAACGAAGTCTGTGGGGAATTTAAAGATGTGGATGAAAGTGTAGTGAGTGAGTGGAAACTAAAACTGCAAGAATTGATTTCACCATATGAACCTAAAAACATTTACAATGCGGACGAAACAGGATTGTTTTTTCGAACATTAACAAAATCACTCACGGTTAAGGGAAAAAAAGTGCACCGGGAGCAAAATGTCCAAAGAAAGACTTGCAGTGTTATGCTGTATCAGGGTTTCTTTGTGGGAATATGGTGGCAGAAATGGAAAAGCAGCAAAACCAAGATGTTTCAAGAACCTGAAAATTAATAATTTACTAGTGATTTGGAGAAACAATAAAAAAGCTTGGATGACAGCAGCTACAATGTAAGAGTGGTTAAACGTGTTTAATGCAAAAATGAAGAAGAAAAATAGCAATGTCATCCTTTTTCTTGACAATACTACCTGCCACCCAAAAGTAACACTTTCAAATGTGAAAATCGCCTGGTTCCCAGAAAATGCAACAAGTGTATTACAGCCCATGGATATTGGTGTTATTTACACATTAAAATCGCACAGACGACTTCTGATCAGAAAAAAAAAAAATCAGCTAACGCCTTTTTATTCCCCGTATACGGGGAGTAGGCGAGGCCATTTAGCCCTATCTAACTTTTGGAGACTGAGTGGGCAGTTCAATCTCCACTGGTACCAATCAGAGATAGATGGCCCAAGGTTATCACTAATTAAGCGGTACTCAGTGAAGAGAGACGGCTCAAATGTGCCGCCATCTCGTGGTCCCTAACCCTAACACAATATATTTAATGCCTGAAATAATGTGGGTTCTACGGTCGATTTTCTTGAGTTTACAGGACGTAAAACCCGAGTTTCCGGGAGGAAAAACCTGCTTGCCCGTGCCAGAGACTAACTAACTCGGGAACCGGTCGAAAAAAGGGATAGAAAAATTTCCTCTAGTCGCCGACTAGACTCGAAACCAAGTCTTCCTTCGTGCGGCCAAGCGCGGTGGTTGGCAAACGCCACATCCACTGAGCTACACAAACACACAAAACGAAGATGTGGATGAGAAAGAAAGAAAAGCAGCAGCAGGAGAACAGGATATATCAACGAAATTTCGTACACATGAACAGGCCCTTCATTGCATCAGTGAAGTAATGCAGTTTGCAATTGATTCAAACTATTCCAGCCTTCTTGAACTATTGTAAACAGTTAAGGACTGCATTCAAAAAGACATGATCACAAAAAAGTGGAAGCAAGTTTCTTTGTTGGATCTGTGGAAGAAATCTCAACGAGTTGTATACTGGAAACGTGTAATGTGCAGTGTAATAGAGCATTAATACATGTACTTTAATAATGTTATTATTATTATTATTATTTTAAAAGTATTACCTACTTACAAGAGCCAGATTGTAAGTAGCTGATTTTCACTCATAAACAGGTATGTACCATGTAATATGATTTTAATGGATTTTAAATTTTTTTCCAATTTTGTATAATGCAGAAACTTGGTCAATGTGGAAAATATATTCGGTCCCTTGCGATTCCGCTTTGAACAAGTTTCGCTGTATTATTATTATTATTAAGAGAGACCTCCAGGGAGTCAGAGACGCATCGAAGTTAACTTTTTCTTGATTTCATTCACACTGCTTGCACTCACAATATCTAAAGGAATCCATTGCAATCACGCACCATCCTCCGAGAGAAAAATCTAGCCCTCACACCCTTCTTGGTGGTCTTCATTCTCAGCTTCCAAGGATGTCCCCCGTCCTTTGTCCGCCCTTCATAAATTGAAATCCTGTATGACCCCTTCAGAAGTTTTTAAGTCTATCATATCACTCCTCTTTCGCCTGTTTGCTAATGTCTGCAGTCTTTATTTTGCTGAAATAATATTTCAGCAAAATAAAATATACATTTGTAAAACTTAAATTACATGTATCATATGATACATTTGGACTCTGTATCATAGATAAGGTTAACTGCTCTATCATGGCGTTAATTAGGTTTTGTGTTATAAAGTTACTTAGCGGCAACAAATCATTAAGCCTTAAAAAAAAAAAAAAGTTGCAACTAAGCTTATGAGAAAATTCAAGCATTGCCTTTTAAGTGGCATTTTAATTCTGATTAAGACGTTATTGATTTCGGTTATCATTTCCCCCCTACCCCAAGGATTTCATCATCTTTTTAATTTGCTACATTATTTTTTTCATTACAATAACACTGTTTCATGTCTCAGTTGTTCAGTCATATTTATCCTTTTTTTTTTCCACAAAAACTTAAAAAAAAAAATCAAGGAAAAGTAGTGATTCTCTCTCTCTCTCTCTGCCATGAATGGCAATTCTGTAGCCTGGTATTCATGAAAGTAAGATTGATAATGCAAGATTGATTTCATAAAACGAAATCATCCTAACTTGCTATTGTTATTATTATTATTATTTAGTTATTCCGTCTATGAATTTTTTTATTTCTTTGCGTAAGAAATAAAATAACAATAATTTCCAGTAATGACCCCCGTAACTCACAAAACAATGTCTGTCACTTAAATCTTTTTGTCTCCATTGCACTCGTCATGAGCCCTCATTCCTTGGTTGACACATACTTCTTACTCAGCTTCCAATAGATTTTCCCTGTTTTTATTCTTCTCATGTAATGTATTAAACGCATAAAATTCATTCAAAGTTATATTTTTCTATCATGTCCTTGTTATCTTCTATCGGACAAACATCACTCATGGCTAACATTTGTTAACATGCCACAGTTTGATATATCCTTTTTTTTTTTATTATCTTTGAATCCTCTCCAGTTTCCCCATTTCCATGAAATCAGGTAACCAAATCTGTTCGTGATTTATATGCCGTCATCAGCATATAAGTTAAACGGCAGCAGCCTAAAAATGGAACTGTGTAACATCCCATTTTCCACCCTTCCTATGAAACCGCCGACTATTATTTCGAGAATTTAATCGCACTAGGGCTAACACTATATGCTTGTGATATCCTTGTTGTTCTCTTATCATTGACCGAAGACTGTTTTTATTTTATTATTTTTACTTTTCTTTTTACTTTCTTAAGTTCATTGTCCTTTGCTTACGACGCTATTTCTATACAAGCCTACCGCATGTGTGGCTGGGAAATGATAAGGTTATCACGCTGAGTGAAGACGCAAAGTGCAATTGAGATGCTGCATAAATTAGCTTGCTGGAAACTAAAGTAGGACAAACAGAGATGAATGGATTATTATTTAAAAATGAAAAACATTTTAAACAATTTTCTGATGAGCGATAGTGGAGATATAAAAAATATTTCCCCGCGTACTCATAGCTTCACTCGGCGCATTTTCTTTTAAAATTCTATTGTTTTGTCACATTTCGTAGCAATACGATTGCATAAATCACTATTTTTTTTTTTTTACCAGTTTACAATTTAACAAAACTCTCATGATATGTTTCAAAGCCTTAAATTAATAAAGCCCGAAATCATGTAACTTCATAAAGACTCGGAAAACAGCTCGATGGAATGCTATATTTTATAAAGACACCTAGTACAATTATACTAAACAGTCAGTTTCATGAAATAATAAAATAGGCATAAGATTATGTTATTCCAGACTAATTCATTTTCAAATCGCTTAAACATTTAAAAGAAAGTCGGGAAAAATGTGAAGTTGATGTCGCCATTTTTGATTAAAAAGAACATTTTGATTGAGATTTTGATTGCATCTTGATTGAGAGAATGTAAGTTGCAGAGCCTCGTGAATAAGAAGAAGAGGGAGGAGGATATATGATGGAGACATATAAGCTGGTCATGGGATTATTATCAGGTATACATGGAAGAGATTTTTCATAGAATGGGAGAGGGGAATAGAACAAGAGGATATTGCTGGAAACTGTATAAGAATGGTGTAAGCAAAGGAGTGAGAAGCAGGTTCTTTGCATGGAGGATGGTTGGTGAGTGGAATGCATTGCCTGAGTATGTTGTGGATGTGGACACACTGAATGTTTAAGACGTGGTTGGATGAGCATTGTATGCAATAGTGAGTATTTCCCACGATGAGTCTCTGGCTCCATGGAGGTCAAATGTTGATAATAATAATAATAATAATAATAATAATAATAATAATAATAATAATAATTTCTTCAACAGTAACAATGGTGTAAATAGGATATCGTAGATTAACGTATTTGAAGCATAAGAAATTCCACTCGACCGAGAAGTCCTCAGTGGGTGATGGATAGTGATAAGATAAAGTTTGAAAATGTTTGGAATTTCACTGGGGGCCCTCATCTGTCAGGGACATCACGTGGTTGTTTGGTTCACTTTAACAATTGTGGGTGATGTATAGAAATAAGGAATCGTGACGTTTTGTGTTTGGAAATTTCTGGGGAACATATGTCTCTCTGTGATATCACATGGTGTTTTGGTTTGCCTATCGAATTGTGGGTGATGTTTTTGAGATAAGATATCTTGGAATTTTCCCAGGGTGACACACACATCCGTCATTGTCATCAAGTTTTGTTTTTGGTTGTATGTAAAATTCATTCGTTTTACATAGTTCAAAACAAGTTGAACTATGTAAAAACGATAGTTCAACTTGTTTTAAAATGTCACATAGAGAAAAATCACATGAATTACACATAAACACCAGTGTCAAAAACATACAATATGAACATCAGCGCAAATGCGAAATCAGAAGAAGAATAAGAAAACAAAATGCTGTCTTTTTCACTTTATTTAATTTCTGTATGTTTGATTCAGTAAATACAGTTTGTTAATAATATTATAGTCAAATAAAAGGTAAAATATAAATTAATAAAATATATATTACAGAGCTAATATTCATGTGAAATAATAAGAAGAAACTATTTATTTGTTGTACTGGCAAAAGAAGTTTCTAAAAGAAAACGCTATGGCAAATTCAAAACCTTGTTTATTTCATAACAATTACTTAGAATTATTAATGCTAAAGAAAAAATAAATGAAAAAAATAAATTTCAGTTACAGAAATTTGTTAAGAGCACAAGGAATGGAAGGTAAAATTAATAGTCAATATTGGTTAAAAAAATAAATATAAGCATTAATTTACTACAGCATTAATATCCCATTGGAATGAAGAGATCCAACCTAAACACACGATTTCTCACCTATGTACAACAAAATTGGTGACCGGATAAGAGAGACATCTTTAAGATATGACTTAATGAGAAATCTACACTGTTGGAAAATAAATTCACATACATTTTATTTATTTATTAATTTTGCTCAGTTATTCTGTTAGAATATGTAGTTAAACTGAATTTTAAAAATAAAATACAGAAAATAACCAATCAATTTGAAAAAAAAAACCACTTCACTTGTCAGAATTCCATTCTCTAACAGCACTCGGAATTCGAAACAGGAAATAAAACTTACCCTAAACAAAACAGCACGTAGACTTTCCCACCAAGCTTGGGAAAGCATAGCATGAGCAACTGTGGGAAGGAATTAATACAGAACCAATCGGATAGTAATCTAAAATAAGTAGTCAACTAGCATTTCTGGTTATTTACAGAAATATTTTTCAACTCCTATCTTTTGTGTGTTTTTGTGATGTGAATATATGTTAGTCCCAGTAACCTAGTAATGAAAAAGTCAACTGCATTTTCAGACTCGTGTTTTTGTTCTGTGCTGTGAATATATGTTAAAAATCAACAATTTGGAATATTCAGAAAATCTAGATAGTACTAAGATGTTCCCATTCTGGAAAGAAATGTAAGTTATTTTTTTTTAACTTAAACATAACAATTGATAATTGTAATTTCAATAATCACTGCTTGTATGTTTTGGTAAGCGTAATTCTAATACCGAATAGTTTTTTTTTTGCATAAGAATAATCATAAGGTACATAATAGAGTATCAAAATGGATACATTAGCAACATTTCATGTCTAGTGTGTGTGTGTGTGTGTGTGTGTGTGTGTGTGTGTGTGTGTGTGTGTGTGTGTGTGTGTGTGTGTGTGTGTGTGTGTGTGTGTGTGTGCGTGCGTGTGTGTGTGCGCGCGCGTGTGTGTGTGTGCGTGCGTGCGTGCGTGCGTGCGTGCGTGCTGCCGCCATCACGACTCTACTCTAATAATTCCAACCCTTTAACAGGAAAAAATACCCCGTATTGGAAAATTAGTACACCCATCTATAGACAACCAAAATCAAAACTTGATGACAATGACAGATGTGTGTGTCACCCTGGGAAAATTCCAAGATATCTTATCTCAAAAACATCGCCCACAATTCCATAGGCAAACCAAAACACCATGTGATATCACAGAGAGACATATGTTCCCCAGAAATTTCCAAACACAAAACATCACGATTTCTTATCTCTAAACACATCCACAATTTTATAAGCGAACCAAACACACCAGGTGATGTCCCTGACAGATGAGGGCCCCCGCCAGCGAAATTCCAAACATTGCCAAACTTTATCTTATCACCATCCATCACCCATAATATCATATGCAAATCATTTACTTATCTACAACTCATAACAATACACTGACACTGACATCGCTTCCCCTTTCATCCTGCCCCTATTTGTTTTGTAGTATCCCACCAATCACGACATGAATGCTTATCCACTAATATCTTCCTCTTCCATTCAAAACAATAACGTCACTATTTACAACTAACAATTATGTCACTTATTTACAACTAACAAATAACGTCACTTATATTCATCTGATAACAACACATCCATGTTACGATTCCTTTTCTTATCTTTATCTAGTCAGAAGTGTCCCACTAATCACGACACGATTCCTTATCCACTAATATATCTTCCTTTCCATTCAAAACAATAACGTCACTTATTAACAACTAACAAATTACGTCACTTATTGACAACAACAAATGACATCACTTATTTACATCTGAAAACAACACCCACCCACGATACGATTCCTTATCTTATCTTGATCCTGATCTGGTCAGAAGTGCACCACCAATTACGACACGAATCCTTATCTCTACCATCATCCATAATTCCATACGCGAACCAAAACATAAGAACTGAAGCCATTGACACATATGCCGCCAGGGAAATTCCAAACATTCCAAACACATGACGTCACACACAATGTCGTCATCTTCTTATCAACCAATCACGTCACGATTCCTTATCTTATCTTGAACTTGATCTGGTTCAAAGCGCCTACCATACTACTGTCCTCCACTGTTGGTCGCAATACTTGATCACACGGTATGTCAAATGATGTACGTAGTCGATGATTTTTTAATGAGAAAAAATGAGAAAGATGCTATTCCAGAGATCTCATACGCTTTTTAGATAATTTGAGTCGTTAAAAATAGGTAAATGCTACAGGAGAATATATTGAAAATAAGCATGTCCCAATAGATAAGTTATATTTCCAGAAAATCCTGTATAATAATATTGTGCAGTTGAATAAAGAAAATAATATATAATAGCTAACATTTTACTGATCAAAAGACTTTTAGTATTTGTGATCTAAACGTATTCCTAATTAAAAGCGAAAAAAATGTTTCGAATAAATATGAGCAGTTAAAAAGATCATTTAAGAAGCAAACTAAAACCAATTTATTAGAATTAGCTTTCAGTGATTCAATAGGGATTTCCCTTGTCTTTCAGAAAATTGAAAAGGTTCCTCTAGCAGTCAGTTAGAATCGAATCTGTAATAATAGTCTTTAGAGAATATATACAGCAATCCCTCGATTAGTGCACCTAATGCGTTCTTTAAAACAGGCGTATTAATGGAAAACGCACTAATTGAGTATAATAACCTATGTAAAAAATATAATTCGTTCCTCAAATTTATTTTTTTACCCTTGATATTTTTTATAAAATAATTAGGGTATGTCTCAGGGCCTAGTTAAAGGAAAACTATGAGCTGAAAGACAATAAAACATTCAATATATAAATCTATTATTCTGGAAGGCATTCTGTTTCTTTTTTTTTCATACAACTGCTTCTTCTGCAAATTTTCCTACTTCTCTCTTCACAAGGGTCAGTCTCTAAGCATTGCTACTTAAAAGTGTGTCGTTTGCACGAAAAATATTTTAAATTTGTTTCTGTGAAAAATCTTTGGTCTTGTCAGTGATTAAATTTTCTTCATATTCTTCAGGATCTTCCCGCTGTGCATTTAAATTTAGCAGGTCGGAATCACTCAGTTTCTCAAAATGAGATTTAATTAACTTAGATGCGTTCGAAAAGCATCTAAAATCATTTGCACAATGTGGAAGAATGTGCTTCCAAATGGCTCGCATATAGCTAGCAGTAATTTCATTCGACTTTGCGACTTTATAACCAGACTGAGATTTCTCTGATTTAGTCAGAAAAGTCTTGGAAGGCATTGGCTTCCAAAAAAAAAAAAAAAGGCCAGTTTCATCGACATTAAATATTTGTTGGTCACAATAGCCCCCTTCTTATACAATTTTCTTCAAATCTCTGGATAATTTGCGGCCGCCTCCTTATCGGCACTTGCAGCTTCGCCTGTGATTAGAACATTATGTAGGCTATTTCTCAAACCACCCAGCATAACGTGGAATTCTTCTTTGCCATCATTGATAGTCTTTTCTTTCAAGGTTGTAAACAGACTTAATGCTTTTGATTTAATAAGGTCAGTTCTTAGCAGGATCCGGTTTTTGGTTACAATCTTCGATCCGTGCACAAAGAAGTCTCTCTAATTCAATCATTATAATACTTTGTATTCAGCAGCTTTGCTTAAAATTGCTCTTATAGTTGATTCACCCAGTTTTGTGTTCTTGTTTTATCTTTGCTCTGGACTCGCCTTGTTCACTTTCTTTATTCTTTCAAGTTTTCCTGCCAATGAGATTACTTTTCGAATCATTGTCACACTTTCACTTTTTTGCTCATTAATTCTTTTACTCAAGATGAAAGGTTGTGAAAATACTTTAAAATTTAAAAAAAAATGTAAGGAAAATAATTGCAAAGGAGGTACGAGATATGATCAGGAAAATGCTATAATTAGCAGACGACATAAATTATGGCGGTAAAAATTTGGAACATAGTATGTATAGCGTACATGGAAGTAGTGTAGTATGCCATTAAAAATGACTTTATAAAATGTTTTAAATCATTAACTAAATTATTTCATTCTGGTGAGTAATTTTTAAAAATAGTTAGCCATAAAAATGTATAGATTAGAAAAAATTTTAAAACAGTAACATTTATTTTTAAGATGTATATAAGCGCACTAATCGAATTTGGGTATCGAAAAAAAAAAATGACGCACTAATCGAAAACGCACTAATCGGATTAATCGAGGGATTACTGTGTGTGTGTTATATATATATATATATAGGAATTAATCGTTCTCATTCTTCCGTTCTAATTTCAACAGCAGCGAATCAACGGGAAAAAATATTGCTGTCATAACAATGTTCAGTATCGTACTACAGATTTTAAATTAGATGCTAATTGGTTCGAATCCCTTCTAGGACGTGAAGGAGCTTTATAAGCATTTTTTTGATGGTGAATATCCGGTCTCTTACAGAAGTGGAGGGATTCTATATCCTGCAGAATAGAGCAAACCAGCTAGAAGAATACACGGAATTTACGGAGAGAGACAGGAATTGGTCTTACAGCTTTAATTACATTGGCCGTAATTTCAAAAACACCACAGCCGCAATCCACTCTAATTTTATCTTGAAAGTTATGAAGCATTCGTGACCTTTTAAGTTTTCTTGAATGATGATAGAATTTGTTCCTTTAGTTACAAAGGGAATATATTTCACTTGGGATGATCAAATGAAAATTGTTAAGTCCTTCCATATAAGACCATTTCTGTTGACTGTGAGGATGAAAAAGGAAGAATTAGATGTACGCCTAAGTTTAATTGATAGACAATTTACACTTTTTAAGATAATACACCAGAACTTTTGATTTATTATTCATTACAAGATTAATTTATAAAATTATTCCAAGCATTAGGGCAATAACCGCTACCAAAAAAAAAATTCAAAGAATTTCAAATCGATCCAAAGATAAATAAATAGAGAATAAAATAACACGTTTTTTTTTAAAAAAGAGGAAATTTTTTTCACTAGTTGTGTAAAACCTGTCCAACAAGTAATTCCCCGTTGTCGACCTTCAGCTTCATCTATCAAAGAAGCCAGTGAAATATGGGGAATGTAATACGAAAAGGGGGTAGAGAACCACCGCCATTGAATGTTTTTGCCTTCACCTATTAAAGAATTTCAGGTGGAGCTGAAACAGTGCACCTGTCATCAGTCTGACATTTCCCATTCTTGAAAAAAAAAAAAAAAATAGGGGAAAAAGCAGTGAGTGGTCTGGCGCGTTTTTTACAAGCCGTTAAGAAATGTCTGGCAATTTAAAGACAACAGTTCGGTGTGGCAATTAATTTATGCTCATCGATCTGTTTTATCGTGCGGGTGGCTCTCCTGAATTCTATTCTCTTAAAGCAGCAGTTCAAACATTAGGGAGTAGAAGGGTAATCTTGATGAGTCACACATTTAACATGCAGTATTAGGTAATGCTTTTCCACGCTGTTGGTTCTGCACATGCGTTTCTAAGACCGCTATACAGGCGGACCCAGTTATCTATACAATTGGCACAAACCTTCATTGTGATACTTTTGCGGCTTCCGTTGGTGTTTCTCCAGGGTCGTGTCATGCCATGCATTTATCTGTTTTTTTCATTATAACGTCAATAAATAACCTAGATCTGCTTTGCTTGCTTCACTTAAACAGCTGATTTGGGAGATGAAGACGACACACTTTTCCACTATCTTCTTGTGCACCATCAGCGCGTTTTTGTTTCATTCAGCTTGCTTCGCATCACCAAAGGCGAAAGGTTACCAAGATATATCTACTAGCAATGATACAGAAAGTATTAACTTTCCCACCTTTAATAAGCAGAAGGACCTAGTTGCCAAGATTGGGTGTGAGGTAAGTTTTTTCTTTCTTTCTTTTTTCCTCCCATAAATACCTACAAAACGTTTCTCGTAGTGTAAATTGATTCATACAGAAATGCATTTTTTCCCATTTTTTAAATTTTTTTTATTTATTCATGTTTTTATTTTTATTTTATTTTATTTATTTTTCATGATAGCTCTGAACAATAAAATAACTTACAATTGATATTCAAACATATATGACAAAATAAATAAGCTCTCTAAAGATTTACTTGAGAGTTTAGGAATATTAAACATACCGAAGCTAATAATAGTCATATACAAAACAGCAGGCTACGATTTATATTATTTTATATTTTTTCCATTATCAAAATCAATATTGTTATATAGAAGTGTAGTAGATAATGAGAGAAAGAAAAGAATCGTGTAGCAGAAATGAAACATACGCCAGAAACAGTAAGTTGGAGAAAATTGGAGGGGGAATGGGGAAACATGTTGAAAGAACTAAACTAGACACATAATGATAAAAAAAAATAATAATAAAATAAGAAATAAATAGAAAGATCATCTAAAACAGATATCGCAAGTCTTCCATTTGAAACAACAAAAAGGAAAATAATAAATTCTGGATCATAGGAAATAAGCAAAGGAGATAAACTGGTTGGATCAGGGTCAGTTGGATAAAGATACAGTGGCACTCCGCCTGGCCTAACATGGCAGGAAGAAAAAGAAGAAGACGTGGAACGAAAACAACTATTATATTTATTATTTTTTATTATTTAGTTATTATTTAGTTATTATTTAGCGTTTCTTACTATATAATTTTATGGAGTGGGAGTTTTGTTTATATTAGAGCAAGAGAGAGAGAGTAAAACTATGATGTGAGGTAAGTGTATTAGGTATGTAAATTATGTGTTTATGGCCAGTTGCATGTTCTGTAAAAAGAAAAATTCAAGATTCACACAAGTAAAACCGTCTTCCATCTCTATCCACATGAGACTTGACTCACCTTCAGTTTTAAACATTCATTTTCGTAATAGGAATTTGTAACAAGGAACATCAGGAAAACTTGATCTCTCAAAGCAGTACTTCCCAAACTTCTGGATGTCAGGGCCCCGTTTGGAAAAATTAAAATATTTCACGGCACCCCTCGAAAAAAATCATAATATAGACATATTATTATAATATTTATTGTATTTATATTCAATACAAAACGTACACCGAGAATATTGCAAATCAAATGCAATCACTGCGAGAATTCCCAGATTTTCAGGTACGTCACTGCAATTATTTCACCCTTTCTAAGGATGTGAAACGAGTTTCACTTTTACACTCATAAAGCAGGAAATTGAAAATAATCGGAAGTATTGCAGAAAATTCTTAAGTAAAAGTAACTAGGCAACATAACAGGTTGATTAATGTTTACTGTTCAGTAACAAGAACAGGAACTCAAAACCTGTTCTAAGTTTCTGTAGTGTTTTTTCCCTCCCAATTATGAGTAATTAGTAAGGAACTTTTCTGACGTATCACGAGTCATTATAGGATGATTTATATACAAAAATGACTAAACAGTGAACTGTAGTTGGAATTTTTGAGAAATAAAAAATGAAAATGAAATTTTAAACAAATTCGGGCGCATGATATAAGATTTAATGCTGTTTCTCACTTTCACAATCGATTATACAAGCTCAGGTTAATGTTCTAACTTACTCTGAGTGAAGTATACTTTCTCCCAAAGCTTATGATGCTTTTTTTAAGCGATATACCATTTTGAAGTGTGATGCTCTATACGTTACTTCCCTTCTTATATTCTATGTATTTAATATTGCTTTACTTTTTTGATATTGGATCTTAGCATTCTCCTCAAGTATCACAACTACTCAATCTACAAATAATGATATCCCAAAAGATATATACTTCATTATCAGAAAAGATCGTAAAAAAATCTTTTTTAAAATCATTAATTTAGTAAAGATAAAGTATTGACCTTCTATCTTCTTCTTCTTATTCTCTCTTCCATCATCTGTGTGGATGATGAGGCCGAACGAACCCTCTCCACTTCTGTCTGTCCCTGGATAGTCCGACAATTTTGTCCAGTTTGGTGTCGCTTGTTGTGATTTGACCTTCTATAAGTTCCCTAAAAATAGTTCGTAACTCATTTCTCATCAATTTCCTCCCTCTCTTTTTCACAGACATTAATTTTCTACAAGTATTTTATGTTCGCTGTTAATCAGAATTAAATTGTAATTCTTCCGTGCTTTTATAAATCTTAAAACACATGCAGTAGATATTCAACAGCCGTCCACAGAATAGTTATTTTCCTTTTTGTTCATTTCTTCTACTACTCTTTTTCACCTTTTGTATTTCCTAAAGAGCAAAAATCTTCAGGTCTTCAGATCTTCAAGCTTAACATTCTGCCCATCCACAGTGTTAATGTACTATAGGTTGGACATATTTTACTGTATGGGATTTTCGATATTTGAAGCATTTCATTTTTTCTAGGAAATTTACACGGTTGCTTTCGTGTTGGCACACGTGGTCATTTATTGGTTGACATCAAACAACTGCTTAATTTCCTACGAAAAAAAAAAAAAATTAACTTCTATAAACTTGAAACCAAAAGTGCTCTCACAAGGCAAAACAACACTTATTTGTTCACCACATTTAAAGTATATTTAGGAATTAATGACACCCAAAGAAAAGGAAAGAAACAATTAAATATAAATAATTTTGTTTTGTTGTTCAGTTATTTCATAACGACGTCTTTAGCACTGCTTTATCAAAAGAAAAGAGGGAAAAAATATTAGAAAAAATACACACACGAGAGTAACATGTACCATACAAATATTTTTATTTCTTTCCATGTGACCGTATTTTAACCTATTTTGATGACAGTGAAGTTTAATCAAATTACGAAACGCGCGAGTGATATTTGAAGGATCAAATATCACTCACGCGTTTCGTAATTTGATTATTGTACTTTGTGCAAATATGGTTTTCAGAGCCTAAGTCTACCATGGCATTATTTTCTTTAAATATGGTACAAACAAAGTTATGTCCATATCATATTTAGGGAAAATAGAACATTTAGTAAAAGAGCCATTACACAAGATCAGTATAATCAGATTATGAAAATTTTGGTGGCATTTTCGTAATAGGAATTTGAAACAAGGAATTTCAGGAAAACTTGTTTGGAAAACATCCCCGTTTGGAAAAACGGAGCCCTGACATCCAGAAGTACTTTTTGATATTCCTTATCGTTATGTGAACTAGGATTATTGTGTCTTATGAGCTCTCTTTTTCAAAAACGTTTGATGTGTATAGATTGTCAAGGACTTTATTGACATCACTTGTGATTTTGGGGAGTGTAGGGTGATCAAGTATTTATTCGAAAACTAATTACAAGCTATCGTTTACTAATAAAAGTAAAGAAAATAATTTAAATATAAATGTCATAATTTGCTATTCATTTTTTTGTAGCCAAAAGAAAGTCGAAGGTTCCGGTACGAGAGTGAAAGCAACCTCTGGGGAGAAGTGGATGGAAAGATAACAATATCAGCTAATGTCTTGGTGCACTGTGTTGGCGGTGAGTTTGAAGAGAATATTGTAATGATTGAATTTTAAATTTCATTTTTGTGAAATTTCAGTTAATCCATGTAACATAGTTAAAAGTCTGGAGGGGAGACAAGAGATCTTCCCCTCTGGCAAGCTAATCATTACTCACGGAACACTGTTGATCACTTATCAAAAATCATTAATACTCTCCTGAAGCTGGAGAAGGCTGATAGTGAGAATATTACAGTGCGATCACTCATGATCGGATATAATTACGACCTTCTTATTATATATATATATATATATATATATATATATATATATATATATATATATATATATACAGGGTGTTCGGGATAAATTTGACAGTTTCGTAAGGAAAAAGAAAATCTTCTTTGTATCTATTAAATTTAATGAATTGACAAAAAAACATTACAGGCAGAGTTAATTACAATACTATCAACAAGATTTACTCAAAATAACCACCATTAGCATCGATCACAGCTTCAATTCTGCTTCGGAACCTCGAACAAGCTGATGCTACAGTCTCCCTGGGAAGGGCCGCAAAAACTGTTTTAATTTTATCCATTAACTGGGCTTTTGTATTACTGGAAGTGCGATTGGTGTCTTTTTCAACTGCGCACCATATAAAATAATCCATGGGGTTAAGGTCTGGGGAGTTTGGAGGCCAAACATTTGGACTGGTGAAGTCGTAGAAATTTTCAGACAACCATTTTTGACTTTTCCCAGAGGTGTGGCAAGGGGCCGAATCCTGCTGCCATACATACGGCCTACCATTGGCTACCCTTGTTATCCAGGGCTTGACTACAGTTAGCAACTCCACGAACAAAGCCCGAATTCCAATGCCAGGGTTCTTCAACATCTGTTCCTGCAGATTTGCGAGGAATTCTGCTGTACGAACGCAATCAGATCGTCTGCTAGGGATCTTTCTTCTTGCTACATCCTCGTAGTCACCATTGCAAGTCTCTAGTTCATGCCTGATTGTTTTTACTGTATTCAGGGAGCATTGGGCAGCAGTCGTAATATCCTTATTTTGATGGCGGGCACGAATCATCATGATACAAGTTATTCTCTTCCATGATTCAGGTGGGTTCCAGCTATCCATCCTTTCTGACATCTTGTATATGAATGAAGAAGGGTCCAAACTTTTAAATGAAGAGAAGTGTGTGTTAATACATGTAACTTACGGAAAAATATAATTAATTATAAATATGTCAAATTTATCCCGAACACCCTGTATATATATATATATATATATATATATATATATATAGTCACTCAGCTACTCAACTACATCTGAAGATCCCTCTTCCCCCAGAGCCTTCATCTCTTTTCCTTACATCAGCTCTCTTTCACCAAAACTGGCAAAAATTGTCAAGAAGTTTAACTTCAGTAACCCCTTCGTTCAATACTTAGTAAACCTAAAGAGAAACATCTTCCAACTCAGTTTCCTGGAGTGTACAAGATTTTAGGTGATTGTGGAAAGGCATACTAAATCCATCCTTCTACGTTTGGGAGAACACCGTAGCGATATCTCCTATAACAGGACTAGAGCCAGCGCTCTCTCTAGCCACGTTCTCTTTTCAGTTAACTCAGACGAATGCCGCCAACATATTGTGAACTGGACTCAAACTTCTAACATCCATGTGTGCTATAATGAGCTCGAGAGAAAGATTGTCGAATCTAGAAAAATT